>NC_069784.1:77056849-77367016 GCF_027406575.1 Nycticebus coucang | reverse complement strand
AGAGCAGGCACTACTGAATGCTAGAAGTGTTCCAATTCTGAGCAGGCAGAGAGATACAGACATTGAAAAAATACGTTATCCCCATGTTTATGACTCCCAGGCTGAAGCCATGAAAACATCGGCATTCATTGCTGGTGCAAAGGTATGTATACAATTGTATGTAACCATTTTTTGATAATATTCTGAGTAAATGACATGTAGCTTTTCCCTGTTTTCTTTGTGAATCTAGTTCTAGTTGACTAGACTATGCTAAATTTTATTTTAAAATATTGGGGGAAATTAGATAATAACAGTATGAATGTATGTAAAGCTAACATAGATAAAGGTATTCAGAGCATACTTTCTTTTCATTGTTTTTAAAATTCGTATTTTTGAGTTTTATCGGTGGCATCATTCTTTAACTAAACTTATCACTATGTATTGCACATTTTTCTAGTTAAATGAGTACATTTGTCTTTAGAAAATACCATTTAGTTAAGGTAGATATACTTAAAGATTGATTGCCATGTTGTGGCCTATATGTTAGATGAGATCTGTGATACATAAATGCTTTATGTGTGTGTGGTTTTGTATGTTTGCTTGTTTTCCTTTCTTAATTTAGTTTTATTTTTCTTTAAATTAGCTACATGTATTTACCAGTGCTCTGGCATAGAACAGTAGTATTTTTCTCTTTTTCTTTAATTAAAGACTCTTTACCAGAGTAAATGTGTTATTTTTTATTGTTATTAGATTTTTATTTTTGATGTTTATAGATGATTTTACCAGAAGGAATCCAGAGAGAGAATAACAAGGTTTACGAAGAAGTAAGGATTCCCTACAGTGAACCAATGCCAATCAGCTTGGAGGAAAAGCCAGTTTATATCCATGACTTAGATGAGGTGAGGTGAGCTTTTTATAGAGCTTATATTTTGATGTGTGGTTTGTATTATAAATCAATTTACATTGGAAAAATTATTTTTAAATACTACATGTGAGAGGTCCGCTGAGTAGTAGAGAGACATACATACACAGTTGGTTACTAAGGAATTACAGTAAGGGAGTTTAAATAAAAAATATATATACATGTATTTCTTCATTCTTTAAGCATTTATGAATGCGTTTTTGTATGTCTCTATATTTCGTTTTTTGGTTATTGTAGCTAATGACTTTATTTAACCATAATAGTTGTTTTTGGTTATTTTAGCTAATGACTTTATTTAACCCCTGGAAGAGTCCTGTCTTTAAATATAGTTACATTGTGGGGTAGGGTTTCAAAATATCAATTTTGAGGTGACATAATTCTTTTTTTTTTTTTTTTTTTAATTTGGCCGGGGCTGGGTTTGAACCCGCAACCTCCGGCATATGGGACCGGCGCCCTACCCGCTGAGCCACAGGCGCCGCCCGAGGTGACATAATTCTGTTCACGACATGGATAAATCCGTTAGACTTAATAATGACTTAATAACATTAAATAATGACTTTAACCCCTGGAAGAGTCCTGTCTTTAAATATAGTTACATTGGGGGTTAGGGTTTCAAAATATCAATTTTGAGGTGATATAGTTCTGTTCACAACATGGATAAATCCATTAGAAACATAGGTGTACAGACTCTTTGTAAACGTAAGTTTTCATTCTCTGTGATAAATGTTCAGGAATGCACTGCTGAGCACAGTACAGTTCCATGTTTATTTTTTTAATAAACTATCATTATTTTTTAGATGTACCATTTTATATGCCCACGATTCAATGTTATCTAGTTTCTCCACATACTAACCAGAATTTGGTGCTTTCACTATTTTTTAAATTTTTTTAGCTACTTATATTTTAATGTATTATTAATATGTAAGCCATTAATGATTGTGTGTAGTGATTTCTCAATGTGATTTTAATTTGCACATTCATAATGACTGACAGTAATTGGAGAATAACACATTCAAATGCAGTGTGTCTTTATATGTAAAAAAGTAAACTATTTGACGACCTATGGCTGCAGATATTGATCCTGCCAGATATCAAGAGCTTAAGTAGTAATACAAACCTCGGGAGAAAGTGTAGATATTAACAGAATGTCCAATAGTAGAGTAGTGCATCGTTCGCATTGGATCCTTCCACCAGGTAGAAACTTTTATGTTTCAGAAAAGTGCTGTTGAAGATGGTGGATGATGTCTTTCTTTTTTTTTTTACTGAGATCATAATTAGATACTATTCTTAACTGTCCTACAATGCTTTTCTGCCCTTTTTCCGATTGAATGTCATATTGGATAATTTTGTTTTGTTTTCTTAAAACCATTGTAATTTGATTAAGCTAAGGATCATTTTAAAATTCTAAAATTATTTATTACTGTTTTGCTCAAAGTGAGCAGAAAGATAATTTATTGACTTTTTCACCTGTGCTGTTCAGGAATAAAACTGCCTATGTGCCTGGCTTGGATAAATAGGTTCATGTAATGTCATTCTATCTTTTTCTCTGTCTTTATCTTTTTTCCTTTCTCTCTTAATCTCTCTCTATTTCCCTAGTTTTTACTTTTCTTTCCTCTTCTCTTTCTTTCACCCATCCCCCTCTCTTTTTATTTCTCTTCATTCTCTCTCTCTCTTTTTTTTTGATACAGAGTCTTGCTCTGTCACCCCACTGACATGCAGTGGCATCATCATAGCTCACTGCAACCTCAAATCCTGGACTCAAGCGATCTTTCCTGCCTTAGCCTGCTGAGTAGCTGAGAGTACAGGCATGTACCACCATGTGGGTTTGTTTTTCTATTTTTTTTATAGAGACAGGGGTCTCTGATTCAGGGTGGTCTCAAACTCCTGAGATCAAATGATCCTCTTACCTCGGCCTCTCAGAATGCTAGGATTATAGAGATGAGCCACTGTGCCTAGCCGTTTTCTCTCATTTCTGAGAGATAACTTTCTTCATATAATCAGGGAAAAGTGTATGCAGAAGTTCCAAACTTAACTGTTTCTTTGTACTTAATACCAGAACTTCTTCCCACAAGTTCTTCCAGGGAAAAGAAAAATCTTCTGGGATGAACTCTGATATTCCTGACTGAGGTCACTAGTTTATTTCTGAACCAATTCCTTTCTCTGTAGTGGGAATGTGGGGTTCTTTCTGACCTGTGGCTGCTCACTGCATATCCTGATTGTCAGCCACCAGGAGTCAAGAGGGAGTTTCTCAAAGGAAAGCAGGGTACCATTATCACCTCTAAAAGAAGGAGGAGAAAGAAATTAAAAAGAAAGAACTGTGTCTTTGATATTTTAAGTGAAAGACTTAGGCTTATTTTTTATCTTGGTATTAAATATGTTGACTTCTATTTGCATAGTTGAGAGTTACATTTGTATCAGTTAATCAAGTGTTGCGCAGCAGAAATGGTGTCCTGACTCAAATATAATTTTTGGGTTGAAAAGATAAGTTAAAAGATGCACATAATGTTTCATATGAGAAGCTAAGAAAGTTGAGTCTTATAAAATTGATTGTAAAAATTTTGAGGTTTGGATTTTCTGTGAGCTTGTTTTCTTGAATCCTGTACTTATATTCTTAATTATTGGGTAGGGGAAAGAGAATATTATCCCTGATCTTTGGTTACTCTGTGGAATGTATCTGATCCATCCCCTTGGAAGTGACTGGTACAATAGAGGTATGGTGGACAAAGTTTTATGGCGGCAGCACAGAGAAGGCAGAATAAAGATATCAGGGAAAAAGCTTTTGTGAGGTGTTTCTTGAAGTCATAGATTTTTACCAGATAAAGCAGATGGGACCATACACCAGGCAAAGGATGCTGCATGAAATATTTTATGACCTTTGAGAAACAAGCACGTCAGTCTTAGGCTGTATAGGGAGAGTGGCAGCAAATGAGTCTAGAAACAGACTTAATAGCCTGTATGTGTAGGGCTTTGAAAATTATGCTAAGAGGAAACATTAATTTTTATTTATTTTATTAAGTCATAAACACATAGATCATGTATACATTGATGCCTTTATGGGGTACAATGTGCTGATTTTACATACAATTAGAATGCTTACATCAAACTAGTTAATATAGCCTTTACCTCATTTACTGTATTATTGTTTTAAGACATTTATACTCTAAACTTAATAAATTTACCATTGTAATATGAACCATAGGAATAGTCCCACCATTTACCCTCCTTCCATTGATTCTCTCCCCTCATACCCCTCTTCTTCCCTCCTTCATCTTGGGCTATAGTTATGATTTATCTTTCTTATGAAAGTGTGAGTGATTATAAATTGGTTTCATAATAGTACTGAGTACTTTGGATACTTTTTCTTCCATTCTTGAGATACTTTACTAACAAGAATATGTTCCAGCACCATCCATGTAAACATAAAAGAGGTAAAGTCTTTTTAAGGCTGCATAATATTCCATGGTATACATTAATCCAATTTATTAATCCATTCATGGGTTGATGGGTACTTAGGTTTCTTCCATGACTTGGCAATCATGAATTGAGTTGCATTGAAAAATCTGGTGCAAATATCTTTGTTGTAAAGTGATTTTTGGTTTTTTGAATAGACACCTAGTAGAGGAATTGCGGGGTTGAACGGCAGGTCTATTTTTAGATCCCTGAGCGTTCGCCAAACTACTTTCCAAAAAAAACGTAACTATGAAAAACTGAGAAAAGAAATAGCTAAAGATTTTAACAAATGGAAAAACACACCATACTTATGGCTGGGAAGAATCAACATTGTTAAAATGTCCATACTACCCAAAGCAATATACAATTTTAATGCTATCCCTATTAAAGTACAGCTGTCATACTTTAAAGATCTGGAAATTTAGTACTTCATTTTATATAGAAATGGAAAAAACCTCGAATAACCAAGACATTACTCAGAAATAAAAACAAATCAGGAGGAATCATGCCACCAGACTTCAGACTATAGTATAAATCTATAGTGATCAAAACAGCATGGTACTGGCTCAAAATACAGAGGTAGATGTATGGAACAGAACCAAGAGATGAATCCAGACACTTACCATCATTTGATCTTTGACAAGCCTATCAAAAATCTATATGGGGGAAAGATTCCTTATTTAACAAATGGTACTGGAAGAACTGGCTGGCGACTTGTAGAAGACTGAAACTTGATCCACACCTTTCACCATGAACAAAAATTGACTCTCACTGAATAAAAGATTTAAACTTAAGACATGAGGGCGGCGCCTGTGGCTCAGTCGGTAAGGTGCCGGCCCTATATACTGAGGGTGATGGGTTCAAACCCGGCCCCGGCCAAACTGCAACCAAAAAATAGCTGGGCGTTGTGGCGGGCGCCTGTAGTCCCAGCTACTCGGGAGGCTGAGGCAAGAGAATCACTTAAGCCCAGGAGTTGGAGGTTGCTGTGAGCTGTGTGAGGCCACAGCACTCTACCGAGGGCCATAAAGTGAGACTCTGTCTCTACAAAAAAAAAATAAATAAATAAAATAAAATAAACTTAAGACATGAAACTATAAAGATTCTTGGAGAGAGTGCAGGGGAAACTCTTGACGAAATTGGCCTGGAAGAATACTTTATGAGGAGAACCCCCCAGGCAATTGAAGCAACACCAAAAATACATTACTAGAGTCTAATCAAATTAAAAAGCTTCTGCACAGCCAAGAACATAGTAAGTAAAGCAAGCAGAAAGCCCTTAGAATGGGAGAAGATATTTGCATGTTATGTTTCTGACAAAGGTTTGATAACCAGAATCCACAGAGAACTCAAACTTATTAATAAGAAAAGAACAAGTGATCGCATTTCATTGTGGGCAAGAGATTTGAACAGAAGCTTCTCTGAAGAAGACAGGCGCATGACCTACAGACACTTGAAAAAAATGCTCATCATCTTTAATCATCAGAGAAATGCAAATCAAAACCACTTTGAGATATCATCTAACTCCAGTAAGAATAGTTCACATCACAAAATCCCAAAAGTACAGATGTTGGTGTGGATGTGGAGAAAAAGAAAACACCTCTGCACTGCTGACAGGAATGAAACATTACTGTTTTGAAACAGGAGAGTAAATGGTCAGATTTTTCACAGAGAGGGATTACTTTGGCTATAACAGAGTTGAAGATTGAGAGTAAAGTTGCTGTAATTCAAGGGAGAAATGTTACACATGTGAATTAAAGTGGAGGTCTATGTAAAGTGGAGGACAGTTGAGGGAAATTCAGCTACTGGTTTATATAAGAGCTGATAACTTATTAAATTGAAGGGAAAGAAACAAAGAGAAGAATATAGAATGACACCTAGGTTTTTATTTTGAGCAACGGGGTTGAGGGATAGTTATTATTAAGATGGGGAATACAGCGGTGCCTGTGGCTCAAAGGAGTGGGCACCGGCCACATATGCCAGAGGTGGCGGGTTCAGACATAGCCCTGGTAAAAAAAAAAAATAAATAAATAAAATAAAGGGAGTGAGAACAAGATGGCAGCCGAGTAACAGCTTCTCTGCAACTGGGCACCATGAGTCTGGGGAGATAAGACTCTAGGCATCTCTGGCTGGTGGGATCTGCCTATAATCATACCTTTGAGGATACAGAGAGTCAGCGAGAGACTTCTGGACCCGAAGAGGAGGACAAAAACAGTGGAAAACTGGCAAGTGGTCACATGTGTTTGATCTGTCTAATCCTGCCGGCAGCTGTAAGTACAGCAGCATCGAGACTGCAAACTGGAAATGCCTTACCTGTGAACTATTTTGGTGTTTTTGGACTTGGCACTCAGTTTAACTGCCTTGGGGAGAGCTTGAACAGGAGTACGGAGAACTTTGGGTGTTGTCTAGGGCCCCAGACTGAGCCACTGAGCCGGCCAGAGCTAATGGTGTTTGGCAATGGGCCGCAGGGAGCCATTGTGAGAGAACGGCCCTGGCAAGCTCCACCCTCAGGGTTGCAGAGCAAAGATCGGGCGTGAGCTGGTAACCTAGGGATTGAGCAGTCTAAAGGTGGGGACTGAGCCGCCGTACAGCCTTAACCCTCAGGGGCAGAGTGAGACCGGTATTGGCACAATGGGTAAGTGGATAGCCACTTCGGCAGTGATCCCAGTGACAAGCACTTCCTGGGAAATCTTCTGCTTTAGCCAACTTTAGAAGTTTAAAGTGCCTTCAAAGAGGGCGAAAGAGAGATTTGGGGTGTCCACCCTGTGGGGTTTGAGAAATCAGTGGAGGCCTCCAGTCATATCAGCATTGTGATTAACATCTTATACCCCAGAAGACCACCTGTTGCCCAGACAATATTCAAAAAGATATATATACTGCTTTTTTTTTTTTTTTGGTTGTTTGTTTTTTTGTTGTTGTTTTGTTTTGTAATTTCACCCTTTTCCGTACAGACTTTTTCTTTTCTTTTTTTTCTTCTTTTATTTCTCCATTTCTCTAGTTTAAATACAATTTCCCATTGCTGCCTTTTTCGATAATTAGAACTTCATTTTTGCTAGTGTTTCTACCCCTATTATATGGTTTTTCACCCAATTTTATCCCGTGAAGTTTTCTGTTTGCTTGTTTTGGTTTGATTTATAGCATTTTTGTCTTTCCTCTCTACTTGGTGGAGGTGGGGTACTGCGTCCGATCAGGTTAGCAAAGAGCTGCTGACCTCAAGGGAACCACCCAACCGGGCACCCCAGAGGTTGGGGCTTTTTTTAAGATGTGTCAAAGTACGTACCGTACACCTATATTGCTCTGTGTCCCTCTTTCTGTGCCTCACTTATTTTTGTCAGTATTCCCTTTTACCTACACCTTCTCCTTTCTCTATTTTCTTTTCATTCTTTTTTTCTTTCTTTTTCTTTCTTTTATCACTTCTTGCTCTTCAACCTTCCAATTCTTCTGGTCCTGTACCAAAAGGACTCATCAAAACCTTAGTCCACAGGCACAGGAACTTAAAGAGCCAGAGGAAGTGAAAGGAAAGGTAGGGCAAGGAAACAGATAAAAGGAATCACTCATGAGGAAGAATCAGCAGAAAACTCTAGGCAACATGAAGAACCAGTCCAGAGCAACCCCTCGAAGGGAACATGAGGTAGCTACTGCAGAGGATTCTACCTATAAAGAAATGTTAGGAAATGGCAGGAAGGGAATTTAGAATACACATGATGAAAACAATGAAGGAAATGATGGAAACAATGAAGGAAACTGCTAATAAAGTGGAAAATAACCAAAAGAAATTCCAAAAACAGAATCAAATAAGAGATGAATGATATGAAGAATATAGAAAGGCTATAGCGGAGCTGAAGGAACTGAAGCAGTCATTCAGGGAACTTAAAGATGCAATGGAAAGTATCAGCAACAGGTTAGACCATGCAGAAGAAAGAATTTCGGAGATAGAGGACAAAGTTCTTGAGATAACTCAGATAGTTAAAGAGGCAGAAATGAAGAGAGAGAAAGCAGAACATTCACTGTCAGAATTATGGGACTTTATGAAGCGTTCCAACATACAAGTTATAGGGATCCCAGAATGGGAAGAAGAATGACCCAGAGGTATGGAAGCCGTACTAGAGAACATTATAAATGAAAATTTCCCAAATATCACCAAAGATTCTGACACACTGCTTTGAGAGTGATATTGGACCCCAGGTTGCCTTAACACTAACCGAGCTTCTCCAAGACACATTGTGATGAACCTGTCCAAAGTCAAGACGAAAGAAAAGATTCTGCAAGCTGCCAGGAGTAAGCGCCAGTTGACCTACAGGGGCAAATCCATCAGAGTGACTGCAGACTTCTCTAATGAAACTTTCCAAGCAAGAAGACAATGGTCATCTACCTTTAATCTACTTAAACAGAACACTTTTATACTGCTGGTGGGCACTGCAAACTAGTACAACCTTTCTGGAAGGAAGTATGGAGAAACCTCAAAGCACTCAAGCTAGACCTCCCATTTGATCCTGCAATCCCATTACTGGGCATCTACCCAAAAGGGAAAAAATCCTTTTATCATAAGGACACTTGCACTAGACTGTTTATTGCAACTCAATTTACAATCGCCAAAATGTGGAAACAGCCTAAATGCCCACCAACCAGGAATGGATTAACAAGCTGTGGGTATATGTATACCATGGAATACTATTCAGCTATTTTAAAAAGTGGAGACTTTACATCCTTCGTATTAATCTGGATGGAAGTGGAAGACATTATTCTTAGTAAAGCATCACAAGAGTGGAGGAGCATGAATCCTATGTACTCAATTTTGATATGAGGACAATTAACGACAATTAAGGTCACACTGAGGGTGGGGGAAGGAGAGAGCAGAGAGAGAAAGAAGGAGGGAGTGGTGGGGAAAAGAAGACCAGAGAGGGAAGGGGGAAGGGGGTGGAGCCTTAGTGTGTGTCACACCTTCTGGGGCAAGACATGATTTCAAGAGGGACTTTACCTAAAAAATGCAATCAGCGTAACCTGGTTTATTGTACTCTCAACAATGAATCCCCAACAATAATAATAAAAAAAAATAAGATGAGGTTAGAAAAAAGGGAAAAATGTATGTGTGCAGTCTGGGAGGCAGCATAAAATGTCGGTTAAGAGCAAGGCCTCTGAATCCAGGTTGAGTTTGAATCTTGGCTCCCGCACGTTCTAGCTATGAAACTTTGGACAAATTTCTCACCTCTTTGTAATCCCGTGGTTCAAATTGCCAGAGGAGGCTAGGCGTGTGTCTAGGAAATTTAATATTGTCAACATGATTAGAAATTTAATTTCTGTTCCGTTTAATGTATACAACATTTGTGTCCCCTTCCTCTTGATATTTATGAAATCATCTCTACTAAGATCTCTGTAAATAGGAAAAGCATTATAAGCTCACTTTTCAGTTTTAAACTTGATATTGTTACTATTTCTTAATACCACATATTAAAAATGGTGTGATTCAAGGTTCTGGTGAAATTGGAATTATGCCTGACCATATAATAAACAGCTTTGTGGGATGCCTAAGAAAAAGGCTTTTTATTTTAGAGCTTGTCCAGGTTGTAGTGATTTTTCAGGGTCTCTTATATGATCTCATGTTAAAGATCCATACCTTGAAGTGTTTTTCTGGACGCTATTTAGGTTTCTTGCCTTCATTATTTGCTTGAATGAAACCAGGTCAATAAACTCTGTATCTTTAGGATCTCTTTATATTCAGAGAACAAAGTAAAACCAAAGGAAAAGTAATACTTTTTAGTGTATTCTACGTATGTATTTGAAGTTTTCTGAATTGTCACTGGTGAGATAACTACAGACGTTAATAATTACAATGGCTTGTTTGTTTAGCTTCTGTTAATTAATTAGAAACTGTTATAGATGTCTTATGATGAGTATGATGTTACATCTTCCTGATCTTGTATGGGAGTATCTACTTCTATTTCACATAAAAGTAATTTATTTAATAAAGGTAATTTCCAAAGTAACAATGAGGAAATGAACCTAAGGAAATGATACAAAAGGAAAATAACCTTTTGTATTTTATACAAAATGACCTTTTATAGTGTATTTTTTCATCTAGTTTATGAACTGCCCTCCTGCTCCAAGTCAAATTATTAATTTTCTGGTATCACCCAAGTTAAAAATTCTTTTTTTAGTCTGTATCCTTAGATTAACTGGTTAAGTACAAGTTTTAAAGAAGTTTTGCTCATTTTTTGACTTTAAATTGAATGTACTTAAGTCATGCTGAAACAAAACAGCATTAGAGGAAATCGTTATATTCTGAGAAAGAAGTGTTGATCATAAAGTAAGGTATTAGTGGGTACTTTATATTTAATGGAAATAGAAATTTTCATTCTCTGTGTGTAAATAATTGGACTGTATAAGTAGCTTTTCAAATTAGTAGGACTAGTAATAATTCATTGATGATGATTACTCGAGTAATTCCAGAGGAACTAATATCAGAGTTTTATACTTAGAAAATGTTGAAAGAAAATAGGAAGTAGATATTTTTTACAAAGATTTCATATATTTGAAGATGGGCGTAATTTGAACATTTCTTTCAACAAATCATTAATATGTTTGTGCAGCAAAATACTTGCTTTATGAAATATAGTCAAATATTGGCATTGTTTTTAGGAATATTTAGTGTATTCATAAGAAATATTCTTGTTTATTTTTTTTTTTAAATTTCAGATTAATATGGGTACAAATTATTAAGTTACATTATTTGGATTTCTAAGGTAAAGTTCAAGTTAGAGTTGAACCCTTCACCCCTTCACCAGGGGGTGTACTGTATACTCTTAGATTGTGCAAATTAGGTGACAGCTTACCAATCCTCATCCCTCCTCCCATTTCCCCTTTCTAACCTCCCCTTCTCTCCTGCTTCAATTTAATTTTGTTTTTCTCTCGTGAGGGCATAGCTCTTTAGCTATTGTTTTCATATTGGTATTGCATACATTGGATACTTGCTTTTCCATTCTTATGACACCTTACTAAGAAGTATGGAGTTCTTCAACTCCATCCAGGTAAATACAAAAGGTGTAAAGTCTCCATCTTTTTTATAGCTGAATGGTATTCCCTGGCATACCTATACCTCAGTTTGTTAATCCATTTATGACTTGATGGGCATTTGGGTTGATTCCACATGTTGATGATTGTGAATTGAGTTGCATCGAACTTTCTAGTGCAAATATACTTATGGTAAAATGATTTGTTTTCTTCGTGATAGATTCCTAATAATAGTATTGCAGGAGCAAATGGAAGATCTACTTTTAGCTCTTTGAAGATTCTCCATACTTCCCTCTCTATAGTTTTATCATTGGTATAAAAAACTCTCCATACTTCCCATAGTTTGCAATCCCACCAGCAGTGTAAGTGTTCCCCTTTCTCCACATCCACACCAGCATCTGTAGGCTTGGGACTTTGCAACATGGGCTCTTCTCACTAGAGTTTAATGATATCTCAGGGTGGTTTTGATTTGCATTTCTGTGATGATTAGTGACAATAAGCATTTTTTTGTTTGTTTTTTGGCCATTTGTCTTCTTCAGAGAAGGTTCTATTAATGTCTCTTGCCCCCTTATAAATGGAATTCTTAGTTCTTTTCTTGAACTACCCAAAGCAACCTAGAGATTTAATGCAATCCACATCAAAGTATCAACATCATACTTTGAAGAACTTGAAAAAATAGTACATCGTTTCATATGGAACCAGAAAAAAAACCTGCATAGCCAATGCAATTTTATGAAATAAAAACAAATCTGGAGGCATCTCATTACCAGACTTGAGGTTATACAAGCCTACAATGATCAAAATAGCATAGTACTGGCACAGAAATAGAGATGTAGATTTCTAGATTTCTGGAATGGAGATCTTTTGAATAGAATTAAGAATCTGGAAATGAACCCAACCACATATTGCCATTTGATCTTCAATAAACCAAAGAAAAACATACACTAGGGAAAAGAATGACTATTTAATAAATGGTGCTGGGAGAACTGGTCAGTAACATGTAGAAGACTGAAACTGGACCTGCACCTTTCCCCACTTACCAAACTTGACATTTGCTGGATAGAAGACATAATTTAAGATAAGAAATGCTAAATATTCTAGAAGAAAGTGTGATAAAAACTCTCGATGTATTAAACTCAGTAAGCTGCAAGCACAAGTCATAGTGAAAACTAACAGTTGTGTACTTTCTTGTCATAATTACTTATTAAGGTTTTTGTATCACTTTGAATACTTTTGGCTACAAGTAACAGAAAACCTCATAAAAAAATAAAATATTTCATATAACAACATAAGGAAGGTAAGTAGTCTGGGTTGGTTCATTCATTTGCTCAATAATGTCATTCAAAGCCAAGGTTGTTTACATCTTTCCACTCTGCTATCCTTAGACTTTTGGCTTTTCCTCATCAGAGCTGCTGTTCCAGAGTCACCATGGAAACAAAGAAAGTTCAGGAAGAAATTTTTTCTGTTTCGAGAGTAAGAAAATCTTTACCAAAATTAAAGAAGAAATGAGATTACTGTGATTGGCAAAAGATTTTGTGAAAAAGGCCACAATTTAAAAAAAAAAAATAGAGTTTGGTTACAAAAACCAAAATGGAACAATGATTGTGTGTGTGTATATAGCCAACCGTGTGTGCTGTTGTATCTTATCGTATAGTTTTTATCATTGGTAAATATAGTTGTAGTCTTTATTAATTAAGGCTGTTAGAGTGTATAGTTTTTCCCTTTCTGTACAGAAAAGGTTATTTACTGTACATAGTCTGTTGAAATATAAATCAGTCTTTTATTCTTTGATTGACTTGATCATTCATTATAGTATTTTTCTAGTGTTTGTTTTAGAGTTTATAATATACATATCTGTATGTTTTAATAAGCTACTTACCTTCAAGTCTGTCACACCAGTTAGCATATCAGGGTCTTGGGACGCTCTTCCACTGCTCATTTCCTGGCCTTTGTGTGCTCCAGTCTTCTGTTGATAGCTGAGAAAATTCTGATTTTAAAGAATTCACATGATTAGGTCAGACCAACTCAGATGATCTTCCTATCTACAGGTCAGTTGTTCCATAATCTAATTATGGGAATAAAATCTGTCATATTCACAGTAGTGTATGTCAGATGTATATACACACTGGGTGGTGGTGGGGTAGAGGAGGAACTCTTGGGAGCCATTGACTTATTTTCATATTTCCTTCTTTTTTTCTATAGTATCTAAAATACTGTTAATGTCATCCAGTGTTCCTCCTGGACATCATTAATTTTTTTCTCGCCAAGTTCGATTTGTATTCTTTAACAATCTTCTAGTTTTCTATTTACTGTGCACAGTTGTTTCCCTAGCTCTAGGGTCAGCAAACATTTCTGTTTAGGGACAAACAGTAATATGTTAGGCTTTGTAGACCATCAAGGATCTCGGTTTCATTGTTATTATTGTCTTTTTTATTAAGAAACCCTTTAAAATTATAATAAGCATTCTTAGTTTGTAGGTCACAAAAAACACAAAACAAAATATATGAAGGCAGGCCTCTGGCTGGATTTGTTGACCTGCTCTACATCAGCAGTTTTGAACCTGTGGGTGGAGACCCACAGGAACTGTATTAAAGGGTCATGGCATTAGGAAGGTTGAGAACCACTGCTCTAGGTGGTTGAACTACAGTTAATGCTTTGTGTCATTTCTGGATTGGTTTCAAAACTATCAGTTTTTAAATTTCTTAGTATATATCATGTTTGTATTTACTTTTTAGCATGGCTGATAAATTTTTTATTGAATGCCATACATTTTTACTTTGTTGAATGCTGGCTATATTTGTATTCTTAATAAATATTCCTGGGTTTGTTTGTTTATTTTTCCTTCCTGGAACAATTCCCTTTGGATCAGTTTGATTTCTTCGGAGGGGTCTTAATTTTAAAATTTCTTAGGTGGACCAGAATCTCCAGTGTAGGGCTACCCTTTACTGAGGCAAAACTATTCTGATTACCTTGCCAAGTATATTATGTGGTTTTCCACTCCAGCTGGTGAAAGCAGGAAGCGGGAACTGTCCTAGGCCATGGGTGGTGAGCTTCAAATGTCCTTCCCTAATCCACCATCCAGATGGGTGCTTCCCCCACTTTGAGTATTTCTTCCACACGCGGACATTGATCAGGATTCACACCAAAAGACTTTAGGGAAACTGCAGTTATCTGGAGTTATCTCTGATGCATACTCTATCCCATTTTTTTCCTGCTCTCTCTGTTTCTGTAAATTCTGTCCATATCTCTGACTAACCTTGAGCCATGGTTGAGAGGGGCATACTACCACATGGTACAGCTGTGGCCAAAATAAATGAACAGAAATTTGAGTTGCTACCTATTCTGGGAGAGTTTCCATTTTTGAGTCCTGCCAAATAAAATGGAGGAGTATGATAGAATACAGAACCTCCGCTGTATTACTTTTATAGTATTCTGAATATAATACAAAATGACTGAGTAAGAAATAGGAAAATTTGACCATTTTCAGGAATAAAAAACCCACAATAAACAGAGACCTACCTCAAAATGTTTCAAGTGTTGGAATTATCGAGGAAGTATTTCGGGCAGCCTTTATAACTGTTTTCATAGGTGCAAAGGAAAATATACTTCTTACAGATAGAAAACCACTATAGGGAAATGGAAATTCTAAAAAAGGAATTCAGAACTGGGAAATATAATGTTTGCTAGATGAGCTTGACAGTAATATGGAGATGACAGATAGTGATCTTGGAAGGCAGGTTAAAGGAAATTAGCTTATCTGAATTATACAGTGGTAAAAAAAGTTTGAAAGAAATGAACAAATTTTCCGGTTGCCTGTGGGGCAGTAATGATCAGTCTAACATCAATCTGACTGGAATAACAGAGGAATAAGTGTGAGAAAATGGGGTAGAAATTTTTTTTTTCTGAAAATATCCCAAATTGGTAAAAGAGATAAATTTGTAGCTTCAAGAAGGTTAATTCCAAACAAAATAAAAAGGGAAAGGGCACCTGTATATATCAAACTGCTGAAAAGTGTTGCTAAGTCTTATAACCAATGTAAGTAAGAAGTTTCTTCTTTTCTAAATACAAATTATTTTCACTATTGGTGTAAAGTAAATGTTTTTTGAGGAATTGTATTTATTATTAAAATATTTTTAATACTGAAATTTATTTCTGCTTTTATGAATTGTTACAGGAAATGTTTTATGCTTTATCCAATATTAAACACTGTGTAAATTATATTTTTTTGTAAGAATAGAGTTTTATATAAAAAGCATGATTTTTTTTCTTATTATGAAAGGGCTATTTTTAAGGCATTTTTTTTACTTGCATTCATTTCTACAGAAATATTTTAGAATATTAATGAAGAAAAGAATATTAGAAAATATCTACTTAAATGTTTTTTAATCTTGTTTTAACATAACACATTTGACAAGTGATGTACTCCCTTCAGAAATAGGTGGTTGAAATATGTTGTCAGTGATCATCATGTAATAATAAAATTATCTAGTGCTGATAAGCACTACAAGAAAAATGCAGTCAAGGATAGTATTGCCCAATGGTTAAATATTTCTAAGCAGAGAGGAGGAAGTGTAGGGTAAGGGAAAACAATGTTTAATTAAAAGTCCATCCAAGTCTGAGAGTTCTCTCCAAGTTGGAGAGACCTACTCTCAGACTGAAAATAATTAATCTCAGTTATTCATTTTACAGAGTTAGCCAGGATGAATTTCAGTTCCCCAGGGAAGGCTTGGCCCAGGGCTGAGGACACACAGAGAACAGGGAGCAGGGCCTGGTGGCACCACCCTGAGCCATTCGCCCTGCACAGTCACCTGCGGCCTGGGCCGGGGAGGTGGGGATCAGTGAACATGTGTTGAACAAATAAATGCACAGTACTTCTAATAAGTGGAATATTTCTTCCACTTAAAAATAAAATTTTGTTATTTGACAAAATTTTTGAGTAGTTTTAGGTGTATGGGATGATTGATTGATTAGAATCATAGCAAAAAATGATTTTTCTGGAAACATAAATAAACTACTCCAGAAGGAGGAGGTAAATATGTAGGCTTCAGTTTCTAAAGTGCTAAAAATAATTATTTGGAAATTGAATGTAAGATATGAGTTCCTTTAAAATGTCAGGTGTTTACATTTCTGAGGAGTTTTTTTTTCTTTTTTAATAGGTTCAAGCTATTAGAAATTTAGAGAATGAATGAATGGGTGCTTCTTATTCACCATAACAGGTCCATTTTTCTTGTGTCTCTAGAAATATTCTTTTGGTAATTAATGCACTGTGAGTACAAAATAAGACATGCCCTATAAGAGATGTGTGTAAGTTACATACTTTTTGTTTTTTAATATCTTAATGGAAACCTGGAAACTTGGTTCTTTTTTTATTCCCTCTTTTATATTTTGAGTAGATCTAAAATATTACAAAATAAGGGTTACAAAACCCTTACAAAATAAGGGTTTCCAGTTTTTAACTCCAGTTTTTAACTCACTTCCTTCCTAACTTCATTGATACTGTTGTCATATAGTTTGGTTTTATCTTCTGTTAGTTTTTCCATCAGATCCTTTTGTTGTTGTTATTACTTTACAGTCTATGGTTGTTTGGGTTTAGCTTTATATTTTGCCCAGTGTTTTTTTTTTTGTGGTTTTTGGCCGGGGCTGGGTTTGAATCCGCCACCTCCGGCATATGGGACCGGCGCCCTACTCACTGAGCCACAGGCGCCGCCCTTGCCCAGTGTTTTTAAATTTTATCCAATGTTTTCATATTCTATCACTTTTTATTTCTTGAAATTTCTGTGCAGGGAGAATGTGGTGGCGGCAAAAATCTCTTTATTTTTGTTGATTAAATCGCCATTAATATCATTCTTGAAAGATGATTTTGCCGATGATAGAATTCTAAGTTTATTATTGTTTTCTCAACACATTAAAGATGTTCTATTACCTGTTTCATGCTTTTGAGACATAGCAGTCAATCTAACTGTAATAGGTTTTGAGGTAAACTTTTCTCTCTGGTTGATTTTAAGATCTTTCAAGTTTATAGTTTCACTGTGATACTGTGATTTTGGATAAAGCTTCCTTTTTAACTTCTTGTTCATGTTCTCCTTCTATTGTTTGCCTAACATCAGCATCTAAAGAAGAAAGAAAGAAAGGGAAAAGGAGACTTTCTATTTTTCATAACTTTGCAAAACATTGTTAGATGATATAAAATATTAAAAAAGATATTTCTCTTGCCTTCAGTGAGCTTGCAGCACAGATGCATAAGAAAGCATCTGTGTGGAATATTTACAATAATTTGTGGAATGGATTAAGTACAAAATCAATAGCTCTAATTCATGGAATCTTATGAGGTGTGAGCTACATAACTCATTGTTGATCACATGTACCACTACAGTCACCTTCGAAGTGCTCCCCTTGGGAAGCTGCGTCATGTGAAATGGTACTTGTCCTGATGCAAAAGCCATGGAGTTGGTGAAAAGTTTAGGTCTTTTATGCCTAACTTTTTTACTCAGCCTTTTCAGCACTTTCAAATAGTAAACTTGGTTAACTGTCCCCGTTGGTAAAAATTTATAATGAAACAATCTGTCTGATATCAAAAAAGGCTTGGCAACATCATTTGACTCTTGATTTGGACTGATGGAAATTTTTGGTCATGCAGAATTGGCTCACTTCCATCGTGCACTTTGATGGTTTGTTTCAGGGTCGTATTGTACACCCGTGATTCATCAGGAATGGTAACACAGCCCAAAACATCATCTGACTTCTCCAAAAGGTCTTGGCAAAATTTGACCCTTCTTTGCTTTTTTTCATCAGTGAACTCTTTTTGGACCCTTTTTGTACACACCTTTCTCATGCCAAGATTTTCAGTTAAGATTTTCCTGATTGGTTCTTTATTGATGTTGACTTGGTCTCAATGCTTCTCACAGCTGGGCCATGATTTTGACACATAATTTGATGAATTTTTGCAAGGTTTTCAGCAGCTTTGCTCCTTGCTGGCTGCCCTGACCTGTCTTTATCAGTGACACCTTTTCTCTCCTCAGCATAACATTTCATCCTTCGTACACTGTTGTCTTCTTCATGGCATTATACCCATAAAACTTAGACTAACATATCCCAGAATTCACTTCTACAAGAAATTTAATGTTTGTTTGTTGTTCTAATTCAAGCTCTTACATTCGTGTGATGGCACTCAAAAACATGCAACAACAATAATGAATGCCACTCAACAAAACACCGCCACCTGATGACACAAACACAGCTGTGAGACACTGACATACTAAGGTTGGGAGACCTTACTGAGTTGTTTGCAGAGTGCTGCCAAAGTAAGTGCACAGTGGCAAACTTTGAACTTAATAGTCATAGTTCAGGGGATCAGTGCAGGCTATGGCTATTAATGAAGACATGGAAAACATGAGAATTTAGTTGTTTTTTGACTGCACTTGAGTTTTTTGATTGCTTTTTGATCATTGGGCTTTATCTGAAACAATGACAATGAATTTAACTATTGTTTTCTTAATAGAGCTGCTTGGGGGTATAAAGAGAAGGAAGCAGTTCCTGATTTCATATTGAATATTTTGTGTGGAGCTGGCATAAAATATTGTCTCTGTTTTTTTACATAGAAATTAATTTTTCTTATAAAAAATTTGTCAGTATCAAGAAGGTCATGATCATTATTTTATATTATTATTTAGAGTATAACCAAAGAAAAGCTTTTAAGATTCTCAATTTATTCTCAAAAGTAGTTGAGGATTTTATGCATTCATTATCTGAAATGTAAAAGACAAGCTGTTGATAATATATTCTCTTTTGTTTGGGGGATCATTAGATGTTTAATATGTAATAGTTTGATCAATTGGAGAAGCTTTCTTATAAAGTTATAAATAAGAGATATTTTTATTTGTCTTTGACTCCAAGCAATTATTTAAATTAAAAAGTAATGTTTACTTTAAGAAAATGCACTATCATTCAGGTATGTGATATGACCTAGTTTTATTTGAGAGGAAATACTATATTTTCTCTTCTGACTTTTTCAGGAGCGTAGTACTGTAAAGTCTTCTGGGAACATTTGTAAATAGCTAACTAGGAAAAGGGCACCAGATGCTTGAAAAATACCCACAAAACCAGGCGTCCTCAAACTTTTTAAACAGGAGGCCAATTCACTATCCCTCAGAACGTTGGAGGGCCTGACAGTAGTTTAAAACAGAAAACTATGAACAAATTCCTATGCACACTGCACATATCTTATTTTGAAGTAAAAAACAAAACGGGAACAAATACAATTCACACTGCTTCATGTGGCCCGCGGGCCGCAGTTTGAGGACACCTGCACTAAACTACAGAGAGAAGTTATTGCTAACATCTGCCCCTGTCTAGCTAGGAATAAGTTATCAAACAAATTAACTTTCTTTACAACCTACACTTGATTGATTTTATAGCAGGAAATTAGAATAGAGAAGATTAAAAGCTTAAAGACATATTGAGCTGTCCCAGAATAATAATTTTAGAACTTGAATAAAGTCAGAAGTCTGAAAATTGAATGAATTTAACTTGCAATATGGGCATTTCAAATTGCGGTAGAGATGAATTTAGTCCATATTTTCAAATATATCTATGTGTTATGAGTATGCAGGCCTACCACAATAAACAGAAATATTTGATATGAATGTATTGCAATTTATAAGTGTCCTTTGTCCTTTTTGACTAAAAATATGGTAAAGATTGATTATTGGTCATCAGTGATCATGTCTTAAACATGATTAATGCAAAACACTGTGCTGGGGGTTATGATGGATACACAGAAGTTTAGAACTGTGGTCCTGTCTTTAAGGAACTTCTATCCTGTTAGAAGAACTGATGTTGAATTCTCAACTTCACCATTGTACATTTTGTGGGATGGATCAAATTACATAACTCTTCTGAGTTTCAGTTTCCTTTTCGGACTGTTTGACTGTTACATGAGTTTATACACAGAAAATGTATAGCAGTGTCTGGGATACATTTTAGCTGATCAGTACATTCTCAGCCCAAGGAATGCTTATATGAATTGTTCCTTTGGTTAATTTCTCATATTGATAGCTGAGTTTTATTGTTTAATTTGGACTCAATTTGAATCTTTATATAAGGAATTATTGATAGGTAGAATTATTATTGTATAAGTAACTTTTAAATTCCTCAAAAGTGGAGGGGGGTGGGGCCTTGGTGTGTGTCACACTTTATGGGGGAAAGACATGATTGCAAGAGGGCTTTACCTAACAATTGCAATCAGTTTAACCTGGCTTATTGTACCCTCAATGAATCCCCAACAATAAAAAAAAAATTAAAAAAAAAAAGTGGATATTGAAATTTGAAGTCAGCTTTAAATTAATAGAAACAAAGCAAAGGAACTCGTATTTCTTTAATACTACGCGTGTCATTAGGCACCTTACATTGCATTATTTAGCTTAATCCCCTCATATAATCCTTGCAAGAATACCCAACCCTTATTTCTTTTCTGCCACACATTGAAAGAATAAGAGTTGTCTTGGCCACATATCAAATACATAAGCACTAATAAAAGCTGATACACAATTAAAAATAAAGGTCTGTGCATACTTTTTCCCAATATCTAACACCACAGATAAGCAAAACAGTCCTTAAATTATCTGCCTGTGGACCCCGGGACGCAGGTTGGACACCCCTGCAGGAGGTTTAGAGAAGACATGTTTAAATTTCAGATGTGCAAATATTAAAATATTAAATGTTTTAGATAAAATATTAAAAGTGAACATATGTTACCTTGTGCATTCTCAACAAATTCTCACATTCTTGATAAATTCCAGAGTTGTGTGAAAATAATAATTATATCATTCTGGATAATTTTGAATATATTAGGCAATCAGTATATAAAGGAATCTCAACAAAATTTTAAGCAATTGATAAAATATTTTGTTTTTTTTACATAACTTTCTTCATTTTATCACTTGAATGTTTCCCTTGACCTTCAGGTCTTTACTTATTACACAAGAAATTCAAGCAAAATGTTTTTCTTTTAGGGACCCACCCCCTTACTCAGTTTCTGCCTTCCAGTTAGATAACATGTTTGAAGCAGAAGTTTTTCTGAGTAAAATGTATTTTGTTCTTTCCGGAGTGTATTTAGCTAAATTATTAAAAATAGAAGAATTAGAAAACTTTAAACATTTTTTGTGAACCAGCACGCAGACGAATGGGCCAGAAGGGGAGTGATGGGAAATGAGGAAACAAAACACAAGAGACAAAGAAGGGAACGGAAGGATTGGGGCAGCCCTGAACTGTGGAAACAGCTTTAGTTACATACTACCTTACACAAGGTTACTAAATGACCTAAATCTTGGTGCAAGGGGTAAAGATTAACTTTAGGGAGGAAAAGCTGTGGTGCTTGCTAGCAAGATAAAAAGGAAAGTATGCAGGGGCTACATGACTTCTAACAGAGGAAGTAAGGAAAAAAAGAATGTTGTTCAAGGAAGAGAAGCAGCTGTGGGATGTTCGTCTCACCAGGCTGTGGGGGCTTTGCCACTTCACAGCCTGTACTTCTCAGTCACTGTGTTGGGGGTGGGTAGGGAGAAGGAAAATAGTTCTCAATCTTGCATTTTCCTTGATAGTCACTTGGGAGCTGTACATATTACCATTTCCTACCCATTGGCAAATGAATGGGTATCTCAGAGGTCCAGTCATGGAAATCTGTCATTTTTAAAAGCACTGATAGCCCCCATGCTGAATATGAGGAACTCATTCTTAAAAGCACTGGCCTCTCCAGCACTTCCTCAGCAGAACTCCTCTTGTCTGACCAGGTCCTTCTCATGTTCTTTTGAGTTGTGGGCTCAGTGTATGTAGAACCCACACGTTTTGAACTTAAGCTGTTGTGTAGGGGAAACAAATAGTCAACTGGATTTATCAATTTCTTCCTTAAAGATAAGATAATTAAGCATATATATAAGTGGCCTTCCCACCTACCCTTCTTATCTTTCTCTGTCTCTCATTTAGTTGTTTCGCTTTGATTGTTTTTATTTTCATTGCTATGTCTCTTTTGAAAACCCATGTGCATTAAAGTATAATTAATGAAAAAATGTTCATCATCTCTATATATTAGAGAAATACAAATCAAAACAACCCTGAGATATCATCTAACCCCAGTGAGAATGGCCCACATCACAAAATCTCAAAACTGCAGATGCTAGCGTGGATGTGGAGAGAAGGGAACACTTTTACACTGCTGGTGGGACTGCAAACTATTACAACCTTTCTGGAAGGAAGTATGGAGAAACCTCAAAGCACTCAAGCTAGCCCTCCCATTTGATCCTGCAATCCCATGGCATCTACCCAGAAGGAAAAAAATCCTTTTATCATAAGGACACTTGTACTAGACTGTTTATTGCAGCTCAATTTACAATCACCAAAATGTGGAAACAGCCTAAATGCCCACCAACCCAGGAATGGATTAACGAGCTGTGGTATATGTATACCATGGAATACTATTCAGCTATTAAAAAAAATGGAGACTTTACATCCTTCATATTAACCTGGATGGAAGTGGAAGACATTATTCTTAGTAAAGCATCACAAGAATGGAGAAGCATGAATCCTATGTACTCAATTTTGACATGAGGACAATTAATGACAATTAAGGTTATGGGGGGGAAGCAGAAAGAGGGATGGAGGGAGGGGGATGGGGCCTTGGTGTGTGTCACACTTTATGGGGGCAAGACATGATTGCAAGAGGGACTTTACCTAACAATTGCAATCAGTGTAACCTGGCTTATTGTACCCTCAGTGAATCCCCAACAATTAAAAAAAAGAAAAAAAGGTATAATTTGAATATTGTTAAAATATATACTTTTGGTGGTATCATGCTATAGATTTTGACACGCGTACAAGGTCTGGCAATTAAGTTCACAAATTTATCTCAGAAAAAATGGTACATACCTCATTGCTCAATATCATTATGGTCACCATCAAAGTTGGGAAACTAGACCTTGGGAAACTAGATCCCAGTGCAGTGCCTAGTCCACCCTTCAGTCATGCATTTGTATACGGAACTGGTCATTCTAAATAAACCATTAATACTTTCATTTATATTACCTGGGTTTTTGATATGTTTCTATTTATATTAAATCTTGGCATTAAATCATAATAAGTTATTCAAATATTATTAGATTTAATGCTAATGGAAATAGAATCTTCCAAAAAATTCTATTGAGGATTCTGTTAATGCAATTTTCTTATGTAAGGAGATGTTGTTTGAAATGACATTTTTGCTTTATTTAATTAGTTTTGGGAAATTTAGAGTCATATATACTATTAAAAATTCACATTAATAAAATTACCCATAATGCAACATCTGTACCATTTCTGTGGCTCTAACCATGTAAGTGCCCCAATACTTTACCCTTTTTAAAGGTTTTGAACAATCTGGTAGAAGTGATTTAAAGGTTAAAATCAGAGATAAAACCAATTATTACCATAAATATCAGCCAAGAAACTGAAAATGACATTTGCATTGTGGGACTAAACAGAATTTGGTAGAGACTTTTTTTGCTTCTATTTTATTGCTGTGATTAGAAATTAGAAGTGCAGCTGTTTATCAGAAGGCAGATTTTACAAATGGGGCCAACAAGAGTGTAATACCAATTAAATAATTTTAGGCAACAATGCTTTTGGAGAACAACATTTAAAATGACATTGGTAGAATATTTATAATATACACTGAGCCAATGTGAGTTTATCTTTCTTGTGAATGTAATATATTAACTTCATAGAAAATACCAGCTTTTAGCCTCCAGTTTTACCCGTTTGCATGCTAAATTATAATCCTGATTTGGTGAAACCAGACCTTGCGTATGGAGAGGTTTTGTTTAAAGACAAGCAAACCAAACCTAGCCTGATCCAACCCATAACTGAGGTTAAACTGTGTTTTATTCTCTTCTTGTGTTCTGTGAATTTGTTGGCCCAGCATCCTAAAGTGAAGATGTTTCAGAGTGACATCTGGCATGTTGAATTATCATTAAAAGTGTGCTAGTGAAAACAACCAATGTGCAATCTGAATGGTTTATGAGTGGAGCTTGTTATGATTGTGTAGCCATAGTTTTGTCTTTTAAAATCCCCCTTTGAGAACTTTGTTTATCTTCCATTTTCTGTAGCATTTGGCATTAGTTCAAACTAGGCCTTTCCTGGAGCTAAGGAGAGCATCTTACCCTCCCAAGAAGAGGTTATTGTTCCTCTCTGATTCCCGTTATACCTTAAGTTCTTGTTAAACATGATATTACTGTTTCTCCTGTGTTTTTTGTTCAAGGGCAGTAATGGCTTCTCATTTATAATTGTATCTTCAGGGAGTGGAGTATATTTAAAGTCCTGTCTATTTATTGGGGGATGTGCTTCTTAAATGGACTTTTCAGGCATGAGAGAAATTTTAGAAATTGACATTTAAGGCATACTGAGCATTTTTGGTTAGTATTTTAAATGGGATAAATGCATTCAGTTAAGTAATATTAAAAAGGATTATGAATTACGCATTGCAATTTCTAACTATTTTAGCTGGGATTTCTTACTGCTTTCTTCATATGTAATAGAATTTGGCTCAGTTTCATTTTGGATAACAAATAACTTACTTGATTTTCATAAGATCTAACAACCTTCCTTCAGAGATATAATCGTAGATTATTCTCTTGAGATGTTTTGTTATTAAGACTTAATTTCTTCTGCCCAGATCATCTAGTTCAAAATGAATTACTATCATGAAACTTCAAAAAACATGACTTTTCTGTAAAGTGAAAATAACCATGGCCATGCCCTGTATCTAAAATATAATACCAAAATGTTAAGATAAAAAGTGAACATTTTTTGTATAATTATAACTAGTAGAATATTTGATGTGCATCTTTCTAGAATAATTTTTGCTTTGCAGCTTACTGGCCATGTTCTTTTAAACTCTCCATGCTCCACTTTCCCCATCTTAGAAAGAAGACATATCTAAAAAAAGACTTACGTCATAGAGGTTTTCTTTGGATGTTAAATAATACAATCTGCTTAAAACATTTAATGCAAAGCCTAAATAGTAGTAAATGAGTAGTATAAAAATGATAACTAGCTGGATTAGTAACCAATTTACTTGCCAATTTAAATAATAAGGGCTATATTATGTATTTATCTGTAATTCAAGAGCATTAAAACAACATTTTAGTTTTTGTGTTACATTAGTCTGCTGATCTTGTCCTAATTTATATAGTTGGGATTTGTACATTTAGTGAACTGTCATGTCAGATGTTCTCTGGTTCCTTTAAATGTTAGGTGGGTAGGAGCAGGGTTATTTGGGAACCAGGTAACAAGTTTCTGGTCATGCAGATTCACCTGCTGCAATGGAGCTCTAGAGGACAGAAAACAAGTCTTCATAGCCTGACACTTGGTAGGCACATGCTGATTGAGTGGCAAGATGTAGCTTAGGCTTGTATATCTTTTTCTCCTAGATAAGATCTTGTTACCCAGGCTGGAGTGCAGTGTTGTTATGCAGCCTGAAACTCCCGGGTCAAGTAATCTTTCTCCCTCACCCTTCTGAGTAGCTAGTACTACAGGTATGCTCACCATGTCTGGCTAGTAGGCTTGCATTTAATAACAGATTTGGTCCTCTGATGAAACCATATAGGCTTGGGTGAGCCCGTAGTCTAATGTCACAAGCATTGAAGGTAGGTGGCACACCTGCTGTTTTCTTCTGTGATTAAACTTTTGAGAAGCCTTAGAGAAAGTAGGACTGTTAAGAAAATATTGAGGAGAACACCAAATGGGGGGCATTGGATTTAAAATAATTAAAAGGGACATCAGAAGAGTAATTCAGTTTATCTTTTTGTTTCTAGAGATTAGAACTTTAGGAATAATAAGAATTTTTAATATGAAATATTTACATAATACTTGAGAGCTATTTAATTCTCTCCACTTAATCAGACACATTTTTAGTGTTTCTTTTTTAAAGATGTCAGTAGTATTTCTTTGTGTCTTTCTTGCTTTTCCTTTTTACATGGTTAAAAGTCTATAGAAAAGTGTTTACATGGTTAAAAGTCTCTTATTTAATCTATGTCTTCTATCAGCCCAGATCCCTCCCACCAGTGATAATCAGTGCATCTAATTTTATGTATTCTTCAGAGTTTCTGCAAACAAATGTATATTTTTATTATCTCTTTCCTGTTCCCCCAACTTGGAGAATAAAATAGTAAATTGTAATACTGTTTGCAAATTGTTTTTTTAGAATTTCAAGATCTTTTCATTTAGAAAACCAGAAACTCTTACTCTGTTTTATGCATGGTTAGAATTCCATTGTATGGATAATTTGCTGGGGGAGTGAAGAAAGGCCCCCTCTCTCAGGGTAGCATACGTGGCTGTTTGGAGTCTGATCTTGCTTCCTCTTCAGTCTTCATCGTCTCCAACACCCCTCTTCACTAATCCCAGGTGCTTTTCTGATGTTCTCTTCTTTCTACTTGAAGTGGCTTTCTTAGTGACCCTCCCTTCAGATACCTCAGCACATAGTTCATTTCTTTATTACAGAAACTAAAATCATATAATTTTAACATGCCTTTTTCTTCCTTTAAACCACAAACCAGTCTATATTAAGAATCATTATAGATACTTTTTAAATGAAAACAAACATTGATATCAACATAAATTTTTAGTATGGTAACATTTATACAATAGGTAATCAGTAAGTGATTGCTGAATTGATTAAATTGTTATAAACCTTAATATGTTTAACAGGTTTTGTTTGTTAGGATGGTCTTTTGATGGTTTATTCCTGGGACTGTAACCTTTAAGAACAGAGAAATAAATATCTTATTGAAAGTTGACTTTAGGTCTTTTGTTAAATTATTATATATTTTGGTTAAATTCAGTTTAACATTTCTATAGAGGTTATTACATATACAGTATGTATTTTTTAAGACATCCCCTTCTCATTTAATTATAATTATTTTTGTGAGTAGATAGCATAAAATCATTCAATAAAAATTTATTTAGCAGCCTGTTATGTTCCTGTGAATTGATTAACTACTGGGGTAATATAAAGTAATAAAACAGATACCCAGGTTTTGATCCAGTGGGTCAGATAAGCATATAAAGAAATCATTTCAATATTTATGTTTAAGGGTTATGATGATAATATATAAGAGGTTGTATGAATGTCTAGCTCTTGAGAAAAATGGAAGCTCCTTAAAGCTTTTAGAATATGAAGTATTCAGTCAGTTTTGGGAAAGAACATTCATTCCACTCTTTGTCACATTAGACAAATGGTTACTTGTTTTCTTGTTTCTATGCTTACTAAAGATAACTATAGAGAATAAGGCATGAAGGGGAAAATGTCCCTTCTCTTGCCCAAAGAATCCTCAAAGGTTTTCATTTTATCTGAATTCTATAACTTCCAGCTTATGGCTGGGTCTTAAATAGATACAAAAATTGTTTAGGAATTTGAAGAGAACCAGAGATTAACTTTGGATCTTGAACTTAAATGATAACGAAGAATTTCTCAGGGTTGGAAAAATACGTTGTAAGTCATTCACAGTTACAAAGGAATATTCAGTGAATAGTGTACATGGTGGTGGGAGATAATAAAGGCTCAAATTTTTAAAGTCTTGGATACTGTGAACTGTGCGTTGAAGAATCTTATATGCTGCATACTGTGAGCAATTGAAATTAACAGTGAGTTGTCTTTGAAAACATTTAAGTTAGAATGTGACATGATCAGATTGGTAATTTGGGAATAGTATATTCTTTCATGAGTCTAGAAGGACTGAAAATATCAGTATTCATTCACAGCATTCCATTAGTAAGCCTCGTATAAAAATGAACCGATATATGACAATAATGGTAATAGCTAAGTTTAATTTATTTCAACCCATTTAAGTGTCAACTCTGTGTATGGTTTATAGCATATGATTTATAAACATTATGTAATAAAGACTATGATTTCAAAGTTATACTATATGACTTCAAATCCTAGTTTTAGTATTTATAGCTGTGTGCATTAAAAAAAGGCTTTTCAAGTCTCAGTTTCCTCATCTGTAAAGTAGTCTGGTGTCGTTATTAGAAGCAGGAAGGATAATTCATGTAAAGGACTTACCCTGTGCTTAGCACATAGTAAATACTCTATAATTCAGGTATTTTTATTAATCTTTGTAATGTTATTGAATAATTACTAACTTTATTTTACAGATGAGAAAATAGAATTCAGAGTTTTTAAGTTTGTTTAAAGTTGTGTAGCAAACAGTGACAAAGCCTGGGTCTCTGACCCTAAAAAATGTATTATTGTCCTGAAAAATGTATTATACCACTTTTCCAAGGCTGAGTAATAAGTAGAAATTGATAAAAAAAGTATCTCTTATACACTCAGATATAAAAGTATCTCCTATACATTCAGTGTCTAGGTGTAAGAGATACTACTGTGATTTTTTGTAAGTATGTCTTTTGTCCAAAGGAAGCTTAAGGGAATATAATAGACATCTATTGCATTTTATATTATTTTTATTTTAAAAAAATATCTCTTATCAAGGTATAATTCACATAGAAAAAAATATTTATACCTTCGTGAGCCACATAAACAACATCTGTTTCAATAACAGATCATATATATGACAGTGGTCCCATAAAATTGTAACGAACATGAAATATTCCTACTACCTCTGACATCATTGTGGTCATCACTTTGAGGTGTGATGCATTACTGACGCTGCTGTACACAGACGTACTGTGTGGCCAACCATAAAAAAGGATAGCATGTTCAATTACATATATTGCATAATACTTCATAATGATATTAAATGGCAATGTTACTGGTGTATGTATTTACTATACTGTAAGTTTTATTGTTAATTTTAGAGTGTACTCCTCCTACTTACTAAAAAAAAAAAAGTTAGCTATTTAACAGCCTGGGTAGGTCCTTGAGGAGCTATTCCAGAAGAAGGCATTATTATCCTAGGAGATGGCAACTCCATATATGTTGTTGCTGCTGAAGACCTTCCAGTGGGACAGTGTGTGGAGCTGGAGACAATGATCCTGATGATCTTGTCCCTGTGCAGGCAAGCCTATGCTAATGTGTGTGTGTCTTAGTTTTGAACAAAAGGCTTGAAAATCTGAAATGTAAAATAAAAAAAACTGACAATGGAGAAAAGCTCATAGAGTAGGTATATAAGGAAAGAAAATGTTTTTGTACCGCTGTACAGTGTTTGTATTTTAAGGTTAGTGTTACTACAAAAGAGGCAAAAAGTTTAAAAAATAAAAATATATAAAGGAAAAAAGTTACAGTAAGCTAAGTTTAATTTATTACTGAAAAAGAAATTTTTAATAAATTTAGTGTAGACCGAGTATACAGTGTTTTATAAAGTCCACAACAGTGAACAGCAGTATGGGCTCGGACATTCTCTTACCACTCACTGAGTCACCCAGAGCAACTGCCAGTTCTTGATGCTCCATTTATGCTAAGTGCCTTACACAGGTGTGTCATTTTTTATCATTTATATCATATTTTCCTGTGGGTCTTAGAACTGTTAAGATGCTCAGGTATTTGCTGCTTGTTATAATTGCCTACAGTGTTTAATACAGTGACTGTGCTACACAGGTTGGTAGCCTAGGGGGCAACAGGCTAGACCAGCTGGCCTACCTGTATAGTCTGCTGTACCATCAAGGCTTCAGAGGAAGTGCCCTCTGTGATGTTTTCACAATGACGAAATCGTATGTTCCATGATTGCATTAATGTGCACAGCTATGATTTAATAAAAAAAATTGTATGATTATTTTTCAGAATATGACCATATTGTTAAGTGACACATGTGGCTGTATTTAAAGTAAAAAGTCAGTAGGTTTAGCCATCCCTACAATGTAGGCTTTGAGCATAACTACGACTTCCAAAAAATGCTTTGTGTCTCCCTGCAATTTCTCCTCTCCATCCCTCCGCCCACTATCCCTAAACATCAACGAATCTTTCTATCACTATATATTTGTATATTCTAGATTTTTATATAAACGGGACTATGCAGTATGCAATATTTTTGGTCTGGCTTCTTTCATTCAACATGGTTATTTTGAGACTGGTCTGTTTTGTTACTTGTCTCAATTCATTCCTTTTTACTGACATGTAGTATTCTATTATATGAATATACCACATTTTTGTTTATCCATTCAACTGTTGATGGACATTTGAATTGTCTTCCTGTTTTAAGCTATTAGAAATAAAGCTGCTGGGAACATTTGTGTTTTTATACGTACATGTTCTTCTTTTTCCTTGGGGCAAAACTTAAAAGGGCTATAGCTGGATCATATAGTTTATGTTTGTTTAACTTTTTAAAAATTGCCAAAGTGATTGTCCTGTTTTATACATCTACCACCAGTGTGTGGGAATTCTGGTTCCTTTACATCCTCACTAATATTTGCAATTTTTTTAAATATTGAAATTTTTTAAATTTTGCCAGTTTTTAAAATGTTAGGCACTTTAATAGATATATAATTGTGGTTTTCATTTTCATTTCCCTAATGACTAATGATGTTCTGTGCTTGTTCGCCATCTGTATATCTTCTTTGGCGAAATTAATATTAGATTGTTTGTTTTCTTATCGCCATGTTCAGAGAATTATATATTCTTACGTAAATACTTGATCAGATATATGCTTCACGAAGATTTTTCTGTCATTCTGTAGCTGCTCTTTTCATTTTCTTAACAATGACTTAAAAATTGGGCGGTGCCTGTGGCTCAAGGAGTAGGGCGCCGGTCCCATATGCCGGAGGTGGTGGGTTCAGGCCCAGCCCCGGCCAAAAAAAAAAAAAAAAAAAAAAAGAAAAAAGATTCACAACAATGACTTAAAAATCATATGTCTTTTACTTAGCATAATTCCAATTTATCAGGCCATTTATAGATTTTATCATATTTAAGAAATACTAGCCTAATTCAAGTCCATAAAGAATTTCTCCTGTTTTCTTCTGTAGGTTTTATAGTTTCAGGTTTTACATTTAGGTCAGTGATAACATTTTGATATATTGTTATGTGTAACACAAAGTTCATCTTTTTATATGTGGATATCCATTCATTCTGGCATCACTTATTGAAAATACTGACTTTGTCATCTGCATTTCTTTTTAGCCTTTGTCAAAAGACAGTTGTCCTAGTATCCACGGGCTTGTATCTGTAGTCTCTATTCTTTATTTTTAATCAAATATTATGCTGTTTTGATCTTTCTAGTGTTTGTTTATTTATTGTTACATCACTTTAGTTTTTAAATAATCCTGGTAACTGGATAGTTTTACCCTGCTGACATTGTTTCAAAGTTGTCTTAGGAAAGTTGAAGGATACAAAATAAACACCTAAATTATATTATCAATAGATTTTTACTTATTATTATTAAATAATATTAAATAATTTCTTTTTTCTTTTTTTTTTTGTAGAGACAGAGTCTCACTGTACCACCCTCGGGTAGAGTGCCGTGGCGTCAAACGGCTCACAGCAACCTCTAACTCTTGGGCTTACTCCATTCTCTCGCCTCAACCTCCCGAGCAGCTGGGACTACAGGCACCCGCCACAACGCCCGGCTATTTTTTTTTTGTTGCAGTTTGGCCAGGGCTGGGTTTGAACCCGCCACCCTGGGCATATGGGGCCGGCTCCCTACTCATTAATTACATAGTTCCTATGTGTTTCCATATGAATTTTAGAACCAGCTTGTCAATTTTCATAGAAAAATCTGCTTTAATTTTGATTGGAATTGCATTAAATTTATAGAGCAGCTTGGAAAAATGGGCACCTTAAGAATATTAAGGGATTTTTTCATTTGTTTTAGCAAAATTGTATAGTTTTAAGTGTATAGGCCTTTCCCATCTCTTTTTCAGATTTATCCCTGAGCAGTTAATAATATTGTGTTATTTAATTGACTTTTTAAAATATTTTAGCTTTGGTTATTTCATTGCTAATATAATAGAATACATATATACAATTGTAATATTGTAATAGAAATACAATTTAGGTGTTTATCTTGTATCTTTTAACCGTCTTAAATTCACTCCTTTCTCTCAGACTCTTTTGTACGTTCCATCAGAATGTTTACATAGACTATCAGGGTTTGTCTAAATAAATTAGAACATCATTATGAAGTTTATAAATATGAACTTCAGAATTAAATACTTATATTTAATTTTGTTTTCTTACATTATTAATTTATCATTATTTTGTATAATACTTAGGGATCGTGTGCTAAGATGCAGGTATAGTCTCATTATTGAATTTTTAAAATTCAGTGACTTGCAATTCCAAATGCATTATAATTATACACTATTTATATATTGCTCTCCAGTGCACACACCAGTTTAAATATAGAACACATTGAAAAACTACAAATTAGGATTTTTTTAAACCCAGGAAAATAAATGTTTGCATTTAATGTTTTGTATAGGTTGTTCACATTATTATCATTTTTAAAGGGTTATGCCTTTTTTTTTTTAGATTGGACAACTGGCTTTTAAAGGGATGAAGAGACTCAACAGAATCCAGTCAATAGTATTTGAAACTGCCTACAACACCAATGAGAACATGCTGATTTGTGCCCCTACTGGAGCTGGAAAGACCAACATTGCCATGCTTACAGTCTTGCATGAAATTCGCCAACATTTTCAACAAGGTGTTATCAAAAAGAATGAATTTAAGGTAAGAAAATAATAAACCAGATAACAGCTTTTTAAGTTGTAAAAAGCAAAATAATTTTGCAGTTGTATATGTTATTCGAAATGTGGAACTTCTTGAGTGCTGCTTGATTTACTACTTCATTACCATTAAAGCAGTCCCTATTTGTGTTATGAAAATCCTGTAACCCTTGTAAGGAACTATGAAAACGCATTTAGCGTTGAAACTGAACCAATTTTCAAAGTGAGGCTGTGTAAACAAATTCCATTCTCCTTTAAACAGCTGCACACATACCCAACAAAGGTAAGTACTTTTCATTTGTCATTATTAAGATTTTTCACTGGATGTAGCTGCAATCATATTTCACAATAAATTGTGACTTATAATGGCTGCTGTGAAACAAATGACGTTGTAGTTTTTGCTCATTTATCAAGCTAGTGTTCCTTTGGTACAGATTGTGTATGTTGCTCCAATGAAAGCCTTGGCAGCTGAAATGACAAATTACTTCAGCAGACGTCTGGAGCCACTGGGCATCGCTGTGAAGGAATTGACTGGTGATATGCAGTTGTCAAAAAGTGAAATTTTACGAACACAGGTATGTTGTTTACCTAGATTTGTTATTTAAGGCCGTTCTTTGTTTTTTAGGTAATTGTAGAAATTATTAAATAATTGTATCTTGGATTATTATAATCCTTTATACAAATACAATGTCATGAACTTTTTTTGTTTGTAACCACATCTTCCCTCTGTATTACAAAAGAGGTTTTGCTGGTGCTTTGTTTTATAATACCCTTTCTAATGGTCCAGGCATGGTGGCTCACGCCTGTAATCCCAACACTTGGGAGGCAGAAGTGGGTGGATTTTTTAAGCTTACAATTTTGAGGCCAACCTGAGCCAGAATGTGACCTCCTCTCTAAAAATAGCTGGGCGCTGTGGTGGTCGCCTGTGCTCCCAGCTACTTGGGAGGGTGAGGCAAGAGAATCGCTTGAGCCTAAGAGTTTGAAGTTGCTGTGAGCTATGCTGCCACAGCCCTCTACCAAGGGTGACAAAATGACACTCTGTCTCAAGAAAAAAGAAATCCTTTCTAACTTAAGTGATTGTTACTGTAGCTTGAATATTGATAAGTTCCAGATTTATTGCCAATAATGCTATTCTTTCAAAAGACTAGGGAATTAGGATATTGATAAGATCAGAGTTAAATTTTAAGAGAGAAATATGTAGCCCTTATAAAGATCCCACTAATATTCTAAACCATTCCATAAAAGTGGCTTAACGTAAGAGTGGCCATAAAGTTCGTTGCAAGTTGCACACGAACTTTATGGCCACTCTGTATACATTAATTAAGCCATTCTTTATTTTATCAAATGGGAAGTTATTAAATATAGCATTATATAGTAAAATGAATGAGTGATAGCAAGGTTATTTAAGGTATAGTTTCTGCCTTTGAAGACTAAGTAGAAAAACAATATTAAGGCTATAACTAAATTGCTATCAGTGGAAGCAACTGATACAAGGATGGTGGTGATGTTCATAGTATTTAAAAAAAAATAACGAATGACCAGATGTTAATGCAGCAAATCAGAGTTTGATGAAAAATAGATGATAGAACTTTTAAAACAATGGATGAATGTTGATTTTAAATGTAATTGGAAGATAAATTGGTTCCCAAGGGCTGCCATAGCAAAATGACACAAGATTGGTGACTTAAAACCGAGAGAGTCTTAATTCCCTCTCAGATTTGGAGTTCAAAAGCCTGAAATCAGGTGGTGGCAGAGTTGTTTCCTCAGGAGGCTTGAAGAAAAGTATCCACTGTGTATCTCCTAGCTTCTCTAGCTGCTGGCAATCCTTTTCATTCTTTGTTTGTGGACACTTCACTCCACCTCCTGCTTCCACCTTTGTGTGGCATTTTCCTCAGCGTGTACTTTCTCCTACTTTTCTCTTTTAAGAACACTATTTGTTGGATTTAGGAACCACCCAAATCAAGATGATCTAATCTCAAAAACCTTACTTTAGTTACATCTGCCTGGACCCTTTTTCCAAATAAGGTAACGCTTATGGGCTGAATTTCAATGTCATCGCCCTCCCATTCATATGTTAAAGCTACAGCCCTCAATGGAAAGGTATATAGAGGTAGGGCCATTGAGAAGTAATTAGATTTCAATTCCATCACAAGGGTGAGATCTATTAGATGAGATTGATGCCTTTATAAAGGGAAAAAGAGATCTCTTTTTGTCTCTTTACCCTTCTTTTCCTCTATCCCTCCTTCTCCATCTTTTTCATCCTCCATGAGTACCACCAAGGAACAGCCATATTATTGGCAGAATTTCTTTCTCCAGTAGGTCTGTCTCAGAGACGAAGAACAAACCCCCAAACCACACAGATCAGTGGTAAGATAGAAAGGAATACAGGAGGAATAAAAAGCACCAGAGCTTCTGGCAGAGGGAAAGACCCAAATGGGAAGTCTCACATGGGTTTTTTCTCTAGATCAGTGGTTCTCAACCTTCCTAATGCTGTGACCCTTTAATACAGTTCTTGTGGGTTGCGACCCACAGGTTGAGAACTGCTACTTTAGAGGGATATGATGTCTTGAGAATTATACTTGGCTAAGACCTGGCAGACTTCAGTGTTGAAGAGTGTATTAACAAATGAATGCAGTCCCTCCAGCTCTGGGCAAATTGGCAGAGAGTCCACTTCAGAAGAGGCCCAGCTTATAGGAAATTGCTCATGCCTAGGCAATGGGGGTCTCTGTCCACTTTTAAATAGGGGAACCATGTATCCATGTGAGTACACAGTGAGATGGCATCTGTCTACAAGCCAGAAATCCACCATTCAAGAATACCAAATCTGTTGGCACTTTGATCTTTCATTTTCTTGCCTCCAGAACTGTTGGAAATAAATGCCTTTTGTTTGACCATCCAGTTGATGATATTTTGTTATAGCAGCCTGAGCTGACTAAGACAATCACATTTATGGTTTCTGAGTGGACATGTCTTGTCCAGAGCCACCATTCAACCTAAGACAGTGAGTCTGCCAGGTTCACCAAACCTTATGATAAAGATGGAAAACCATTGGTTTTAGTTAAATGTATTTTGGCATTGATAAGAGTGCATTATAATCCACATTTATGTCAATTTTACTGGTTGTTTTTAAATTTGTCTTTCATATAGACACTTGAAAAAAATCAGATCTTAAAATTTATATACAGCCATGTTCATTGCTAATATAACAAAGACTGGAGAGAAATTAAACTATGAATAGAATACTAAACAATATGGTATTATGCTTGATAAAATATTCCTTAAAATGATGTTTTCTGGGAATTTTTAATAATTTGAGGAGCGCAAATTGAGGAAAAAAATATTGGAAACAACCTATATGTTGTTTAATTCAACTATCTATTATATACAAGAACCAAATAAGAAGAAATACTTGAACAGTGGTTATAGCTGGTTGTAGGATTATGTAAGATTTTTGTTTTGTTATTCATACTTTTATTTTTTTTTTTTTACTTTTTCAGCTATAAGAATTATAATCTACAAAATAAGCAATTTTTACATTAGTTTAGGTGTCAGTTTTTTATTCAACATAATTATTTTTCTGCAGCATAATTGCTTCACAGTCTATCACTACTTAATTTTTTGGTAGAAGTAAGAAGGAAACTAGTACTTATAGGATATGTGTTATGGGTAGACTCCAATTGCTTTACAGACAGACACTGTAATTTCGGTGAGGAATAGTTAGGAAACTGGGGCTAATTGAAATAACAATACTAATCTATAAGTTACCATTTCTAGAAAATCATGGATGTAGAATTAGATTCCACATTTTTTGATTTAAAAATCTGTGATGTTTCCATGATATATGACTTCTGCCCATCTTTTCTATTCCTGGTTTGTATTTCATTTTATTTTTCAGTAACCAGTATACTGAAGGAGCTTGGTATTATTTGAAAGAAAATCAGTAAAATGAAGAGTTGTATGTGTAAGGATATAAAGCATATATCTAAGGATGTTTAGTTTTCAATTCAACTCACTACAAATATGTATAGCAAATGTATCAGGTAATTAATTTTGTAATTATTAAAATTAACAAAATTACCTTACTTAAAGAGATCAAAAGAGGAAAAGTAAGGTACATTACTGTAAGTTTTTATAAAGAAATTCCAAAATTACTACCATTTTAGGATTAAAATGTAGTGATTAATAATGAAGGGTGGTTTTGGTCTCAACTTTTTTCAGTTGAGTGCTTTTAAAAGCCTGTGAAGTTTCCCACGAGGAAGAGAGGCCCAGCTTATAGGAAACTTATCTCTGAATTGTAAAATAGTTCTGTCACATCAGTGGTGACAGCATTTGTTACTATTTTTAATTTACAGTTCATGAAGGGCTGATATTCCACTGGCAATACCAGTTATTAAAATATTGAAATACTTTTTGAGCTGGTTGGTAAATGGAGACTGCCAAGAGCCCTGCAAGTACAGCTCCTAGCTACTCCTAATCCAGCAACTAAAGGGTTCAGGCCTGGGCCCTTTAGGCCCCTGTTCTAGCAGTAAGGCTCTGTGCTTATTGCTCTGTTACCTAAATGTTCTCTTTTTTTCTGTGCCTTGATTGACTTCCCCATTCTCCTTGTCCAGCCTCAGGAGTAGCTTAGAGTGGAAATGATTGAACATTCTGCCCTGTCAGCCTGGCATTCCTGCCAGCCGCTTTTTTCTGGTAAACTATTATCTGTCCCTGTGATTGTTAAACTTTTTAAACATGATCACTGATATCTAGTTAATACTACTAGAGTTTAAAGATTTATTAGTGAACATCAGATATCTATTCAATTAGAGGTTATTTAAAACAATGATGAATGATGTGACTCTGGTTATTTTTAATATACATTTTATGAAATAGTGGAATGGAGAATATTAATGCTTAAAGTCTGTCACTATCCTACTTTTTAAAACTCTGTAATTGACAGATGGACTTATATTTTAAAAAGAGGTTGCAGAAGGAAAATTTCCGTACAGCTATGACATAGCTTTTACTTTTAAGATACGTAGACCTGTTTATTCTCCTAGTTGTGCTAATGCAGAATCTTAGACTTATTTTGTCAGCATAAAATGGGCTGAAAATTATCAACTGTAAAGCAAACAATTGATTTTAATTGCAAAGTTATACGTTCAGGCAATGGAATTTTGGGAGTTGAACCTTTTATTCTCAAATTTTTCAATTTCAAAATTAATTTTTAAATCTACAACATGGTTTCATTATTGCTAATTGAGGTCTTTTAAATGCTTAACTCTAAGATACTTTTAATATAGCAGAATTTTTTTTTATTAAATCATAGCTGTGTACATTAATCCAATCATGGGGTACAATGTGCTGGTTTTATATACAATTTGAAATATTTTCTTTTTTTTTTTTTTTTTTTTTTTTTTTGTTCAATAAATTTTTATTTTTCCAAATATATGGTTGGTTGGACCCTGTTCATGCATCTTCACCAGCAGCTGGGGCATCTCCACCCTTGGTATTTCTGGTGTAAATTACTTGAGCTCTGTGCTTTGAAACCAGTTTGATAAGGCCTTTACTAAGGAGCTCCTGAAGGGCTGCCCTGGCCAGGGAACCTCGAATCTTCAGTCTCTCAGAGACCACAGCTGGAGTGATAAGCTTATAGTTGGGAACTTCCTTACAGAGTTTGTCATACGTAGCTTTGTCAAACAAGACTAGGTTGTTGAGCTTGTCCCGAACTTTGCCTTTGGACCACTTCTTCTTTTTGGCCTTGCCTCCAGATTTGTTCACTGGGTCTTTGTCTTTCTTGGCCGACTTTCCGGCATCTTTCTTCTTCTTGTCGTCCTTGGGCGGCATTGCGAAGCTAGGAGAGGAGCTGCCACTACCGCAACCTGGCTAAGATGTCGGACAAAAAGCAATTTGAAATATTTTCATCAAACTGGTTAACATAGCCTTCACGGCATTTTCTTAGTTATTGTAATATAGCAGAATTTCAATTGTTTATTATAAAAAATTATTTTTCTTTAGTGAAATAATCTTATCAATGATAACAGAATAGTAAAATAAGTTAATATTATTTTGTAATTTCATCATTAAGTTTTAGCTTGCATTCCTAACTATTATGTTTTATTAAATTGTAAAAATTGGACTAGAAGGTAAGGTCTTAACTTTGACTAAAGTTTTTTTCTCCCCAGAATATTATGGGGCTACAAATGTTTTGGTTACATGAATTGCTTTTGTATAGTTTGAGTTAAAGTTGTAAGTGTACCTCTCACGCAGAGAGTGTGCATTATACCTACCCTGTTTTCCCAAAAATAAGACAGTGTCTTATTTTAAGGTGTGTTCCCAAGGATGCGCTAGGTCTTATTTTCAGGGGACGTCTTAGCTTTCCTGTAAGTAGGTCTTATTTTTGGAGGATGTCTTATTTTTGGGAAAACAGGGTATTAGGTGTGAATTTACTCCTTGCCTCCTGGCCCCTCCCACTTGCTTGCTTTCTGTTGAGTTTTACTACCAAATGTGCACCTGTGTGTTAATCGATTAGTTCCAATTTAATATAGTGAGTACACATGGTGTTTGTTTCTCTATTCTTAATTCTTATTGTTGCTGTGATTGCCTTTGGGGTCTTCTTCGTAAATTCTTTGCCTAGGCTGATGTCTATAAGAGTTTTTCCACCATTTTCTCCTAGGAGTCCTACAGTTTCTTACCCTAGATTTAAGTTTGTTATTCAACATGAGTTAAGTTTTGTCTGTGGCAAGAAGCGCAGATCCTTTTCAGTCTTCTACATGTGGCTATCCAATTTTCCCAGTACTATTTATTGAATAGAAATTCTTTCCCCTAGTCTATATCATTGTCTGCTTTGTCATAGATCAGGTGGTAATTTAGAGATGGTTTTATGTCTGTCATGTCTATTCTGAGCCATTGGGCTGTGTGTCTATTCTTATGCCAGTATCATGCTGTTTTGCCTTCTTACTAATAACTTTGGTTAAAGTTGATATGGTAATTTTCAACTCACATTTTGCCCTATTACCCTGAAGAGAGATAACTCACTCTTACTAGTGTCAGTATTCTGATGATAGTGATTCTTGGGGTAACATAGAGCTTGGGAGAGAATAAAGGAGGGCGTGTTTTTTGATTTGGAAAATAATTAGCCATAGGTAATTCTAATAAGCCTATTCAATACTCACTTTTAGGAATCAGTGCTAGAAAGAAGTGCTAAGTGCTTTAAAAACATCAATAGATTTTGTTATACAGAAGCTTATTTGATGGTGGCTTGAAGAGAGTTTTAGTTCTTTTTTCTCTTCCTTTGTCTTTAGTTTGAAATTGATGTTTTCTCAAACTATGATGAAGTGTGATACAAATGCAGCTTTAGGCAATATCCTCCACCTCCTTAAAGGAAATGACCTTCTCTAAGCCCCAATATTCAGATATTTTGATGCCACCATTATACACTTTTTTGCTTGAAGAGAGGTGTTTGAAAAGAAAGTGATTTATTATGAGACAAGAGAATTGCTTGAGCCCCCAAGAGTTTGAGGTTGCTGTGAGCTGTGATGCCACAGCACTCTACTGAGGGCGACATACTGAGACACTGTCTCAAAAAAAAAAAAACAAGAAAGTGATTTGTACCTAATAGCAATTATGCTTATTTGCTGATGTTGAAATTATAGAAGTTATAAGTATTTTTAGTCACAACTAGCCTCTTTGCTTTATTTACTTATTTATTTATTGGCTTAATGGTAAATTTTTCTTTTTACAATAGTGATTTAACTCTAGAGAATTTCTAATTTGAGGTGTAATTTACATATGATAAATGATTTGTTCATTATACAATTAGATGAACATTGACAGATTTATGGATATCCACAGCATCCCCAGAATCAGGATGTGACTGTTTCTCTTAATCTCAGAAAGTGCCTTCGTTATGTCAGGCTTCTTTCCTTTAAGAAGGATGGCTTAGAAAATAAAATCACACAACCTCAGTATAAAATATTCAAGCAAAGTGGAAAAGTACAAAGGAAAATTTTACCCACCATCCCCAATTTTTTTTTTTTTTTTGGGTCGGGGCCGGGTTTGAACTTGCCACCTCTGGTATGTGGGGCCGGCACCCTACTCCTTGAGCCACAGGTGCCGCCCTCACCATCCCAAATTTTTGATCATTATTTCTTCAAATATTTTTTTCTGCCCCTTGACCGCTTTTCCTCTCTGATCATAGTTACATACAGAGTGAATCACTCCATATGCCCTGTGATTGTCTCAGTTTCTGTTTATTGTTCTTTAGTCATTTCTCTTTCTGTTGTTAAGATTTACAGTTTTTCACCTTGAGAGATTCTTTGCCGTTTTCGACCTGCCTTTGTTCAGGATTATTTTTTCATTTGGCTATTTTATTTTTAGTTCTACAGTTTCTTATTTTTTTAATACTGGATATTCCCTATCCATTCATTAGTGATATTTTCTTTCAGTTCTTACAAAAAAAATTCTTTTTACCATATTTATAATGGCTACTTAAAGTCATTGCTAAATCCAACATCTGGCCTACTCAGAGTCATGTTTTATTGACTGCATTCTTTTCTGCAAATGGGTCACACTGCTTATATAGTTATTTTGATTTGAAAATAGTTAAGATTAGAAACTCTGGATTCCTTTTTATTCTTCTGTAAATTATCTACTTTGTTTATTTCATAGGCTTAGGTCTTGTAAGTGGAGTTTAGTGGTCAGGTCTGGGCTTTTATTGTTGTACTCATTATCCAGATGGCGTATGTTGTAACTAATAGGTAATTTTTTATCCCTCATTTCCCCTTCTAACCTCTCTCCTTTTGAGTCTCCAATGTCTGTTAACTAATTTTTTTACAAGCACTTAGTTACTTGATCTCAAATTTCAAATTTTGTCTTCCCTGTGGTACACGTCTGCTTAGGACTTCTTCATGCTTTCAAGTGCTGACTTTTTAGCCAGGCCTGCGTATGTCTCTCCTGTGCCTGTGGAATCTGTGATTTCACAGTCCATCGATGATTTGGGCAGTAATGAGGCTCACCTTTTCTAGGGATTATGTGCTATTTCCTGCTGTACAGCTGACTTTACAATCTATACTTTGACTCTGTAAGCCATTCTGCTTACTGCTCTCAGAGCTAGAGCTCTGCACTGTTAGGAAAGACACTCACTAATGAAAAAAGCACCAGACTCACAGGTTTGGTTCTGTATGGCTATCTTTTCAGAGTAGAATTCATTGTGATCTCTGCTTGCTTTTTTACTTCTTACTCTTAGGTTCTTTCTCCAAAATATATCATTTAGTTCTCAACCTGGCATTTGGAAGATTCTCACATGGCTAGGTTTTTCACTTTTAAGTTTCAGCTGCTTTCTTGGCTCTGAATCCCAGCTTTGAACTCTAGTTTGGGGAACCTCTTGCCCATGAGGCCATGGTTTTCCCTTCCCTTTTCTGTATAGTCATGGTTGTTGGATACACTCTCTGGTCAGTAATCTTTGCAGACTGGGAGTTCTTCCCTCTCCTGCTTAGTTTGATATTAAACGCTCCTCTGGCTTCTTTGTGCTTTTGCATGTTTTCTTGTGTCTTAATTTTTTAAAATATATTTACCCAGTATTTTATAGTTATCTGCAGAGATTCATAATATCACTTTGCTCCACTACCTTATTGGAATTTGATTCCTTAATTGTGTATTATTGAATTTATAAGTTTTTATTTTTTTTTTTAGGCGGCTCACATAGGCATCCAGCTTTTCTTTTATTTATTTATTTATTTATTTATTTTTATTAAATCATAGCTGTGTACATTAATGTGATCATGGGGCACCATACACTAGTTTCATAGACCGTTTGACACATTTCCATCACACTGGTTAACATAGCCTTCCTGGCATTTTCCTAGTTATTGTGCTAAGACATTTACATTCCACATTTACTAAGTTTCACATATACCCTTGTAAGATGCACCGCAGGTGTAATCTCACTAATCCCCCTCCCTTTGCCCACCTCCCCCACCCTCCCCTCCCTTTCCCTCTATTCTTATGTTAAACTGGGTTATAGCTTTCATGTGAAAGTCATAAATTAGTTTCATAGTAGGGCTGAGTACATTGGATACTTTTTCTTCCATTCTTGAGATATTTTACTTAGAAGAATATGTTCCAGCTCCATCTATGTAAACATGAAAGAGGTATTTGGATTTAGTAGACATCTACAGAACATTTCATCCAACAAAAGTGAGTACACATACTTCTCATGAGCCCACGGAACTTACTCCAAAATCAATCACATCTTAGGCCACAAGTCTAACCTCAGTAAATTTAAAGGAATAGAAATTATTCGTTGCATCTTCTCGGACCACCATGGAATAAAAGTTGAGCTCAGTAACAACAGGAATCTGCATGCTCATACAAAAACATGGAAGCTAAATAACCTTATGCTGAATGATAGCTGGGTCAGAGATGAGATCAAGAAGGAAATTGCCAAATTTTTGGAACAAAACGACAATGAAGACACGAATTATCAGAACCTCTGGGATACCGCAAAGGCAGTCCTAGGAGGGAAATTTATAGCACTGCAAGCCTTCCTCAAGAGAACGAAAAGAGAGGAAGTTAACAACTTAATGGGACATCTCAAGCAACTGGAAAAGGAAGAACATTCCAACCCCAACCCCAGTAGAAGAAAAGAAATAACCAAAATTAGAGCAGAATTAAATGAAATCGAAAACAAAAGAATTATATAACAGATCAATAAATCAAAAAGTTGGTTTTTTGAAAAGGTCAATAAAATAGATAAACCTTTGGCCAACCTAATCAGGAAAAAAAGAGTAAAATCTCTAATCTCACCAATCAGAAACGACAAAGACGAAATAACAACAGACTCCTCAGAAATTAAAAAAATCCTTAATGAATATTACAAGAAACTTTATGAAAATCTGAAGGAAATTGACCAATACTTAGAAGCATGTCACCTTCCAAAACTTAGCCAGAATCAAGTGGAAATGTTGAACAGGCCCATATCAAGTTTGGAAATAGCATCAACCATACAAAACCTCCCTAAAAAGAAAAGCCCAGGACCAGATGGTTTCACGTCAGAATTCTACCAAACCTTTAAGGAGGAATTAGTACCTATATTACTCGACCTATTCCAAAAGGTAGAAAAAGAAGGAAGACTACCCAACACGTTCTATGAAGGAAACATCACCCTGATCCCCAAACCAGGAAAAGACCCAACAAAAAAAGAAAGTTATAGACCAATATCACTAATGAATATAGATGCAAAAATATTTAACAAGATCCTAACAAACAGAATCCAGCAACACATCAAACAAATTACACATCATGACCAAGTCGGTTTTATCCCAGAGTCTCAAGGCTGGTTCAATATCCGCAAATCTATAAGTATAATTCACATAAATTAAAAAACAAAGACCATATGATTCTCTCAATCGATGCAGAAGAAGCTTTTGATAATATCCAGCATCCCTTCATGATCAGAACACTTAAGAAAATTGGTATAGAAGGAACATTTTTTAAATTGATAGGGGTCATCTATAGCAAACCCACAGCCAATATCATATTGAATGGAGTTAAATTGGAATCATTTCCACTCAGATCAGGAACCAGACAAGGCTGCCCATTGTCTCCATTGCTCTTTAACATTGTAATGGAAGTTTTAGCCACCGCAATTAGGGATGAATTTATAAGTTTTTAGAAAGTATTAATTCTCTTTTACCAGCAGTGAAGGCAGGGAGTACATTGTAAAAATATCATTGTTCTTTTAAAAGTTATTGCATACCCATGCAGTTTTCTTTTTTTTCCCCATTTTTATTTATTTATTTATTTATTTTATTAATATTAAATCATAGCTGTGTACATTAATGCAATCATGGGGCACCATACACTGGTTTTATAAACAATGTGACACATTTTCATCACACTGGTTAACATAGCCTTCCTGGCATTTTCTTAGTTATTGTGTTGAGACAATTATATTCTACATTTACTAAGTTTCACATGTACCCTTGTAAGGTGCACCACAAGTGTAATCTCACCAATCACCCTCTCTCTTATTTTAAATTTATTTTTCTAAAAAATCAATAATTTAATATATTAAATGCAGCATATTCTTTTATACTCTTTACTTTCAAAATTTTAATCAACCTCTGCCTAGAGACATTTTAATAATTTCTTAAAGTATCTTTTAATTAAAGTCCTGAAGTCTTTGATATATGACAAATTTATATTAATCTCTGTGAAATCTGAGTGATTAGATATCCAACATTTTTCTTGAAACATTCTAAATTTGGTTTTGTTAAAGAATCTACAGATTGTCACGTGATAAGCAAAAGTAACAATTGTATTTATATACAATCTTTTTCTTTTTATATAATTTGTATACTTAATACAATGAACTCAATTATGTTTAAAATTTTAAGTACATACAATATAAAAAGGAGTTTTATAGATTTCAATACCACAATAAAATTCTATGCATAGTTTCCAAATTTATGGACCCATTAGATCCTAGGTTCATGGTTTTGTGGAAGTTATGTTAGATATTGATGGATTTGCAGACTAGCTCTCATGGCTGGCTAAATATGTAATTATAGAGATTATTATTTCAGAGCCACCTATCAGACTGATAGTCTTTTACTGTGCTTTTTACTTTCATAATGTCTTGTAGGGGCATACACATTAAGTCAAAAATTGACACAAATTGTCCTTATTCAAAATAAAATTTTCTTAAATTGGAACCATTGTAGAGTATCTGAGACTGTGCATGCCTATGATGTATTGTACCTAAAGGAATGAGGTACAAAAAATTTTAGGAAAGGTGGAGAAATGCTTAAGACGATTTATTCTTCTTTTATAGCTTATTGGTCTGGCAGTGTCCTGTGAATAGTAAGTTTCATTTGACAGTCTTACATCACAGTTGTTCCAGACCTAGGGCTCTTCCTTTGATCATTCTGTTTGGGTCTTTCAGCACACCATTAACTGACTTTTTTGTTGTTTTGTTTTGTTTTTGTTTTTTAACTCTGCATTGATTTGATCATTCCTTTTCCTACAAAGTGTATTCTGGGGACACTCAGGATTTCCTGAGATTCTCTCAAGGGAGTTTACATGTTAAAACTGATTTTATAATAATATTATGATATTATTTTCTTTCACTCTCATTATCTCATAAGTATTTAGGAAACTTTTCCAGAGGTGGTGAAGTGATGTTGTCACTGACAGCTAATTTTTATATTTGTATTCTTGTAAAAATTTCTTAGTTTTCAATTTATAAGATAGATTTAACTCAACAAAAACAAAAGCTCTTTGTTGCATCAGTAATTTTAAAGAGTAAAAAGGAATTACAAAGCCAAAACATTTTGACAAATACTGTGATGAGTGAAAGCTCCTTAAATGTGTCCTTGGATTCTCTTTTTAATCTACATCCAGCCTGATTTTCTACCTTATCTCCAACTGCTTCCCAATACAGAGCATGGCCAGAACATTTTTGTTTTTTTTTTAAATAACATTTTCTCAAATTGAACATTGCCATTTAGTAAGTTTCCCTGTGTATTTTCTCCTTTTCATACCTTCCTTTATATTAGCAGTCTCTCGCCTTTTTGACAACAGAGACAGGTTTCTTGGAAGACAGTGTTTCTCATCTTTTCATGGAAGACAGATGAAGTGGGGAGGTGGGTAGAATGGTTTTGATATGAGTTTTCAAGTAATTGATTTATCATGGACTCTGTGTAGTCAGAACTCTCTGCTAATGATAATCTGTATTGGTAGTTCCCTCCCCAGCACTAGCATCACTTTCTCTGCTCCTCCTCAGATCATGTTATCAGGAACAGCAACCCATGTCCCTCACGTGCTCAGTTGACAGTAGTAGGATTCTCTCCCAGGGGAATCACATGCTGCTGCTGATCTGACAGGAGGTGGAGCTCAGGTGGTGATACCAGCAATGGAGAGCGGCTGTAAATACAAGTGAAACTTCCCAGACTCCTCCATTGCTCACCTCCGCTGGGAGGCCAGATTCCTAACAGACCATGCACCAGTACCAGTACCAGCTGTAGCCTGGGGGTTGGGGTTTTATAGATTTTATGTAATGACTTTTGCTTACATTTGCTTTATGTAATGGCATTTGTCAGAGCTTTCCCTTTCTTTAAAACTCACTTCAAACCCTGTGAGAACTTTATTTCCTCTGGGGTCCTATAGCAGTATTCATTTATTTTCATTAAATAATACATAGTGTACAAAGTCTGTGCTTTTGGCCTAATATAGCAAAAATCTGGATGGCTCTCAAGTAAAAGTTTTATTGCTCTTGTACTATATCCAATTGTGTCACTGATGCTAATGAGAGGATGTTTATGGAAAGACAAAGGAGGTCACATCTTAATTCAAGTTATGAGCCAGTCATTATACTAAATGCAAATGTGAATTCCTCCTGAGTCTTCAATAGAACTCTGTTGGGTGGTGTCTGGAGAAATTAAAACTCAGAAAATCCACCTAGATTTATAACATCTGCTTTTTTCCTCCATTTGCCCATTTTTGCACTTGCTGTGTCCTTTGTCAATTTTTGTCGACTCTGTGGAGGTGGGAACCGTAGGCTTGGCTTCAGAAATAGTTGACTTGAACCCATTGTCTTGTGCTTGCCCTTGATTCTCTTCCAGCATAATCCTAATACCAATGATGCTAATTTCTGTAGACTGGAAACTCTATAGTTATCTCTTCATCTGTCCTTCTGCCTTCCATCATGGATTCTCAGAGATTAAACTAGTTTTCATTGCCTTTGAGATTGGGATATATAAATGGAAAAAGTAGAGAATAATGTAAAACGTGGAAATGATACATATGCAGATTTTATTTTTCGAGTTTGAATTTCTTGCTTTCTCTACTTTATAGAAATTTTAATTTTAACAGCTTTTAATGATTCCTACTGTATACTTTTGGGTATGTAAGTTTCCCAATAATTTCCCATCATTTTCCCCTATCTTTCTCAGTATTGTTAGTTTATCTTTTCTTTAATATGAAAAGGCAAATTAATCTCATTTTCAAACTTTCTGTCATGCTTTTCTGATCATACTATTCTCTTGCTCATAAACTTCCCTTGGTTCTTTATTACTTATTGAATTAAGTCCAACTTGTATAAATTAAGTATAATAAAAGATGTGATCTCTTTTGCTGTTCATTAAGGACTGTCAAGTCTAGCAACGGTTATGATTTTATTGAGGTTTGAATGTAAAATTTCCTTTTACAGGACAGAATTATATAATTCCCAGATTAACTATTAGGAGGATCAGTCATCAGTACTAATAAGTATCTTTTAGGTGTTCAGCTAAGAAGGAATTTTGTACAATTTTTGAAACATAATAGGTTTGTCATCTACTTTTCCAACCTTATTATCTTTATTCTACTTAATACCGGTAATTTGAAACGTAGGCTTCTAAATTGTACACTTGCTGAAGAGTTACTATTTTACAATATTTACTGTAGTATTCCTTTTAACCTCAATGAAAACACTGGTCAGAAATTTTAGAAGAGATTTCTCCTGCCCTACCTATGGCTCAGTGTCAAAGCAAGGCATTTGCTCTGAGTTCTGAAATTCTTCTTCTTCTGTTGTATTTATTTGCTAATCTCTGAAGTGGAAGGGTTTTATTTGTGCAGTTGTGGGAGTTAAGGTAGTTAATTTCGGGTTTTTTCTTTTGTTATTGTTATTGTTGTTATTTTTGGTTGATGGTAGAAGGAGACTCTTTTCCGATCTCTTGGGCCCAAGCAACAATGAAAGAAAGGGTGAATTTCCTCTAGATCAGAACTCCAGGATCCTCGGTTGGGAGGGTGTAGGTGGTGTGTACATGCATGAGCACAGGTCATATTCAGTATTGGTATCACAATTCCCCAATCTACTGTTCAAAGAGATATTTCCTGTGATAGATATTCTATTAATTATTTCACTGAGAATATGTATATACTTAGGGTGAAGGCTAAGAATAAAGGGGAGATGAAGACAGGGGTAGACATTATATATATTCAGGGTGCATTTCTATCTGGGTGTCTCTGTTTTATATGTTTAAGTAGGTTCTTTTGTTGCTGGACTTTTCACTTTAAATTGAAGCTACTTCCCAGCTCTGAGTCCCCTGAACTCTGATTTTGAGCAGCTCTTGTCAATGAGGCTATAATTGTTCCCTGCCTTTTTTTTTGTGCAGCCGTAGTCATAGGTCTATAATCTGCGAACTTCACATTCTTTCTGGCAATTGCTACCATTCTGTGTACAGTCTGAGATTGTCTTCATTTCAGCTCCATTCTTAAAGGATATTTTTGCTAGATATGAGCATGTGGATTGTCAGTTGTCTTTCAGCCCTGAAGGGAAATTCATTCCATTTAAATTTTGTTCCTTTCTAAATAATATGTAATATGTTGTTTCTCTTGAGCTGCTTTCTTTCGTATTCTGTATCTTTAGATTCTAGAAGCTTTATTGTGATGTGTCTAGGTACATGTCTTTTGAGGTTATCCTTTTTGGTTTTACTCAGCTTCTTGAATCTACAGGTTTATGTCTTTTGTCAAATTTGGGACTTTGCAGCCTTTATTTCTAAAACTTGCTATGCTTTCTCTTTTCCTTCTTGGACAGGAATGTTAAATCTTTTGTTGTTGTCCCATAGGACTGATCTTTGAGAGTTTTTACCCCTTCAGTCTATTTTCTGTTGTTCAGATTGTTTCGATCAGAAAAAATCTATTGGTCAATGTTTGAGTTCGTTAATTATTACATTTATTGTTTTCATTCTGTTATTGAGTCCTTCCTATGAGTTTTTAATTTATTATAGGTTTTCAGTTCTAATTGTCCACGTTGGCTTTTTTGTTGTTGTTGTTGTTGTTTGAGACTGAGTCTTGCTCTGTTATCCAGGCTGGAGTGCCATGGCATCAGCCTAGCTCACAGCAGCCTCAGAGTCTTGGGGCTCAAGTGATCTCCTGCCTCAGCTTCCCAAGTAGAGGGAATACAGGCAACCCACCACAGTGCTCAGCTAATTCTAGTAGAGACAGGGTTCTCACTCTTGCTCAGGCTACTCTGGAACTCTTGAGCTCAAGTGATCCATCCACCTTGGCCTCCTTGGCCTCTCAGAGTGCTGATTATAGGTGTGAGTCACTGCACCCAGCTTCTTTTTTTTAAATCTTCTGTTTCTTTGCTGATCTTTAAAATTTTATATTTGTTTCAAGGGCATTTGAAACTACTCCTGGGAGAATTTTTAAAAATAATTTCTTGAAAAGTCTTTCCACATAATTCTAAATTTCTTATCATCTCACTTTGCATCTGCCTCATGTACCTCTCATTTGAGTTGAGATTTTCCTGGTTCTTGGTAAGCATGCTTTGTGTGCTGGACCATTGGGGTTGGTTGCTGTTCAAATCTAGTTAATTACTTCAAAGGTAGATGGTAGTCTGTACTTCATTTACTCCTGTGCTCATCCCCTCAGTGTCAGTCTCAGCATACACTGAGTTACAGGAGGAGCACTTTTTTCCTATGGCTATTGCTGTTAAAAAGGTTCTGTTTTCTGGACTGCCCCCTCCCAGTTCCTTGTATAGAGAGAACAGTCTTAATTTGTGTGAGGCTTTCTTTTTTCCCCCCACTAGGTGTATAGTTTTGTACCCATTGACTTTCCAAGTTGTGAGCTGCTTCTTATATATCCAGTTTGAGGTGTATAAGAAACAAAGAACGAAACCCCAGGAACTCAGTGAGTGCCAGGTCTTTTCTTGAGTTCTGAGGTCCCTATGCAATGCTACTACTTTTGTACACTTTTCAGAGTTTTCTGGAAAATGCCTCTATCCAGAAGGCATTTTGCCCGCACAGCGGCATGTGCCTTTACTTCCTAGTCAGAGACAGCTGAGGCAGGAGGATTTCTGGAGCCCAGGTGTTTGAGGCTGTAGTACACGTGATCATGCTTATGAATAGTCACAATACTCTAGTCTAAGCAACACAATACTCTAGTCTAAGCAACATGGCAAGACCCCAATCTCTTCAAGAAAAAGAAAAGAAATAAGGCACTTCTCTTGTCTATTTTTTCATGGTCTTTTACTGACGACATTTAACACAACCTTCTTTCAGATCAGATCACTTTAATTTTAATGGTGATATTTTCGGATAGCTAAAAGCCATTTTTATTGTCAGAAATCATAGGCTATTTTGTTGTTGATTATTTTAGAAACAAACTTACTGTCAGTGATCTTGGTCAGATGTAAGGTATTAATTAAAATTTTAAACTTTTTCTTCTATAATTTCAACTTAATAGATGTTTAGACATCCCTAACTTAATTTTGTTCAGGTTACTTGGGACTTGGATACATATTAGTATGCAAGTTGAATAAACTATAATCTTCAAAGTTTTTGATTAGTGAAAGTGAGGTAAGAATCATGTTAAAGGGACATAAAGGTGGTCCAGGTCCAAGCTACAGAGACCTGAAAATGGATGTGCTTTCTAGTGGGCCTATTAAATTCATAATTTTCTTCTAATACATAAAAGGAGAATAAGCAGAAAAAATTAATAAGCATATTTCTTATTTGTAGCTTATTCATATACTTTCACTTTTATGCCTACACTTCTGTTTTTCCACTTTAGAATTTTGCTCTTAATTTTAAACTTGTACTCTAGATTATGAAGGCTAAACTAATTTATTAATAAAATTATGCTTAAGCATATTTTGGACTTCTTGTGAACAGTACCTTGAACTCTGTTATATAGGTGTCATAATTTGGTCAAAATCTTTATTGTGGTGATCAAGGCTACAAATTTTGGTTGGCTTATGAAAAAAGTTCGTTCATTTAATGTTCTGAACATAGTTCTGACAGATTGGAAGGTAAACAAATGTCATATGCTAAAATAACTTTCCCAGTGGGCAGTTTTGAATCAGATTGCACAGCATGAAAAAGTAACTTCTTATAATAGTGAGTTTGGTTTTAAACATGCTGAGTATGAAAAGGTAGCTGAAGGTATTAACAAAAATGAATTAGAAGGGCAAACTAGTCAGGAAGGACTCTGGAAGCATTTCTAGAATTAGTTAGAAATATAATGCCTCTTAATTTTTATTTTCACATACAGTTCCTTACATAGCTTTTGAAATATGCTAAATGCTCTGTTCTTGAGATGAGAATTTCCTGAATCTCACAAGCTTTGTTCTCCTTGCTCCAAAAAAATTTTAGCTTTTTACATGGGCTATTTAAAAAAAAATAAACAAAAACTAGCAAGATAACATAAACCATAGGTGGTTGATAGAGGAACGAAAGTACCATTTGGATTAAAAAGAGAAGCCCCAAACAATACTTGCTTGTTGAGGAAAATCTGAACAGCTTTATAAATCAATCACAGGATCCATCTTTGCCCAGGAAAATCAATTATTCTTGAAGGCGAGAGACAGAAACATTTCTCAAAGGCTGCTATAAAAAGAATAATAAGTAATTCAGTAACCCAAATCCTCAAAAGCATCTCTTCATAGATGTCATAGTAGATTTTATAGAGCTTTAAAAAAAAAAAATCTCTAGTATTTAGAAATCTGTAGACCTGTATAAAGCGTGTGTGTCATCTGCACTTCTTTCTCTTTAAGGGAATCAGATTTACGCCGAATTTCCTCATTGTCAAGTGTTGATGACATGGGTATATTTGCTGGGGTCCTCACTGTTTCTTTACAGCCGTCCCTTGCTTTATAGGGTAGTGTAGGACCATAAAAATGACTTGGCAAACTGAAACCATGCAACTTTATGTTAGCAATAAATGGAGAATGTTCACACTGGGGTCTTGAGTTGTACAACACGATCAAACACATTAATGTTTTTACAGCAAGACTTTTGGTGTTTTATATATAAAAAAAAATTGTCTTTTAGAGCTTTTTTTTTTTAATTGGATGCACAATTTTGGATCTGCATGAGAAAATAGGGAACATACATTTATATTAACACATTGGGAGGCCAGAAACATAGCACCACCTCTGGTTACTTTGGGAAGCATTGGCAAGGATTTGGGGACTCTTCCCTTATTTAGGGTGCTATTTGTCAGAAATTCTGAACCCTAGGTAAGGATCTCCTGTAGGGTAACGTTTAGGTGTGAAGTAGGAAATATATAATTGTGTAGCTTCTTGACACTTGGAGCAAATGTTATAGAAATTTAACTTTTATTTTTTGTAACTATTGTTACTAGCAAACTATATAATATTTATAATGTAAAATGTTCTACATTTTACTATTAAAGTGGATTTTCAGTCTTAAAAACATTTTATTTTATTAGAATTTTTAGAAGCTGTTTTATTTTTATTCTATGTAGTATATAAAGAACTGGAGTCAGCAATATTTGTTAGTGATATGAATGAGTGATTGAGTCTAACCACCTTCAGGATGATCTTAATGTGGTAAAGGTGGATTTATGTTGGAGGTGTTCATCAGGAAATGGCCTAAGGGCAGGGTACCTCAGATTCACTTGGATCCTAGACCAGTGAAAAATCTCATGGAAGTAATGACCCTACAACCAGAATTTGGGTAGGGGGTCAATTAAGCACAACAAATATATAAAATTCTGCATGTTCTATTAGGGTGATTCATTCCTAAAAGGTGAAGAAACTCTTTCCAAGGTGACCATTCTTGAATAAAGCAAAAGGTACTTTCATTTGGGAATTATATTTCCAGAGTGCCTTTGATAGACAGAGAATCCATTGGCATTTCTATACACTTGAGTGGCCATAAGTTTTAGTGGGACCCTTCAGATTTTACCTATGTCATACTAATTACTTTGAGTGCTTGTGGATGTTGACGATCAAATCTTTTTTAAAATAGTGATGAAGTATGTATTGCTAGGTATTTAATAATATCATCATGTTAGTAGCGGTGACACAAAAGCAGATAAAAAAATTTCATTAAGTTTTATTCTTGAAATAATGTGCAATTATAAGGAGATATACATCTGATCAGTGAGATTCTTATTAAATAAAAGTGTTAGACTTGTGCGGTGGCTCAAGGCAGTCACTGAAATACTTGAAAAGAGCAAGTAACGTTTTAGCAAGTTAAAGTTTATTAACGATTTTCACAGCAAGCCAGGCCCTGTTCTAGTCATTGTAGACTCCAAAGAAAGTGAAGTTTGGGGTTTAATATACAACTTTGAAGAGTATTAGCTGCTTCTTGGAAGTCTCTCAGGGTGTTAATTAAGTCTGTTCTCAAAGTAACCCACCTGTAAGATCTTGATCAGCTCCATTTCCATAATAGCCCAAGTCAGCCTAACCCAGACGAATCCAAAATAACCTAACCATATTCATCGTCTGATCCTGCTGATGTCTAGCTAACTGCTTAACTATGGGGTAAATATACTAAATGAGTCTCATGATACAGCCTTTACTTTTCACAAATGTTGGTATATAGCTAGAAATTCCATGCTAGTTCCAGAGAAACCATATTGTCTTTACAGAGAGAATGTACCCTTCAGTACTCTTCAGTTCCGTTAGAAACTGGTAGAGCAGGGACTTCACATTTCAGGCACATTTAGGTTTCTTCTTTCAAGGCATTCACAGAAACCTAAGGCCATTCTCTGTACTCATTAGTATGTGTGACATGTTCTGAAGTCAGGAATTTATTTTCATCACATACTTCTGAAAATTATAAGATTTTTCTTAATAAAAGATCTAAAAGTTCAAGTTAAATGTGTGATATCAGTCTTAGGAGTGAAAGGTTATGGAGCCAAAGATGAAAAGATAATTCCAAGGCATGAGATGAAAAGAAGACGGAGGACCAGTTTGTGTAATTAAAATGGCTTTATTCTGCCTGGGTACAGGTGGGGTGAGCTTTCCAACCAGGGAAAGAAATCCACATGTGGGTAATGGTGGTCAGGGTATTTAAAGGGCTAGGGAGACAAGGATTGGTCTGTATATCACTTCCTGGGAGGATCATACACTTGATTCTTCCTGGGCAGGTAGGTGAGAAAGGGTTAGGAGGCCAGGATTGGCCATTTACTATTTCCTGGGAGGGACATGCTTCCCAGGAAAGGGTTCTTCGTGGGCCGGTTACTTTTACCTGGGTGGGTCATAAGTTGATCCTTTCAAGAAGAAGATCCTGATTAAGAAAGTACAGTCTCAGGAGAAAGCACAGTCTTATGGGATCCTGAGAGCATGATAGGTTGGGGTAATTTTTTTTTTCTTTTTAGTTTCAATTAATTCTTGATTTGAAAGCAAGTTTTCTATTGTTTGGGAGCAATTATTGTGTCTAATCTTCCAGGCAATTTTTGTCAAAAAGCCTCTTATCTCACAAACACTGCAATAGAACCACAAAGTTGCTAGAAACCTAAAATACACTTCCTGAGCTGGTTAATGATAGTACTGTAGAAAGCTGTGCTTTCTGTAACTTGTCTGACGGATCCAAATGGTTTCTCTTGGATTTATATTTTATACATTAAATTATTATTTTTATATATTAAAATTATTTTTATATATTTTTATGTAAAATTTATTTATATATGTGTAATCTTATTTTTGCAGAGCTTTGCACCATTAAACTCATAAATAATGTTCATGAAGAAAATTCATCTATGATTTGAAAACTTTGATTAAATAGATACACATGCATTACTGCCTGTTCTTGGATTATCAAAGTCGTCAGATCATTAGAAGGCATGCCTATTTATGATAAATATTATGTTAGATCATATATTTTAATCCACTTGTTTACAATATTATTTTCCATATATTTTATTGCATAGTTTTACATTTCTGACTAGAGTTTTGTGGTACTTTTAAAAATCAATGTGAATTAAAAATTAATTTCATTTGAGTATTTCTGTATCCCACATCTCTTTCTGATTTTCAATGAATAATATTTTATTGTAGAAAAGTTTACAAATATAGAAGATTACAAAGAAGTTTTGTATACATTCTCTTAATCTTCTTCTAGGCAATATATAATATTTTAAAATATAAAAGTTGATTGTATATTGTTTGGTTACAGCCCTTTTCCAAGATATATTTTTGCAAATTGTTAGATATTAGCTCAGATTCCATGATACTTGATGGCTGTGGAGCATTCCCTGTTGTTATTGATATAGTTAGTTTTCCCCTAAAAGATGAGATGCTTTCCTGTGAAGCCAATATACAAAGAAGAAATGAGTGTTCAACAGGTCAGGCTTTATTCAATTGGTCAAGGAATGGAGAGGTGGTAACATAGTTCAGAAATCAATTTCTTACCCTGTGAGAGGTGAGAGAGTTAAAATAGAGGATTTCTTTCAATAAGAAGGTTGGGCATTAAAAGCAAAGGGAGGAATATTCATGGTTTTTCTGGGAAACCAGGTGGGAAACTTCACCCTGAACACCACCTCCTCTTTGTCTTTTCCAGGTCTCTTAGGATCATAACCATGCTGATAGTAGGGGTAGGGGTATCATTTAACATGGAAATTATATTATGGTAAGATGGTAAGATTAGGGGTTTAGAGGACCAGCATGTTGGATCCCACTGGTCTTAGCCAGTTTGAACCTGTCTCAGGCTTCCTGCTCATACACACAGGTAGGCAAGCAGAGGTTGAAGAAGAGGTAAATACTCAGCTGTGTCAGGCAGAGCTGGAGGGGCAGGGAAAGCTCAGCTGTGTTTCACAGGCATTACATTGGGTAACACTATCTTGTAGATGCCAGATTAACTTCTGATGATTTACCTAATAAGAATAACTTTTCTTCACTCCCTCACTCACCTTCTGGAATTGAACACTATTTGAGGGGAAAGGGGAAAACACCATCCCCCAAACTAAGTTGATATAAGACAGAACAAAATTTTCCCTTCTAGTTTTAGAGTTGATTCTAAAGGGATTCCATAAAAAGGGATTCCCTTCCATCCATATTTATTAATCACATTAGCAGAAATGCCACCTTCTTTAATTTTAGCCATGAACATTAATTTGAATCTCTTCAGTAAAGGGTTTTCAGCTAATGCTCATAGGATGGGCTGTGGATTATCCAATTGTTAGTGCTTTGGTTAGAATTCTTTGTTTCTTCACTCATCAAAGTATGTCTGAATGCAGCTAATCTTGGATTTACTATATTTAAAAGTAAAATAAAGTAGGTAAGGCGCCGGCCGCCTGTGGCTCAGTAGGTAAGGCGCCGGCCCCATATACCGAGGGTGGCGGGTTCAAACCCAGACCCCGCCAAACTGCCACCAAAAAATAGCTGGGCGTTGTGGCGGGCGCCTGTAGTCCCAGCTGCTCGGGAGGCTGAGGCAAGAGAATCGCTTAAGCCCAGGAGTTGGAGGTTGCTGTGAGCTGTGTGAGGCCACGGCACTCTACCAAGGGCCATAAAGTGAGACTCTGTCTCTACCAAAAAAAAAATAAATAAATAAAAAAATAAAAGTAAAATAAAGTAAACAAAGATTGTTTTCAAACATAGTACTTCAGTTTTCATTACTGTTTAATTTACATATTGTTGGTATTTCTTAACATTTTAAAGAAATACTGAGCAATTTAATGCATTATGTGGAAGACATAATGCTTTGTGTTGGGGATTCAGCTGTGTCTAAGGCAAGTGCAGACCTCAAAAACTTACAGTGTAAAGCAGTGGTTCTCAACCTTCCTAATGCCGCGAACCTTTAATACAGTCCAAAGGTGTTGTGACCCACAGGTTGAGAACTGCTGGTCTAAAGAGAGAATGTCCGATGTTCTCCAGTCTTTCCTATTTGGCTTAGAAACATTTTCAGTAGCTAATCCCTGTCACCATCAAAGTACAGAAAACAAATACTGTATATTAAAAAACAGTATAATGTTTTATTGGGTTGTAATTTGATATAATATTTAAAAAACATTTTGAAGGTAATGCTTGGCACATAATGGGCCTTCATCAAATGTTAGTTTTTTTATTCCTTCCTCATACATTTTATGTCATGCTCCCAATGTACTCTACATTCTGAAAAACAGCCCACGTCTACCCTTGATGATTGTGCTGCACTGACTATTCAAACTATTCCTGTTTTAACATAAAGATAAAAGAATAAATTGATGATATTTCCCCTATGTCAAAAATGGCAATATGGTATACGTGAGTGGTATCTACTTGGCAATATGTAGAATACCATTATTTATTCTTTTGGCAGATCAATAATCTGTATTATTGATCGTAGGAAAAAACCTGACAATTTAGTTTAAGTGACGGCTCTTATGTTAAATTCAATCTTCATTCAATAAGAGATTCATTTAATAAGCTATTCATTCATTTAATAAGCTATTCATTCATTTCTAAATTAGAGACTTTTCTTACTAGAAAAGAAAAAAACAGTTATATACTTAGGAAAGCGATAGTATATGTTATAGTTAATGCAGGTTTATGTGTTGAGCGCTAAACATTTTTATTTTAGCTTTATTGAAGTCTAACTAATGTACAAAAACCTATACATATTTAAGGAGCACAACTTGATGAGTTTTGACATGTGCACATCTGCAAAATCGCCATCGGAGTGAAAATAAACATATTCATGAACTCAAAGTTTCCCTATATTTCTTTGTAATTCATCCCTCTTTCCTCCTGCTACTGTCCTGTAACCACCATTAAATGCCTTCTAAGTATAGATTTGTTTACATTCTAAAAAAATTTATGTAAGTGAAGTCATGCTGTAGCACCCAATAAAACATTTTTTTTTTTTTTGTGGTATTTTTTTTTTTTTTTTTTTTGGCCGGGGCTGGGTTTGAACCCGCCACCTCCGGCATATGGGACCGGCGCCCTACCCCTTGAGCCACAGATGCTGCCCACCAATAAAACATTTTTATCTGGCTTCTTTATTTTGTTATTTACATGTAGTAATAGTCTATTCCTTTGTACTGGTAAGTAGTATTCTGTTTCATAGTTATATCATGATTTTTCAGCCTTTCAAATTTGAGGAATGTGTAATTTGATTCCACTTTTTGGCTATCACGAGTAAAGCTGCTGTGAACACTTATGTGTAAGCATTTGTGTGGACCTGTGTGTTAATTTTTGGTAAATAGCTAGAGGTGGAATTGCTAGGAGGATAGTAGATGCATATTTTTTTTAAGAAATGTTTGGTACTAAACTGTATTCCACAGTGGCTGCACCATTTTACAATCCCACCAGCTGTGTATGAAACTTCTCGTTCCTCCACATCCTCTTTAACACTTATTTAGCTACTTTAATTTAGGTGTGTCTTATGGTTTTAATTTGTATTTTCCCAGTGACTAATGAAGTTGAGCATCTTTTCACGTAGGATTATTTTTTGGCCTCTGTATATCTTCTGTATTGATGTGTCTCTTCAGATCCTTTGCCCTATTTAAAATATTTTAAGTCAGTGGTTTGTCTTACAGTTAAGTGTAACACTTTTGTATAACTAAATAGAAGATCCTTGTTTGGATGTATGTTTTGCAAGTATTTTCTTCCAGTGGGTTTACCTTTTTATGTTTGTACTGGTGTCTTTGAAATGTACACATTTTTAGTATTTATAAAGTCCATTTTATTGACATTTTCTTTTATAGTTCTTGATTTTGTTCCTATTTTTAAAATATTTGCCAAGCCTGAGATAAGTAAGATTTTTTTCTGCTCAGTTTTCTTCTAAAAAATTTGTTATTTCCCCCCATGTTTTTAGGCTGTGGCTTATTTCGAGCTGATTTTTGTACAAGGTAAAGCTAAGGATCCAGACTCTTTTATTTTTTTTTTTAAATCTGACTGCCCTTTTTTCTGCCACTGTATTAGTTAGGGTTCTCCAGAGAACCCTCCAATAGGAGACAGCCAGACAGACAGATGAGAGGAGATTTATTAGTGAAATTGACTTACACAATTATGGACGCAGAGGGGTCCCATGATAGTTTTTGATTGATTTTTGCTAACATTTCCTCATCTATTACTATGTAATTTTATTTTGTTACTAGACGGCAAAGAATGTTACATAAGTGGCAACAGGAGAATTGTACTTGTTTATTTTTAATTCATTTGCAAAACTTGAACTCCCTGAAAACATTGCTGAAATGACAATACAAGCTTAATAAGGGAAAAGGGATTAAAAATGCTTTGAGAAGTAGGAAAAGATTATCTACAACCTCTTAGGATTATTTTTCCTTTTAAACTATTTAATTCTTTTTTAATACTTCTGGTTTTTTTAAATGGTTTTCCTTGTCATTTCAATGTCGAATTAAGAAGTCGACAAAAAATAGCATTATATGTCTAATCACAAGTTATTACAAGTACATACAGGATTTAACTTTCTATTTTTCTTTTTTGTGCTAAGATACGTTATATTCATATGTTTAATTATAGGCACTGTGCATAGTGGTTGAGAGCACAGTCTCTAGAGTTGATTATGGGGGTTGAAATTCTGTCTCAGCCAGTTAATAGTCATGTGTCTTTGGTTAACAGAGTGAGTTAAACTCTTGTGTGTCTGAGTTTCTTTATTTTAAAACTTTCTTTTAAAAATGGGTTGATGATTTTACCTGTAGGTTTACTGTTCTTATACATGTGAAGTGTTCAGAATGGTACTTGGCATGTATGATAGATACTCAATAAGCATTAGCTATCATTGAGTAAAACCACGCAAATAAACTGCTTTACGTTTTGCTCTTGTTGTTGTTGTTGTTCTTGAGCAATGTATCATGAACACCTACCTGTGTCAATAGCTACATATCCACAACAAATTTAATGACATTGACTAACCCAAAATGTGATTTACTGGTCAGTGAGAAAAGGCCACCACACAAACCTGCCACATATGCATCTTTTATTAAATTAGGCATACGGGGCAATGTTGCCCAGTACAGTATCTACTGGCCACATGTGATACTCCAATTAAATAAAATTTAAATTTTTCCCCCTCTTGCAGTAGCTCATTTTAACTTTTAAATAGTTATTAGTATAAACGTAGAACATTCAGATCGTCACAGAGAGTTCTGTTGAATAGTCTGAACATAGAAAGCCCGAGGTCAATTCAGAGCAGGAGCAGAGGCATTGTGTGTGCACACGTGAACATTTACTCTGTTGTGGTGTCCACAGTTGCCAGTGCACAGAAGGTCTTAATCACAGTTGAGAAAGGAGCTGGTGACTGCTAAGTCACTCTGCTCCCCTTGTATAGAACTGCACTTACAGTCTTTGTGCTTCAGTTTAAGGAGATAGTTATAAACGTCATGCTTTCCTGGTCCTTAAACCAATTTTGACACAATTCTCAATAATACAATTGAGAAATCACTGCTTCCAGTTTCTTGGAGTCCTGCACAGTACACTCTCTATTGTATAAGTGTTTTTTATTTTATTTAACCCTTCTTTGGATGATTGTTCACAACATTTCTAAACTTTCCCTGTTGGAAAAATCAAAAGTGTATATGATCAGGTAGAATGACAACCACAAAATAAAAAGTATATAACAGAAAATAAAAACTCTAGGTTTGAAAAATACACATCCCTGTTCAGTAAAACATCTAGCTTGACTTGTAGTCCTTATCTCTTTATGTTAGACATTTAAGCATTTAGGCATTGAATTTGCCATATTGCTATGTTGTTTATATTTTTCTCTAGAAAATATAAGTTAATTTTATAGCTTACTTATATAACCAGGGACTTTCACCCCACTCTTCCACCTTCTTCTTTTACCCAGTACTCTCCTGGTTTGAAGAGCTGACAAAGGAAGAAATTTAGATTAGTTTGTAAAAAGTAGAATATAAAAAAACTAAGCTGAATTTTAAAAAGTTACACAATGTAGATTTTATTAGTATAAGATTTGTTTCTGCTTCTAGATTTTGTGAAGGTCTGAATGTCTGCCATATATAACTAAGGACATTCAGGGTAAAATCATTTATGCAGCTCCTTAAAGTACTGTGTACCTGTTTCATAAGTCATTTAAGTATGACAATCATTTGAAATCATTATTCAGTAAGCTACTTAAGCATAGATAGTTTTTAAACCAGTTAAAAATCCAAAATCTTAATGCTGCAACCTCTAAATATTATCAAGTAAGATTTAGTTCAGAAATTAGTGTATTATTTGTATTTACTATGACGCTACTTCTCATAGCCCTTTCCAATTATAACTCATAACAGTACATAGCTTATCCAAGCAGCTGCTTATCACAAGTGAAAGTTTGTATTTTACAAACTATCATGTATGTGCTTTTATTTAGTTTAATAAAAACGTGATCACACGTGTACATGTGTGTTTGTATAAAATGCATAATACTTTTTTTACTGAATGTCAGTATGTATACATCTGTCCTGTTGCCTTCAAAGGAACCTTATGTATGTGTATCAGTCTCTGTGTCTTTTTCTAAGATAGAATTATGAAAATGAGATTTTGGAACATAGGGGTTATTTATTTAAATTTGATAGATATTGCCAACTTACTATCCAAATGACTCCACTAGTTATATAGTTCTGCTTGATATCTTTATTAAAGGGAGAATTTATGCAGATGATACTATGTATACTAAATATAAGATTAGACTCTTCCCACAAGGGAAAAAGACAAAGTCTAAGAAAAATAGATGTTAAACATTAGCAATTAAACAAATACAAATTAAAATAAAAAAATATTTCTGTGTGGTAAATTAAAGATAATGAAAGCATCCGATTCAGGGAAACCTACAGTCAACTTCAGTTCCAACCATTGGCTGACAATGTTGTAAAATCATTTTGGCATGTAATGTGCTTAAATGAAATCCGGGTAGTATGGTGAGAAACCGTTTAGTAAACCCGAAAAGTGAGAAACTCATTCTAAAAAATGTGCTACATAACCTCTTTGCTGAATATCACTATGGTACCTTCAAATACTGTCCTTGGCCATCTGGTGATATTCAGCAGTGAAGTATATGGTACTCTTGCTATGATGAGTTCACAAACTTAATTGTCCAACATCGTACATTGATATCTTGTCCCTTCTAATATGCTTTACCTTTACTGAGAATTAAATAGCATTAAAATGTTAAAAAGATGTCTCTTAGTAGTATCTTCCTCTTTAACATAAGGGGTTTTAATATTGATTTTGGCTTGTGTAACCTGCAGGATTTATACCCTACTTTAAGATTTTATTTTAATTAACTAGAGCTGGAGATGATGGTTGTGTTTTCAAGTCAGTGTGGTCTCAGAAATAGAGATATATTAACAGGAAGTAAAAGATGGTATTCCATGTTGGCATCTTTTCTATTATCAACTAATTTGGAAGAGTAGGTTAATTTATTTTGTTACTTATGTTTTGTAATTAAGCCAAGGTTGATATTTTGGGCTCTTACGTTTTCTGTAATTTTATTCTTTCACTTATGTGGTACCTAGTTGTTTACATGGTTATTAATTGGCAGGAATACTATTAGAAGTGGTGCTAGGGGTGAGGGTAGGGGCAGTAGTAATAATAGCAAACTGTGACATAAGCTTACTATGTGCCTAGTGCAGTAATCTTTTTTATAGATTAATCACTTAATCCTCACAACAAACCCAGAAAGTAGGCACTGTTGCTATCTCCATTTTGCAGAGAAGAAAACTGAGGCAGGGAGGATTTAAATAAGTTGCCCTAGGTCATACTGCTAGTTAAGTACCCTGGCTGGTACTGAAATTTAGTCTGATTTTGTATTCCATATTAAAATAAGCACATCATATTGTTACAGGTAATGAAAAATAGTTCAAGTTCTGTGCTTGAGAGTCTTGTTGAAATGTCTGATATTCATCTATCAAAATTCTGTTCCAATTAGTTATTTTTAAGGAAGAAAATATAAATATATAGCACCTATCTAAAGTGTTCTTAAAATTGTGCTTCAAGTAATGAGAATCCCCATCATAATTATCAAATGGTAGTAGCCTATTGAGCATCCCCTAACCCTAGAGAAAAAGAACAAGGAAAAAAGGCTTATTTCTCTGAGTATACTAATTTGTGTCTAATTGGATAACTCCTTTTGACAACATATTTGTAGCTCTTACGAGAACCACTATCCTGAGGTAGAACACAGTGTACTTACGTCCCGTTTGTTTAAATTTTTTGAGAGCATATTCATATACAATAGAACCTCCATAGTTAACCACCTCCCTTTGTTGAACACCTCCTTGAGTTGATCTAATTTTCATAGACAGGACGTGTACCCCATGTACATACCAGTACGTTGTACTGGCTCCTTACATTGGCCACCTCCATATGTTGACCAGTTTGTTACAGTCCCTTGGGTGGTCAATTTACCAGAGGTTCTATGATATATTTTTGTTCCTTATTTAGAAGAACATATAATTAACAGTGGTTAGGGGAAAAGAACAAGGCAGGAGGGGATGGTAGAATTTTTATATTTTTAATATGATTTTTATATTTTTATTTTATAATTGAAAGCTACCTTCCTTGACAATTATTACTAGATACTTGAGAGAACTTTGTGCTTTATGTGTGTGATCATGCACGCCTGCATGTGAATTGATGGAAGAGGAGAGAATCTAAAAAAAATGTTAAAAAAGAAGTAGTTGGAACTAATTTGTAGTACTATCTCAAGGGGCAGGTATAATCTGTAAGCTGTCAGATTCCATTATGGAGGCTGTGCCGTCAATCAGAACTGACATCGCTATATCAGAGGTTAGTGTGCTGCAATTATGTGATGCTTATAGCATGTAGGTCATGTGACATTTTAGATTTAGTCTTTAAATTAAACATAATTTATAAGATTATTGGATGGCTAGGTGTACAATTATGTATTTCAAAAAGGAAGATAAACTTTTTAAATCTTATAAGCTGTTGCCTGGCCTATACCTATAGTGTTAGAATGTGTTTTGTAACAATGCCAAGCAATTTTACCACAGAGGCTATACTGAGTAAGCTTTCTTGAATATTGCTCTTTAGCTTCGTTAATAGATCTCTAACATCCTTAACTAAATGTACTGTATTTCATCCATTGTAAAAACCATTTTGAAAATTTATTTGATAGTGTTTTTTTTTTTACCTAAGTGACATATAAAATAATGGTGTAGCCAATAATCAAGGGCTCCTGAGACTTAATGAGATTTATGATATAGTCTTAGATTTTAATTTTTGTTACTTTATCATTCTGGTTTAAAAAGTCATTTGTATAATTAGTTTGAACATTTTTTCCCCAATTTTCTATATCTAACTACCAAAATTTTCAAAATCAGCTTTAAATATTATAAAGGCAAGAAAGTGTAAGTATCTTTAAAATTTCTTGTATTCTTTTTAATTTTAAATCTTAAATCTACTATTAATTTATAACCATATGTCTTAAAGAAAAAAAAAAAACCTGTTCCAACAGGTTAAATGATTTTTTTTCAATGTTTAAAATTTGGTATGATGTCAGTCTGACTTGTGTAACTTCACAGTAGATGTAACAGGATGAATTAAACATAGAGCAGACTACTTGCAGACATTGCAAACATTTTTCTATGTCTTAAGCCAGATATATGTTGTCAGTAGTAAAAAAAAAATTAGTACTATATTTCATATATTATGAATTAATTTATTAAAATTAGAAGATTTTAGGATTTGGGGCACTATCATTGGCTAGATAGTTGCTCTTCACTATAGAAAATTTGAAGCATAGCTTCAAACACATTTTGTCTGTCAGATCTTTAGACATTTGTTCAAGAAGTTGAAAACCTTTCTGTAAAATGCCTAGTCTGTCTTTCTTTCTGTCTCTCTGCTTATTTCATCTTCCTCTAAATTTTTCTTGCCTCTTCTTATTTCCCCCTCATATCAGCTCCTTCATTCTGAAATAATGATTTTTATTTTGATTTATTTTTTGCTCTTCATTCATAAAGTAACAATCTTTGGGTAAGATTGCTTAGAAGTCTCATAATTGTATTATCAACCATCCCCGATTTGCCCACTCAATCATAAAGATGTCATGAATGACTTTGTCAGTTCACTTTCATTGACCCTGTATGAAGTGAAATGAGGTGGAAGTGGCAAGGTGTTCTGTGATGCGTTCGTACTATCACTTACTGTGCTCTCTTCCCTGACATGTGCTTCCATAAAACACGGGATGTGAGATTGTGACTAGGCCATCCCCAGCTATGGATTCTTTTCTGCTGGGACCAGAGAAAGACTGCTAGGTGAAGGAGAGGCTGGGAGAAGATAGAGTTAAAAGAGATTCTAGTCCAAAAGTGGGGTGATAAGGCAGCTCCTTTTGTTAATGGTTTTCTTTCCCTAAGCCCAGAAAGCCAATTTCTGAGATAATGAGGATTGTGTAAGAAGAAAGGAAATTTATTTCAGAGGATGGGATTGTGGGAAGCCTGCCTATCGTCTGCCTTGGGGGTTTCTCTATGGGTGAAATAAGTAATGCATGAAGTGAGTGAGCATCACTGCATTTTTGGGGAAACTGCAGGGCACACAAATGAGGTAAGAAGTCACACTGGCATATATGTCACATGATAGAAAATAGCAGATAAGCCCCTCCCAGGGCGGAGATTTTAGTAATATGTGGGTCATTATGAAAGTTTTAAGATACATAAAAATCAAGAAACATAAAATCCATGTGGATGGAAGCCAAAGAAGCCCTCCTAGCCATACTGGTAAGCTAAGCAAGTTGCAGGTTGCAGTCAGGACAGGGAATCAGAAAGGACACTGTTGACTGTGTTTCTTGGAAGTAAAATACTGACCATAACACAGTCTGTCTCAAAACTTTCATAGTGACTCATGCATAATGAACTATGGGTAATGTTGGTCATCCTTTAGGTCTTGTGGGCATGCAGATGTAGGATACATTGCTAAGCAGCTCCTTGGCCAGGATTTGCAATGAAATGCTATTTATCTTGACCTCTGAACAACTGGGTAATGTAAGGCCTTGTGAGTGAGTATCTTACTTCAGGGAGGGTCCCATTTATGAAAAACAAAAGGGAGGAGATTAGTGAAACAGAAAATTACAAAGTTCTAGTCAGCAAATCTACTGGCATAGGAACTTGAAGCCTAAGAAATCTCCAAAAAGGTGTTTTTATTCATGGAACCAATTACACTTTCTTAATGGCCCTATACCTTGCAATCTGTGGGTCCAAACTTATTTTGTTTGTTTTCTCTGGGTTTTATGAAGATTTCGGGGCTTTTGGGCAGTGCAAATGCTGAGAGACTTATGTGAGATCCCTACTTCTTCCACTAATTACTTCTGTGATCTTCAGAAGGTCATTTTATCTTGGGTTTTTCAGTAAAATGGGACTCTTGGAGTAGACTTAAAAGACCAACTCTTTTGAAGTTCATTCATTTGCTATTTATACATTTGTAATAGTCAAGAATTAGATGCAGTCAATAGGAGAAAAAACTTTACTCATATGGAATTTTATGCCTTAAAGTGATTCAGAGTATGGATGAGAAATCTGAGAAGATAAGAACAATTTGTTTATTGATAGAGAGCAACAGGAATAACATTAAAGAAATACAAAGATTATGAAGTTTAAATTGTATGTGTCTTACTTCTCTTTCTGGTTCAAATACATTGTATTTTCTCATCTTTTTATTTTTGGTGCATATGGGGGTTCCTGTTTGAGAGGAAGATTGATAAACAGTTAGGAAATTGGCCTAGAGTTAGAAGTTGGCATCTATACTTTAAAAAAAATTTTAAATGGTATTTTTAGTCAGCAGGTTGAGGAACATGGACTTACATTTAAGATTCCTAATTTGGAACCTGTCCTTAGGATAAGTGCAAGGTACATCTTCATATACATGATCACACAGGGAGATAATATGTGATAAAAGCATATTGGAAGCACAGAGAATATATATACTTTGCTTATATTTTTCTCCCTTATGAAATATTATTCTTTTTTTGTTGTTGAGACAGAGTCTTACTTCGTCACCCTCAGTTGAGTGCCGTGCTGAGTTCACAGCAACCACAAACTCTTGGGCTCAAGCAGTTCTCTTGCCTCAGCCTTCTGAGTAGCTGGAACTATAGGTGCCCACCACAATACCCAGCTATTTTTAGATACGAGATCTCACTCTAGCTCAGCCTGGTGTTGAACTCGTGAGCTGAGGCGATCCGCCTGCATCGGCCTCACAGAGTGCTGGGATTACAGGCATGAGCCACCACGCCCGGCCTCTGAAATATTATTCTTTATTTGTCTGGAACACTCTTATTCATCTTTTAGGTATATTGTTCAGGTATACCTTCTTGTCATTTAAGTTTTGTTTTTAAATGTAAGTTATATATCATTATAGTATTATTTATGTGCACAGCATACTGTTATTGAAATAAAATATGTAAAACATACAATTCTAAGTGAATAGCTTGATGAATTTTCCTAAAGGGAATACATTGATGTTACCACCACCCATATCAAGATATTAAATATTACCAGCACCTCTTCTCTGCTACTTCTTCCTTGCAAGATATCCTAGCTTTTAACATCTTACATTAATTTCACCTGTTTTAAAAACTCTATAAAAATAAAATTATATACTTTGTGCTTGGATTATTTTCACTTAGGATTATGATTATAATACTATTTTCTGTGTTGTTGCATATAATTTAGTAGTTTACTCATTTTTATCATACTTCATTCCATTATATAAATATGTTGCTAGTTATTTATCATTGATGGGCTTTTGGTTTGTTTTCAATTTTGGAATATTATAAATTATAGAGCTATAAAATTCTTATACACACTTTGGATGAGTGCACAGATATGTGTACATTTCCATTGAGTGTATGATATACTAGAAATGGAATTACTGAGTCACAAGGTATGTAGATATTCAGCTTTAGCAGATGTGACCAAGCAATTTGTCAAAGTAGTTGTGTAAGTTTATATTAGTACCATGCTTTATGAGAGTTCCAGTTGCTCCACATCCTCTGTAAACCATAGTATTTTCTTTCTTTGTAACTTTTATGATAGTTGTATAGTGGTATCACTTTGTCTGTCTCTCTCCTTTTTTGTGTTGTTTTGTAAATGTGTTCATGAATTTCAATTAATTTTGGGGTTATGGATTTGCTGAGTATTGTGTACTGTAGCATAATTACCATAATAGCAGTTATGCACACAGGTTACTATTTGTTCTCAAACCTGCATATTGCATTTGTAAATTTATATATTCTTAATAAATAATCAGGTTGTTGCTTTTGGCTCATGGACAATAGTGTTATAATTGCATATCTTTAAGGGAGAAAAATTTATTTTTAGATGTCTCTTGACTTATAGTCAAATAGAGGAAATATATTATATTCAGAGGCCACCAGAATAGTGGTACTCACTATCTAGACAAAGCGTTGCAAAAGGACAGAAGTGGGAGGAATTTGTTCCTATTCAGACAAATGTAGAAATATTTATTGATGAAAATGTAGCAATTTGATATGGACTTTAAATGACAGGTAGAATTTATTTGTGAAGTTTTAGAGAATTATATACTAGGGATAGGGAAAAGTATAAACAAAGAGTTGGAAAATTGAAAGTGGGAGGTGTGTTTGGGAAGTGTTAACAGGTCGAGAATGCATTTGGGAGTAAAAAGAAAAAAGTGAAAATCTTGGAAACTATTGATTTGTCATCATTCTCCCTCAGTTCTTTATCAGGCCTCTTCAGTAACGTTAATTACTTTTTAATATTCATCTCTCTAATAACTATTTGTAGAGTAAAATTATGAATAAAATACATTTAAAAATGTAATTTTTTTCTTGTAAACCCAGAAAACCCTGATCTATGGCTCTGGGGTCTGACATTGGAGGCTGATTACCTGCCTGTAATTGCTAACTGGCTGATACAGTAATGGTTTTTGCTATCTATTGAATCTTTGCATTTCTGTTTGTGAGGAGCATTAGATTAATGAAATCTATATATGGGGTAAAAACAAAAAAGAACAAAGTGTAAAACTCATACTCAGATTCGTTTCTCTCAAAGGTATTATTTGGCAAGAGGCTGTGTGATCGCTTTTGTAATTTTTTTGGCTTAAAATTCAACAAAATAGATTTGGGATGAGTCTGTAAGTACTTGGATTCAGGCAAAACATTCATCATTCATTGAAGCACTGCCTCTGTGGAATGTTTGATAAAGGTTTTGCTGCATGTCCAATTTGTGGATTATGCAAACATTTGTAAGGACTGTAGATTAGAAGTTTTACTATTTTTTTCTACCGTTCCCCTCTTCAAAGAAAAATGTACTTCACCTAGAGAAAAAGGGTAATTGAGTCATCATGAAATAATCATGGAAAACTTAAGTATTATAATTTTACTATGTACAAATGTAAGAAACATTTTAATAATAATGTTTAAGATGAATTATTCTGGCAAGTCTTACATTCTTTGATTTTGTTATCAAACTAAAAGCATTTTAAAATTAAATATACCAATTTTTTGGCATATTGGTAGTGTATAAGCATCTCAACTGTGCCATTTTCCCAGTGGACGGGCTAAAACTGGGGCATTTTTGAATAATGATTTTTATACTGCTGAGTAAGTACATGTACTGAGAAAAATTTGAGTTGACAGTTAAAATATTGACAATTAACCCATGCCCTAATACAGGAGCAGATGGAAATGTCTTGCATGTGTCCCAATTTGTTAGGGAAATGTGACACTTTATTTTCTAGCCGTTTTAGTTCAGAGAACTGAAGTGGTCAAAAATGATGTAAATGCAGCACTTCTCACTGTACTGAAAGTAAAATATAGAAAACAAAATGCTAGTAAGGATTTTTAGGATTTGGTGGTACAGATTGAGCATCTCTAATCCAAAAACCTGAAACCCAAAATACTCCAAAACCTGAAACTTTCTAAGTGCTGACGTGCTGCTCAAAGAAAATGCTTGTTGGAGCATTTGGATTTTAGATGTTTGGATTAGGGGTGCTCAACCTGTATAGTTTTCTGATATTGAAAAAAATTGATTTTACAATTCGTTACCACATTATTATCTCCTAAAGTTAATTATAAGAAAGAGCTGGCACAGTATTCTACGTTTGTGGTGAGATAGATATCCAAGCTTTGTATTTATTATTATAACTTAATAGTTTACTTTGTAGCTCTTCTAACATTTACTAGTAATAAACCAGCTTTATTTTATATTTTAATGTTACAGTTTAGAATTGCTGATTTTTTTTTAAACATATGGATGTGTTTTCAAGGACTTTTAATGGAAAGAATTATTAGCAAGTGATCTATGGGTATGTTATGATAATACATATATCTTGTGTTATTTTATTCAAAGTAGGTTTAACACTAGAGTGGATTGTTGATTTTTCTTTCATGTCTTTTTAATGCTTTCTTCACTTCTATTCCCTTTTCAGATAAAGTCCGTTATCAGTATATGCACTACTTTAAAAGATAGTGGTTTGTTTTCTTTTTTACATTGTAATTATACCATTTATAAAAATTTGTGTATGGCTAGTCCCCAGGTTATGAAAGAGATAGATTCTGGGTTTGTTCTGAAGATGAATTTGTGTGTTAGTTGGAACAGGACATTTACCTATTGCCTGTAACAGCCCTGTTCATAAGTGTCAGTTGTATGTAAGTTGAATGTTTGCAAACTCAGGGACTGCCTACATTTTATACACGTCACGCTACAGTGTTGACCAACTATGTTCAATGACTTTTTTTTTTTTTTCAGAGACAGAGTCTCACTTTGTTGCCCTCGGTAGAGTGCTGTGGCGTCACAGCTCACAGCAACCTCCTCCTCTGGGGCTTAGGCGGTTCTCTTGCCTCAGCCCCCGGAATGGTTGGGACTACAGGTGCCCACCACAATGCCCTGCTATTTTGTTGTTGTTGTTGTTGCAGTTTGGCCAGGGCCGGGTTCGAACTTGCCACCCTCGGTATCTGGAGCCAGCACCCTATTCACTGAGCCAAAGGTGCTACCCATGTGTTCAGTGACTTTTAAATATCAGTATCACACCTTAAAGAATGGCCCTCTCAAAATGAATGTTGTTTGTAGTAAATTAGGTATGTGGGATAGTTTAAATGCTTTCATTTGATGTGTAGAGAAATGGCCAAAATTATTTCTTTTTGAGTGACAAAGTTGAAATTTAAATAATTTATGTGACTTTTTTCCCTTTTTAATCTGATAGTCTTTTATTATCTTATAGATGCTTGTAACCACACCAGAAAAATGGGATGTAGTGACAAGGAAGAGTGTTGGGGATGTAGCTCTTTCCCAAATTGTAAGACTCCTTATTCTGGATGAAGTTCATTTGCTGCATGAAGATAGAGGACCAGTATTGGAAAGCATAGTTGCACGTACTTTACGGCAGGTAAGAGGAAGTTATTTATAAGCTTATTTTGAAGGGATGAGTATGCTTTTAAACTTAAAATATAGCTTTCAAATTAAATGTTAATATGCAAGGTTCATGAGAATAAAGATAATTATAGTATGGAGAAAACTAGCTATTTCACTTTCATATTAAAAGTCCTCTTTCTTTCAAATCTTATTTTAGTGAAATCTCTTAAAATTAACCTGAATAAATAAAGGAAAACTTTCTTTCTAAACTTCTCATGCAAAGCTAAATCTAACATAATTTTAATATGTTAATATTTAAAAGGGAACATGTACATATTATCTCTAGTTTGGGATCTTGTCAATTATTCATAAATAGTCCAAAGTAAAATTAGTAAATTCCCAGTGCCAGGATTCTTAAGACATATCTGTCAACCCTTTTTTTCCATTATCTGAAAAGATACCTTAGAATACTCATGAGTATTTAAATGATATGTTTTGGAAGATTGTGTGAATATAGAGAAAAGATGAACACTTTTTTTCTACCTAATCAAGAACTCTTGATTCCTTTATTTCCCCTTTGTTATTTTTCTTTTATTCATATTCTCCTGCCTTTATTTTCTTTATGAAATGGATAAGACTCTGTGACTAATTATTCTCTTGTCAATAGCTTTATTTATCCACTTATTTATCTCATTTACAATAGTGAATCAGTTGAGCTGTGTCTGCACCTGTAGCCAGACTGCGGCTCCCTCACGGAGAAGATTCCACAGGGCTGTAGACAAGCATCAGGGCACGTTCACAGTCATAGACTCTGAAGTCACCTGATTCCTTGAGATTACCCTCTAACTTCTGAGCAGCTTTTCTGGTGTTTCCTTCACGTGACCCTTTCTGAGCTTCACTGTTCTCCATCACTCTTCATCGTCCTGCCACGCCTCATTCCCATACAACAGTACTTTTTACTGAATGGCAATAGAGTTTTTCATGCTTGAACTCCCTCTGTTTCCATCCCTTTTCTTCCCCTCCATACCCAGAAAACACCCAACCTCTTGTCCCACAAGTCAGTCAGTTGAGTCACTCAGTTCCCAAGCCAAAACACTGGGTGTCATGGGTAAGTTTTTCCTTTTCCTTAATACTTTCTCCATTCCGATATTTAATTAGATATCAATTCTAAATTGATAATTGTCAAAGTCAAATTACTTTTGGCTCTCATTCATGGCAGTCAGGTCATTGTTCAAGCATAGGTAATAAAATGTTTTTTGGTACTACTCTTTTTTGACATTTTATACTATTCATCATTTCCTCAATCTTGACACGTTTTTCCCTTTGTCTGTAAGATGCCACTCTGTCCTAGTTTTCTTTACTTGACTTTTATCACCTAGACACTTTTCTCACGCTTATCTCCTATTTCACCCTTGAAATTTTGTTTATGTGCTCTAAGACTGTTACTTGCCATGTTTTTTCCCCTATATATTTACGCTGGGTAAATTATAATTCTTTGCCCACATCAAACTAAGTCTTTACACACAGTGTGTGTGTGTCTCCCTCCCAGTGGACTTTTAGTCATATCCAACACAGTTCTATGTTTCTACACGTAGACATCTATTGCTAAGCATGTCAGAACTCTGTCATCTTTTTGGTACACTTACGTACAGCAACACAATTCACTCAGTTCCCAAGCCAAAACACTGGGTGTTATAATTAGTTTTTCCTTTTCCTTAATACTTTCTCCATCCCAATATTTAATTAGATATCAATTCTGTTGTATTTCATATCCTAAATATATCTGGTCCCAATCCAAGTATGTGAATTTAATAAAACAAAGGGTTATAAAACTTTGGAAAGTTATATATTATATTAAAATGTTTTATACAATAAATTAATAAAATAAGTTTAAAAACTAGAAGGAACATTATACAATTAAAAAAAGGGAGAAATATAAAAAAGAGCCTTAAAAGGAATCCAAATCAACAGGAGACATTTATATTAGATTTTCAATAATTAAAATGGAATACACTCAATCCTGTCTTTTTACTTGTAGAATTCTAACTTATGGAAGTAAGAGCACAAACTCATAAAGATTTATTAATACGAGTATTCATTGAAACTTTTTTTTAATACAAAATATTTTGGAAACAAATCAAATGTTCAACAGTAGAATAAATTGTTTAATAAATTATGGCATATTTATAGTCATACAATGAAATCTTAGTTTGCAACCTTCAGAAAAGGAGGAGGTAGATCCATATGAATGAGCTTAAAAGATTCTATGTTCTTCACTGAAAAAGCAAGCAGTCCTATATGTATAGCACAATCTCATTTGTGTAAGAAAAACGTGTTCAGTATATTTATATTTTTATCCATTTAAAGAACATTGATTAAGTACCCAGTATGCGTCAACTACATATTTCTAGTGGCTATAAATATAGTGGTAAAGAGTACAAGGTTCTTGCTTATATTTAGATGTTAACCTGTATAGAGTATAGTGCGTATAAAGAAAGCTGAAAAGGGGTTTGCTAGCAGTAGAAATGGAATCGGAGGAGTGTTTAGAACATGCTCACTTTTTACAACATAAATGAAAATATTCGTATACATATGTGGAAAACAAAGAGTTGAAATATTCAAAACAGACTCACAATAATTGGAGAGCTCAGCTAACATCTGATTTCAGTATAGTTTCAGGAGTGTCTGATGAAGCACGGGGAAGCCTACAACTACTGATCTATTGTCCAGGTCCTTTCCCGCTCCAGTTGATGTGTCCCGGCCCAGATTTTGTATATGATGTCTCAAAGTGAAGCATGCAAGGCATCATACACACAAAAGAGAGCTATTTTGCTCATAAAATGCTTTGATTTTATACCTCAGTACTTACCTTAATGACATTTTTCAGAGAGCATATCCTTCCAGCTGGAGGCAGTCCACAAATAAGGACTTTCTGCAACTATAGAGCATCAGAGGCCAATTACATATCATTAGTATACTTGCTGGGATTCTTCACTGACAACAGACGCCATCCTGTGTGTATAGCACAATAGACTGGAGTCTTATTGCTTATCTTCCCTTTGTGTGTACACAGAGACACACAAAGATAACATTATTAGAAGTTTAAAAACCTTTTATAAATTATTTTATGGATTGTTAAAGCCCTTGTCTAATTTTAACTGCTACATACCTGCCAGCTACTGTCAGCCCAGCCACACAAAACTATTCGATCTTTCTCTATTTCCTCTCCAATACCATTAACCTTTTTTCAGAGACTAAACTAATTGTACTTGAGGCAGAATGTGTTGTTCATTGTGAGGTGAGGGTTATATATCCAAAATAATATAATTTTGTTTCTTTTTTAACTCTATACATCCATCTCTTTAAAATCTGTTCTTTTGAATCTGTCAAGTACCACTTCTGTCATTTGTTTTCTCATTCCTCAGTATGAATTACACGTTTTTTGCATTTCCTCTACACTACCTCCCATTTTACACATCTTTAGGCACATACTGTAAGTCTTCCTGGTCATTTCACAACTTGCTAGTTATTTGTCTTCATCTGTATCCCCCACTAGATTTTAATTTCCTTAACGGAAGTATCTATGTGATTCTTCTCATAGTTCCAAAGTCTTTGTGCAGTGCTCATAACTACTTTCGTTTTTTTTTTATTTTGCAGTTTTTGGCCAGGGCTGGGCTTGAACCCGCCACTTCCGGCATATGGGGCTGGCGCCCTACTCCTTTGAGCCACAGGCGCTGCCTGCTCATAACTACTTTTATTAAAAAATAGTCTCTCATTTTTTTTGTTCCTTATGATTATCAAATGTTTCCAGCAGATGGCACATCACATCACCCTTCAATTTCACATCACCTCAGATTGCAACTTTTGTAACTAATGCAGAATCATCATAGGAAACTCTTCCTGAACTATAGATTTTGTTCAGGATCTGAAATTGCATGGTAGTGTTAGAGATTAAATTCACAACACATTCGCCATTACTAGGAAAAATTTCAAAAAGTATAAGAAATCCCAAGTCTATTGTATTTAACTATATTAAACTAATACTACTTGTCTTCTAAGTTACTGCCAAGTAACTTGTGTTCAGTTACTTTTTCTGAACTGATATTATGTGAGGGAAAGCATCTAAAAAATGTATAGCCTATTCTTTGAGCTAATGATAAAGAGGAAGCTGTAAATTTATAATTTTTTATAGTTTTCAATAATTATTTTTTAGGTAACTATGTACAATGTGTAGTGCTTCAAGATTTGGCTTAGGACAGAAAATTCCAAATTATTCCTTTTTCAAATAAGATATTTCTCACATAGGCTTAACTATTTTAAGAATCATAGGACTATACTGTTAAATTTTAAAAAATGCTTTAAAATGAATTCTTAGCAGAAAAATGTCTCTGGTGTTTACCAGGGCATCATGTAATTTACTATCAAAAGACCTTAAAAATATGTTGAGTTATTTTTGTGTTTTAAATAATGATTTTAAAACCAAATATGGGCCAGGCATGTTGGCTCACATCTGTAATCCCCACACTTTGAGAGACTCAGGCAAGAAGATCACAGGAGGCTAGGAGTTCCAGACTAGCCCAGGCAACACAGGGAGACCTCCTATCTACAAAAAGTAAAAAATCTGACTGGGTTTGGTGGTATATGCCTGTAATCCCAGCTACTTAGGACACTGAGATGGGAGAATCCCTTGAGCACTCCAAGCACTGCACTCCATCCTAGGCAATGAGGCCTCTTGTTATTAAAAAATAAACAAACAAGAAAGCCATATATATACACACACACACACATATATATATACACATACACAGTATATAGTATATCTAGCTCTCATTTCCTTCGAAATCACTACTGGTACTACATAAAATTATAGTATAATTAAAATATGTCTAATTATTATATGAGGGAATTTTCTTAAAGAATTGCTATGCCCATCATTTTTCCATAAGGTTCCTTGTTTTTGGTGGAGTATGGTTTGGGTTTTTTGATCCCTCCCTCTTTATACTTCTACAGATAGTCCACGCGTGGGTGGTTCTGTCTCCAGGGCCACAGCTTAGGTCCTTAACCCACTGTTGATGGATGGATGGATGGTTCTAGAAGTATTACTATTATTCACGTTGGACTACTTTGCTTATACTCACTGAGTCTCCAAGTCTGAGCAAAATTATCGGCACTTTCCTCTGAGAGTATGAAGGTGTTAGCAGTACCGTAGGACCATAGTGATATGTTGTGATCACCAAGTGAATAGAGGTTTTGACCATCCTTTGTATTCTTTTTCTAGATGTATTACATTATAATCAGAGAATGTGGCTTCTGTGAGTTTTAGTTTTTGGAAATTATTGAGATTTTTGCAACCTAAAAATACATTTAATTTGTATGGACTGTAGATATTTAATGTAAATGCTTAAGTGTGTTTTTAATTGTAGTGTACATAGAATTCTTTTACATGTCTGTAGAATCAAGCTTATGCATTGTAGCCTGTACAGTCTTACCTGATTAGTCCTTCATTTGACCTCTGAACTTATCTCTGTATACAGTTTTTAGAAGGTCCTATTATTAGCATAATAGGACACATGACAAGGTTTTGTAGTTAAGGTAATTTAAATAAGTCATACTTAATTAACACAATTCATACAGGTTGAATCCACACAGAGTATGATAAGGATTCTTGGACTGTCTGCAACCTTACCCAACTACCTCGATGTTGCTACGTTTTTACATGTTAATCCATATATTGGACTTTTCTACTTTGATGGCCGTTTTCGACCAGTGCCTCTTGGACAGACATTTTTGGGGATTAAAAGTGCAAATAAGGTAAATACTTACTTTAATATTTATACTTTTATTTTCTAAAAACACTTGCTGACCTAAATTTTGGGATTAGAGACTCCAAAGACCATTTCAGACATCACAATGTGGTATCCTAGACAAAATCGAGCACATCTCCTCAACTATTTGTAGTAAAGTCCTCCCTCAGAAAGTTGCTTGTAGTAGTTTGCATTACTATTTTCAGTTTATATTTTGTATTTTAGCTGTGAAAAGATTCAAAAAGTTATTTAATTAAAGAGCATTGTAAAAATGCAAGCTTTAATTAAACCACTAATATTTATTTTTATATAATGTTCATCTAAAATAATATCTCATATGCAATTGAAAAAAAAAAATTCATGGTACCAACCAACCATTATAGGAGGTGTTATATTTAACTTATAATGCTTTATAATTACCTTATTAATTATATACATAAATGACATTTCTAAAATTCTATATAGTGCATTAATAAGTTTATGTAATTTCTTAAATGGTACACCATGCACCATTTGCATTATTAGAGAGTCTATTAGAGATTTACTTTAGAATATGAAGTAAAAATTTGGTTAAAATTTAAACATGTATCATTCTGTTCAATAATACATTTTCTGTAGAAGAAAAAGATTTAGGAGAATATTCTCAGGCATTTTTACCTATTTACTAAAAGAGAACAATATAAAATGTTAACCTTGGTCTTTAATGTATTTTAGACTTTATGTCTGAAAACAATTTTGTTAGTAAAATAGTCATTTTACTTTATTCTGTAATTAATAAAATATTCAGCTAAAAATATCAGAAGTAACTATTATGATAACAGTTAATATGTTTTAACTGCATTGCATAAAAGTAAGATATCTTTAGAATTATAGGGAGTCATTTTAGATTTATGAACAAAGGGGTGGGTAGTTCATGTTATAATAGTTATATGAATATTTGAACCTTCACTGTCTCAAGTGCTTTTCAATAATACTTCCTGCTTATTTATTTTTTTTTAGTTGTGGCTTAATATATATTTAATTATTTAGTTTATTTTAATGTTGCATTAGGATAGATGTGGAATTATTTCTTTATATAACTTTAGAATGTTTTCAACTCTATAATTTAAATGATAGCACATGGTTATCAGAGAGAAATGTAAAGAAAAGAAGATCGTTTCAATGCTTGTCAGCCATCTTTAACTTTATTCTCTCTAAATTGTGTCATACAAATTGGTAAATAGCTTAAAACTAATTAAATTCAAAAAATTTTCAACATAATGTGTTGCCATTATAATCATGAAAGGAATAACATTAGATGATGAACTGTTATAATTGTTTTGAAAGTTTAGAAATTTGTCAAAATGTAGAAAAACATAATATAAACAGTAATTTATATGTTTGTTATAAATATAGATGTTTGTCTTATTAAAATTTATTAGTTTACACTTAGTAGAAATAATACAGTTGGTAACCATTAAGCATTTCCCTCAGAGTGTCATTCAATATGTTCTGTAACCAGTTGTTAATTTGTCATTTCATATAAAGAGATACCCTTGAAGATTTCTCAGAGTTTTAGTCAGAAACTCATGAAATGATGCAGTCATTGTGAAAGACTATGGAAAAAGGTGTGAATGATACATCTAATTTGAATAATGGCTTTGGCCAGAAAATCTAAAATACATTGAAAAAGTTTTTGAGATTTGTGTGTGTGTGTGAGTGATGGGGATTGTTTTTTAAATAATTAATAGGGCACAAATTATTCTATGATCTTCCTACTTCACTATTATAAATCATAACAGTTCTAAAATTTTAAGTTGTAAACTTTACCTATTGAAACCGAAAATAAGGGTGGTGCCTATGGCTCAGTGGGTAGGGCACCGGCCCCATATACTGAGGGTGGTGGGTTCAAACCTGGCCCCGGCCAAACTGCAACAAAACAATAGCCAGGCGTTGTGGTGGACACCTATAGTCCCAGGTACTTGGGAGGCTGAGGCAAGAGAATCGCCTGGGTCCAGGAGTTACAGGTTGCTGTGAGCTGTGTGACACCGTGGCACTCTATCGAGGGCAATAAAGTGAGACTGTCTCTACCAAAAAAAAAAAAAGAAAGAAACCAAAAATACAAAAAATACACATCATAGTTGTTTTAGATGTGCATGATACTTTTCATCCTTTCCAAACTCTTCTAAGTAAATATTAAGGAGAGGGGCAGAGGTTGGGTCACATACCTTTTCCTTTGGGTTAACTACCTTACCTTTGTGGTTAGAAACTGTCTTGTCATTAACAGGGAAAATAATACCCTTTCTTAATTCATAAATATTATGTTTCCAATTATTCGGAATAGTGTTTCTGTAGAAGAATAACAATCCTTTCCACATAGATTATAGAAATAATGTGTTTCCTTAGATTTCAGGTCTATGTGCCATTTTAATATTTAACCTATAGTATGCTCCTAACTTGAGTAATTATACAGGAAAGGATTATGGTTCATAGAATGAAACAGAAGAAAAACATGGGCTTTTCTGGGGTAAACAATCGCAAGAGGGACTTTACCTAACAATTGCAATCAGTGTAACATGGCTTATTGTACCCTCAATGAATCCCCAACAATAAAAAAAAAAAAAAAGTTAAAAAAAATTATTCTAAAATATCTATAACTAAATAGTTACTAGTTATCATTAAAAATACTGTCTTTTAAAAACTTGGGACTTTTAGAAAGTTAGTACTCTGAAACTATTGTCTGAGGTATTTTGTTTGTATGCTTCTGATAGGTTGTTATATATTAGATATATATTTTTTTCTTCTCTCTTTTTTTTTTAAGAGACAGAGTCTCATTTTGTCGCCCACAGTAGAGTGCTGTGACATCACAGTTCACAGCCACCTCCAGCTCTGGGGCTTAGGCAATTCTCTTGCGTCAGCCTCCCGAGTAGCTGGGACTATCAGCGTCCACCACAAAGCCTGGCTATTTTTTTGTTGTTGTTGCAGTTTGGCTGGGGCCGGCTTCAAACCCGCCACGCTTGGTATATGGGGCTGGTGCCCTACTCACTGAACCACGGGCACCACCCCTAATATTAGATATTGATATGTCATTTATTATGTCTGTATTTTAGTCTGAAAGTTTAAAAATAGATTGATTGTAATTGGCAAAGATTTTTATGTAACTAGGAAGTTTATAATTGTTTCATTTGATATTTTTCATGTTTTAAAAACTTTTAAGATGCAACAATTGAATAACATGGATGAAGTATGCTATGAAAGTGTTTTGAAGCAAGTAAAGGCTGGACACCAGGTATGCTAAGTTTATTTTATTCTGTTTTTAGAGTGTGCTCAATTAAAAGTTATTAATGTTTAGGCTTTTCATAGGAAAAATTCTCTGAATTATGAGATGTTGTATCAGAGTTTTTAGTTCTTAATAATTGTTTTAGCCCAATTACTAAATCATAAAAATATTCATAGATAAGATTATCATCCCAATATTGAGGTCATGCTATTTTATTTGCCATTTTTATTAAATATTTAATGAAAGAAAAGGATTTTATCTTTTACATTTTGTTTTTTTTCAGTCTTTTAAAACATACCAATCTTTTCTCATACCTGCAATATTCTAATTTGTGTATTATTTAATATAAAAAATTTAAATGTTATATTATTCTTACTATTTTCATAAAGTATTATCAGTTGAAATATAATACATAATAAAGCTTTATGTTGTTTTTTATGGTATTTAGGTATTAGGTATTAAAAATTTGGTTTTGAACTTTCCATTGTTCAAAATGGAGTTTGTTAAAAGAAATAATGGAGTGATAATAATTGCTTATATAAAAACATTCATTGCTCAATTGTTTATGGTTCTTTGCATAACTTGATTTTATTATGTGATTTTTTTATTTTTTTACAATATAGGGCTTTAATGACATGTGAAGTGGTTTTTATGGCCCTTTGTTTTTTAAATTTGTTTTAAAGGAGATAGAATCCTTTCCCAGATTACATCTTACTGGCAGCCCCAAAATATAAAATAGAAGGTAAATTGGGCTGAGTGCACAAAACACTACCTTGTGAGTATCCTTGAGGCATTTTGTCTCTTTATAGGAAACAGTTTTAAAATCAGGTTTTTAACTAATCTCTAGAGAAGGTGCTTGATTTTATTTTTTAATTTTTATTATTATTTTTTATATTTTTTGAGACAGAGTCTCGCTAGGTCACCTTCAGTACAGTGCTTGGCATCACAGCTCACAGCAATCTCCAACACTTGGGCTTAAGTGATTCTGTTGCCTCAGCCTCCCCAGTATCTGGGACCACAGGCACCTGCCACAGTGCCCGGCTATTTTTTGTTGCAACTGTCATTGTTGTTTTACCTAGCCTGGACAGGGTTCGAACCTGCCAGCCTTGGTGTATGTGGCTGGCGCCGTAACCACTGTGATATGGGCACCGAGCCAATGTGCTTGATTTTAATAATAACTTGTAAAGAAAAGAAATGAGTATTTTAAGTTATAGAATAATAGTAGCTAACTTTTCCTAACTATTAAGACATGCTGGAAACTGATAACTCATTGAATTCTCTCAGCAACCTGTGAAGCAGGCACTATTATCTTCACTTGACAAATGAAGAAAAAATATCTGTGCAAAATAAAGTAACATGTTTATTCTACTAGTATGCTTTCAAATTCCAGCCATAGAATCTCTGCTAATGATAATACCATGTTGCTTTATTTGCATTAACTTTACATCAGTTTTCTCTTTTGATCCTCATTAAACTGTTTTTGTGAGTTGCATTACTTTTGTGGTTTTGTGAGGGGTATAAATTCTGTGTCTAGGTTCATTTTTTTCATTTGGATGTCCCTTTGTTGAAAGACCGTCTTTACTCCTTACTCCTTTGTCAAAGATCAGTTGACTGACTTGATGTGGGTCTATCTCTGGGAGTTCTGTTTTGTTCCATTGATCTATTTGTTTATTCTTTTATCAATACCACCTTGCCTCAATTACTACATCTCTGTGGTAAGTCTTGGAGTCAGATAGTGTCTGGTCTCTGATTTTGTTCTTCATTTTCAATATTGTGTTGGCTATTCTGTGTCATTTAATTTTGAAAAGTGATTTAAATTTGATTTTAAATCAGAATTTTTAATTAATTGACATTCCTTCTATTACCAGAGAACCTCTTCTAGTCTAAAACTTTAATTATAAAATGAATATGTACTGATAAAGATCTTTTCTTTTTAAATAATGAAGATTAAAATATAAATACTATGGAACATATAGTAGATATTTTGACTTCTAACTGTAGTCAGGAAAATACCTATCACTTCTTACAGTATTCTTTTCTTTTCCTCTCTTTCCTTTTCTTATCTCCTTTTCTTTCTTTGTTCTTTTTTTTCCCCAGGAGTCTTACTATGTTGCCAGACTGCCTTAAACTCTTGGGCACCAGCAATCCCTCTGCTTCAGCTTCCCAAGGAGCAGTCAGTTATTCTTCTATAACCCTCAGCACTTAATAGTCGCAAACAAAGGGCGTGGGGGAAGGTGTCAAGGATGTGGGAAAATAGACTGTCCCTGACTCCCCACTCCATTGCTATGTGACTTAATGACTGGCAACTGAGTACTTGCTCATGTATAGTTGTATATATAATAGTATGGATAATATATTTTTAAAAAGAGCACTTAATGCAGACTTTTTTTAGTGAGATCAATAAATAACACATATCATGTATAAATATACACATAAATTTATACCATTATAAATTCTAATTAATATAAGTAAATAGTTTAATAATGCTATTACTGACAATACTGCAGCTATTTTGTGACCTTAGAAACTGTGGTTCACTTGTCTTTTTAGGGTTGTAGCCTTTGTCATGGTGTTCATAATTATTCTTTAAATACATTTGTTATATTCCTCTAGCTTTATATGATCTTACATTATAAGATGTTTTTTTAAAAAAGTAAAATGTAGGTGGCTGGGTTCAGTGGCTCATTCCTGTAATCCTAGCACTCTGGGAGGCTGAGGCAGGTGGATTGCCTGCGTTCATGAGTTTGAGACCAACAAGAGCAAGAGTGAAACCTCATTTCTAAAAGTAGCGGGATGTTGTGGCAGGTCCTATAGTCCCAGGTACTTGGGAGTTTGAGGCAAGAGAATCGCTTAAGTGATTCTCAAGTGTTTGAGGTTGCTGTGAGCTACCATGCCATGACACTCTACTGAGGGCAACAAAGGAAGACTCTGTCTTTAAAAAAAAAAAAAAAAAAAAAAAAAAAATATATATATATATATATATATATATATATATGGCTTTATCCCTAAATGTTGGGAGAAGCAGCAGTTATGTCTTCTGCAGTTGGATAAAAATCCAAATAAATATTGTAATTTAAGGGATTCTAGGAAGACTATTCCCTCTTTCTCTTCTGGCATAGTGTAATAAAGGCTAAGATGTCCTCTTAGAAATCAAGATTTAAGAAGTACAGACACTGGAAGGGGTGTTTAATGAATAGAGATGAGCTCTTACTGCCAGTTATTTTGTGTTTAGTGTAAATCAGTTCATTGGATTACTTTTTAAAATCGAACTGAGCACAGGGTCTTATTACATAGTAAATTCTGGTAGTACAGAGTTGCTTAGAAGACTTGTTTCATAGCACTATGGCCTGGTTAGAAAGGACACACTTGGGTGTCTGTCTTCTATCCCAAAGAAGGCTTCAAAGTGACCAGAGACACAAGGAACCTAGGAAAGGAGAATACACAGAACTGAAGCAGAAGTTGAAGACAGTATTACCTGTCTGCCTTTTGTGTGCGTATCATGCGTCCATGATAGCCAGCTGTAACAGAAAGTGTGGCCTCTAAGCTGTCTTCACCTTCTGTTCTCTTGTCTGTCCAAAAATGTACTGTGGGTAATCATGTAAAGTATTAATATCGTTTGAAAACCTACTGATAAACTTTTGGATCTGAGATCATGTCAGTATCTGTGCTTAAGTCCTTCTCCCCAAACGAGGAGAGAAGGAAAATGATGACCTGTTTTTAGGGTGCAGGTTTAAGATCAGTCTTTATAGTTTCTAATTTTGAATGATTAGTGATGTTTGTTTTCCATAATAGGAGAACTGACTTATGTTTTATAGAAATACCTACATACTTCCTGTGCTTTTTTATAGTTATAAAAATAAATGGCAACATTAAAAATTTTCTTTATGTTTTCTATATTTTTACCATTTTAACATTATTATTGTAATTTGTATGTATTTCCCACTAGTCTTTTTTCCATTTGCACTTGTGACTTTTAATTTTGTTCATTTAAATTTAATTTAAAGTATTAGTTATAATCCATTACTAAATTATAATTATATTGTATATATGGTTTTATATTCACACTTTTCCTTAATGAATAATAAACATTTTTTAATGTTTCTATGTAGTCTTTACACATTTTAACATCTACAATACAAAAAAGGGGTTTTTATTCAGTTTCTAATTTTCAGACACCATGTAAGTCTCTTTGGACTTACCGTCTTCCCAGTTCTCTGACATAGCATGATTATTTCCTTTTGTTAAAGGAAGTAATGAAATAGAGACATGTTAAGCAGCTTCAAAGATCATATAGCTAATAAAGGATTTAATACAAGTCTTTGTGTTGACAAAACCCCAAATGTCTTCGGAACTTTACACCATCACTTTGACATTACAGTACATCGTCTGGTCTCCTATTACTGGTTATCCCTTCATTTCTAAGTGTGTTAAATAATTGTAATTTTCTATTAAAGATTGTGCTGCTGTGGTGGTATTTTTTCTACTTAAAGATTTACCTAAAATGGATGTACGGTACAAATAGTCACATTTTGTGTTCTTTTACACTACCCTATAATGTATTCCCAATGAGTTATAACATTTTGTTGTCACAGCAAATCTATATATAGGATTTTATAAACATGTGGTATTTCTTCTGAATAGTATTATCTAATTATTTTTGCCATTTTTTTTTCTTTTTTATTGTTGGGGATTCATTGAGGGTACAATAAGCCAGGTTACACTGATTGCAATTGCTAGGTAAAGTCCCTCTTGCAATCTATTTTTGCCATTTTTAATTGTTTTTCATTCTTGGACGTGTAAGACAGAGGTGTCATACCAATAAATATTTTTCTTAATGGGCAGTTGTTACCACTAAGTCATGACTGCAGTAACACATGTGTTGTGTACCATGTTATTCATGCTGTGGTTTGGGCGTGCACTTAACTTCCATTAGAAAAGTCTGCCTTTCCTGCATTTTTGTTTCACACTATGACACCATGGTCTTTGGGCCTCTGTAGTACATTTCTAAAATGTGATTTAAATATGATTTATATATTATTTAAATATAAACTAGTTGATATGGATTATGCTTGCCAGCCTTAGCACTAGGACATTCTGGGCAGTATTACTGTTTGCTTGGGGGGTGGGGGGGGCTTTGTGTGCACTCTGAGCTGCTGAGTGGCATCCCTGGTCTCTACCCAGGGGACACCTAGCGAAGCTGTCCAGACATTAACAAATGTTCCCTGGAGAGCGTAAGTTCCCCTGGTTGTAAAGCATTGTTTGAGGAATCCCTCAGATGTCTTTCCTAGTGAATATATTTTTATCTAAATACATATAAAATTTGCCAGTGATGAATATTAGGATATCAGGTAAAGGAAGCAAGTTATGAATTTATCTCAACTGGTCAGTATTCAAATGAAATACAATAACATTTCTTGTGGTTAAATATAAAATCCTACATTTAAACTCAATAAATTACATAGGTCCAAGTTAAAAGAGAACTATCTTGGATAAAATCTGATAATTTTCGTTGATCATAAATTCAATGTAATTCAAGGAAATAATATACGCAATTTTAAAAATGAAAACAAGGTCATTATCAGAAAAAAGTTCAAATCAAGGAAGGTGAAAAATCCACTGTAATTTGGCTGATTACCAAGTACTGTGGTTATTCTGTATCACATTTTGAGAAGAACAGAGGTTCGAGAGAAGGTTATTAAGATTATGAGAAATGTAGAAACCATATCATTTGAATAATGGCCAAGAGAAACCAGAATGTTAAGACTAGAGAAGAGAAAACCCAGGCAGAGCTTGAGGGAGGGTGATGATATTGGAAAGCCTCTCATATGGAAAAGAGAGAGTGTTCTATTTTACATAAAATAATTATAACCAACAAGTGGAAGTTGTAAAGAGCTAGATATAAGGAACTATAATTATCCTACAATGAAATAGACTGCATTGCAAGGGAATTACTCTTGCTTTACCCAGGGCTGGACGATGCTTTGTCTGGGACATTGTAAAATGTAATGTATTTTGGGAGAAATAATAACATGAACCTCTAACGTATTGTAAATTTTAGATCTATAGGTTTATGATAATGCTACAGTCTTAGTAGTGTGCCTAGTACACTTTTGTTTTATCCTATTGGGTAAGTAAACTTTAATTTTTATCTCTTATTAAAATATTGAACTTTAAAAAATAAGTGAATATAACTAATATAAAAGAGACTGAATACAGAAAATGTTTAAACAAACTTAACCCTTGGGCATGCCAAAAATGAAGCAAATATGAAGGGAAACAGTAATCACTGTAAATTCCTCTACCCGGAGGCAACCTCTCTTGGTGTATTTCCTGCCTTTTTTTAATGCATTTTATTTCCATAGGTTCTCTTTTTTGTGTTAATTCGGTGGTTACTCTAATTTCTAAAAAAAATGACAATAAACACATTGAATAATGATATTTTAAGGAGCATGTTCTATGCAATATTGTTCTTTTAGATTCTTTTTTTTTTTTTTTTATTGTTGGGGATTCAATGAGGGTACAATAAGCCAGTTACACTGATTACAATTGTTAGGTAAAGTCCCTCTTGCAATCATGTCTTGCCCCCATAAAGTGTGACACACACAAAGGCCCCACCCCCCTTCCTCCATCCCTCTTTCTGCTTCCCCCCCCATAACCTTAATTGTCATTAATTGTCCTCATATCAAGATTGAGTACATAGGATTCATGCTTCTCCATTCTTGTGATGCTTTACTAAGAATAATGTCTTCCACTTCCATCCAGGTTAATACGAAGGATGTAAAGTCTCCATTTTTTTTAATGGCTGAATAGTATTCCATGGTATACATATACCACAGCTTGTTCATCCATTCCTGGGTTGGTGGGCATTTAGGCTGTTTCCACATTTTGGCGATTGTAAATTGAGCTGCAAGAAACAGTCTAGTGCAAGTGTCCTTATGATAAAAGGATTTCTTTCCTTCTGGGTAGATGCCCAGTAATGGGATTGCAGGATCGAATGGGATGTCTAGGTTGAGTGCTTTGAGGTTTCTCCATACTTCCTTCCAGAAAGGTTGTACTAGTTTGCAGTCCCACCAGCACTGTAAAAGTGTTCCCTTCTCTCCACATCCACGCCAGCATCTGCAGTTTTGAGATTTTGAGATGTGGGCCATTCTCACTGGGGTTAGATGATATCTCAGGGATGTTTGGATTTGCATTTCTCTAATATATAGAGATGATGAACATTTTTTCATGTGTTTGTTAGCCATTCGTCTGTCGTCTTTAGAGAAAGTTCTATTCATGTCTCTTGCCCATTGATATAAGGGATTGTTGGCTTTTTTCATGTGGATTAATTTGAGTTCTGTATAGATCCTGGTTATCAAGCTTTTGTCTGATTGAAAATATGCAAATATCCTTTCCCATTGGGTGGGTTGTCTCTTTGCTTTGGTTATTGTCTCCTTAGCTGTACAGAAGCTTTTCAGTTTAATGAAGTCCCATTTGTTTATTTTTGTTGTTGTTGCCATTGCCATGGCAGTCTTCTTCATGAAGTCTTCCCCCAGGCCAATATCTTCCAGTGTTTTTCCTATGCTTTCTTTGAGGATTTTTATTGTGTCATGCCTTAAATTTAAGTCCTTTATCCATCTTGAATTAATTTTTGTGAGTGGGGAAAGGTGTGGGTCCAGTTTCAGTCTTTTACATGTAGACATCCAATTCTCCCAACACCATTTATTGAATAGGGAGTCTTTCCCCCAAGGTAAGTTCTTGTTCGGTTTATGGAAGATTAGGTGGTTGTAAGATGTTAGTTTCATTTCTTGGTTTTCAATTCTATTCCAAGTGTCTATGTCTCTGTTTTTGTGCCAGTACCATGCTGTCTTGACCACTATGGCTTTGTAGTACAGACTAAAATCGGTATGCTGATGCCCCCAGCTTTATTTTTGTTACAGAGAACTGCCTTAGCTATACGGGGTTTTTTCTAGTTCCATACAAAACGCAGAATCATTTTTTCCAAATCTTGAAAGTATGATGTTGGTATTTTGATAGGAATGGCATTGAATAGGTAGATTGCTTTGGGAAGTATAGACATTTTAACAATGTTGATTCTTCCCATCCATGAGCATGGTATGTTCTTCCATTTGTTAATATCCTCTGCTATTTCCTTTCTGAGGAGTTCATAGTTTTCTTTATAGAGGTCCTTCACCTCCTTCGTTAGGTATGTTCGTAGGTATTTCATTTTCTTTGAAACTATGGTGAAGGGAGTTGTGTCCTTAATTAGCTTCTCATCTTGACTGTTATTGGCATATACAAAGGCTACTGACTTGTGGACATTGATTTTATATCCTGAAACATTACTGTATTTTTTGATGACTTCTAGGAGTCTTGTGGTTGAGTCTTTGGGGTTCTCTAAGTATAAGATCATGTCGTCAGCAAAGAGGGAGAGTTTGACCTCATCTGCTCCCATTTGGATTCCCTTTATTTCCTTGTCTTGCCTAATTGTATTGGCTAGAACTTCCAGCACTATGTTGAATAGTAAAGGTGACGGAGGACAACCTTGTCTGGTTCCAGGTTCTTTTAGATTCTATGTTCCAGTAAAACAGGTATTACCAAAAAGATTGGGTAATAAGAAAACACTGTTGGTTTAATTCTTAGTATAGTGTCTTGCATGTGGGAACTTTGGTAAATGTGATTTGTGATTGTGATTTGTCGTCCAAAATTTATCACAGTAAGATGAGGATAATGGGAAATATTAAATGCGTCAGAACTGTGACCCACTAGTTGGAATTTGCTTCTCGTGTTGCAAGTAGTACAAATTCCTGGGCAATGAGCCTTACACTAATATGGTCATCTCGAGTTAAGAGCTCTTTTGCAACATAATTCAGAAATAAAGTTCTATCATATTTATTTCTTCTGAGTTATCTGTACTGTATGTTTAATTTTATAAAAGTTGCTCAAAAATTAAATCTTTATCCATATTGGTCTTTTCAAAAGGCTGGCTCTGAGCCTTCTGTGTGCAAGCTGATATGCCAAGTGCTATTTGGCTTGTGAGGTCAGTTAACTTGCTAAGTGGTGGCTTCTCATGCCTTCGTATCATATCCAGCAACCAAAAATTGTAGCATAGTTACTTGGAAAGCGGGATTATTGTACATTTTGATTTTGGTAAACGTACCTATTTCAACAAGATTGGCAATCCTTGATTTATGATTTACTGCATTACACAAGAATTGCTACTTCGTAGTATCATAGATCACTGAGACTCATGTAGAGTTTTGGTTTCAGGGCTTAGAACCCCTCATGAGATTATTTTTCCCTATTTTATGTCCCTGAAGAGGGATACCTTTACTAAGCTGTAGTGTTATGTCCTCTGATTTTATTAAAAGATTAATGAAGAACTTCCCAGTAGCATAGTTTCTGAGTTATGTTTTAGTTCCCTAATAATTGAGGTTGAAGTTACTGTTATTTCAGTTACTGTCTTTAAAGTTCTAAATGTTAATTTTAGATAAGTGAATATACATCTGTCTGTCAAAAAATGAAAGCTGTGTAATTCAACAACCTTTTCAGCTTGTCTAAAAAACCAACAGCCAAATTAAATCTTCAGTTATATTATTCTGAGAAGTCTGAATGTACGCACTGTATTCTGAGAGCCTCTTTTCTGTTTAAAGTTTTGTTGTACATAAGTACAATAAATTATGTGTGTATTCTATATATATGTGTGTATGTGTGTGTATACATATATATATATAGAGAGAGAGAGAGACAGCAGTTTTCTTCTGGTTGTTACACTTATGGTTATAACTTACTGCACAGTAATGCAGTGACTATAACAATTGATATTAAGCCGTCAATTACATACATATTCAATAAATGTACTTTTCTTTGTTATTAAGGAAATATCAAGTTATTACTTTGGTCCTGTGTACTTAAATTTTAGCTCTATTTTGTTGCTTTTTAAATATATCTTAGCAGTTCCATTAATAAAGTGTACGGTAATATAAATCAATCTAGTTCAGTCCAAGAAAACTAACTGAATTTTCTTGCTACCACTTTATGCTAACCCACCCCACCCCACTCATGGATATTCTGGGATTTGTTTTCATGCCTTTAGGTTTTTTAATATCTTGGATTTTCTCCCTTGTTTAGTTTCCCTAAGTACTTTGGTTTTATCAGAGCATCTACTTTTTCAGACCATTGTTAGGAATATTGAAATATATGTCCACTCAAAAAAGGGATGATGACTCTCAGACAACAAAACAATTTTCAAACTGAAACGTAGCCAATTTCTCTTAAGTGAATTTATTTTGTTTCTGCTCATTTAGATTAAAGCAAGTTTCATGTTGAAAAGCCATGCTGATATTCTGTGATCATACTTATTCCATGTATTTTAGTACACCAATCATATAAACTTATGTGCTTGTGTACTTAATAGATTTTATGTGCAGCTTTGCCTTTAAAGTATTAAAAACAGTAGGAGGCAGTTGTGTTCCACTCAGGCATGTGTGATGACAGATGGAGAAAATCTTTTCATGTTGACTTTTCAACAGTCCTACTCTGCAAGACTTCAAGCTCTTTTTGGCTACTGGGAAATTAAAAGTTGGCGATTCAGCCTTTAATTTTGATCCATCTGCTCAAACTAATGAGACGTCTCATTTGTAAGCTTCTCTTTGTGTTACCAAATGCAAGTACAGCTTCATCATCCCTGTTAATAATTCCCCTCCTCCTGTGTAACTTGCAGAACGGGGAAATAATTGATGCCTTAACTCTGTTGAGATTCTTCTTGTTATACAAACTTTGTTATAGTGATAGAAAAAGAAATTAGAAACTTCCTCAGAGATTATGATATTTGGTAAGTTAACTTATTATTTCTTCATATTGTCAGAAAAGTTAAATCCTTATTTAGTAGTTCTTAATTTAAAATCTACCTCTTCTTTCAAGGAATAATAGCCTTCATGGTATTAAAGAGAAAAAAAAAAAGTCTTCTTCAACCTTGGATTAAAAGCTAAACTCAGCCTTTCTTTATTTAAGCTTGTGTCTTGTTTTCCCTTTCTCGTTGTTTGTGAGAAAGTGATTATGTACAGGCAAAACAAATGCCACCACGCTAACTTTAATAATGAAACTTTCCATTGGCCCTTTACCTACAAAAATTTTTATTCTTCAGGTATCTATATCTCTAATTCTTGCTGCCAATGTTTCTGTCATATCAGATTTTTCTAGCATGAGGTTTGTTTGTGAATTATTTGAGTGCTGGTTTCTTTACCCTCCACCGCTCTCAACTGAGACATAATCCCAAATACTTGTGACACTAATTAAAAAGTAAAAGAGGAAACTAAACAGTACAAAAAGCTGTTTCTTGCCTGTGAAATATGGAGGATAAAGAAATTTCAGGGTGGTGCCTGTGGTTCAGTGGGTCGGGTGCCGGCCCCATATACCGAGGGTGGCAAGTTCAAACCCAGCCTGGCCAAACTGCAACAAAAAAATAGCTGAGCGTTGTGGTGGATGCCTGTAGTCCCAGCTACTCAAGAGGCTGAGGCAAGAGAATCACCTAAGCCCAGGAGTTGGAGGTTGCTGTTAGCTATGTGACGCCACAGCTCTCTACCTAGGGTGATAAAGTGAGACTCTGTCTCTACCAAAAAAAAAAAAAAAAAAAAAAAATTTCAGTTTGATACAAAGGACTCAATAGAGCCTTTCTTGGAGGGAGGACAGGCTTTTTCAAAGTAGACTTTCTTACAGTTAAAAAAACTCCTGAAGTCTTTCTTTATACATGTTTAGCAGTGAAGATGAAGGAGAAATATTTTATTTCTTGTACGCAAAATTAAAATGTTTCTTTCTTAAGAATCTGGGCTTTACATTCCTTTTGGATTATTTCTTGGTTATTAGTTAGATTTTTGTTGGTTTTTGAGACAGGGTTTCACTCTGTCATCCAGACTTGGGTGCAATGGCCTGATCATAACACATCGTAATTTTGAACTCTTGGGCTCAAATGATCCTTCCACCTCAGCCTCCCAAGCAGCAAGAACTGACAGGCACATACCGCAATGCCCTGATAATCATTTTTGTTCTTTTTTTAATTTTTTGTAGAGATGTGGTATCTCTCACTTATGTTGCCGGGCTGGTCTCAAACTTCTAGCCTCAAGCAGTCTTCTTTGGACTCCCAAAGTGTTGGGATTACAGGCATGAGCTATCATGCCCAGCCTAGATTTTTAAATTCAGACTTTACAGATCCAGACTAGTAATTTCTTTTTTCTTTTTTTTTTTTTTTTATTTGTTTTTTGCAGTTTTTGGCTGGGGCTGGGTTTGAACCCGCCACCTCTGGTATACGGGGCTGGCACCCTACTTCTTTGAGCCACAGGCACCGCCCAAGACCAGCAATTTCTTTTTTTTTAATTTTTTAATTTTTTTTATTTTTTTCAATTTTTTTATTTTTTTTGTAGAGACAGAGACTCACTTAATGGCCCTAGGTAGAGTGCCATGGCATCACACAGCTCACAGCAACCTCTAACTCCTGGGCTTAAGCGATTCTCTTGCCTCAGCCTCCCAAGTAGCTGGGACTACAGGCGCCCGCCACAACGCCCAGCTATTAAGACCAGTAATTTCTTAACACTGTCAGCCACTAGCGTGATCTTATGGTCACTACTATATCTCTGGGATACTAATACATGCTCATTTTCAGCAAAAACCAATGAAAGGACAAGATTTATATTGATAATTCTCTGGTATAGAGTACTGTATTGTCACTAAATTCTTAAACTTTCCTTCCTCGCTGATAATCAGTTACTTAAATATAAAAATTTACTTCTTCTCTCCTAATCTTAAAGTGTTGGTGACTGGTAAATAATACTAATTTATTTAAGTGAACCTACAGACTGAAGGATTGTGCAGTGTTGAAAGGGTGTTTCTGAATATTTTCAGAGAGACTCTAAAGGTCAATGTCCTGTTGTATTTTTTATTTCAAGTATTTTTGCATTTAGTTTTTGTTCTCCACAATTTTTTTGATTGTTTTGAGTCAGTCTCACTTTGTTGCCCTCAAAGGCATCACAGCTCACAGCAACCTGAAACTATGGGGCTTAAGCGATTCTCTTGCTTCAGCCTCCCGAGTAGCTGGGACTTCAGGCGCCCGCCACAACTCCTGGCTGTTTTTAGAGACAGTCTTGCTCTTGCTCTTGCTCAGGCTGGTCTGGAACTTGTGAACTCAGGCACTCCACCCGCCTCACCCTCCCAGAGTGCTGGGATAACTTGCGTGAGCCACCACGCCCACCCCAACACAATTATTTAGAAAAACATTGCTCTTAAATATTTGGTCTAGAAGTAGCAGTGAAAATGAAATTGATTTTCAAGATGGCCAAAGTCAAAGGTGATTAGCAATTTTTAACAAATTATCAAGGCAAATTCAATTTCAATTCAAATCTTCATTCATCTTAATAAAAAAGGTTTTTATTTTTAAAAAAAGGCAAAATTCATTGATGATGGGAGCTTACAGTTTAGTATAAAATTATCATCCACAGATTATGTAGAGGTTGTAAAAGTAGAAATAAGTGCAAAATACTGATTTCACTTTCTGCCTTTGTTTTTGTCTCTTGTGACAAAACTTTCCCTATTTTTCTTTATCCTCTAATCTCTTTGGCCATACTTTTCTCTTTATTCTGTGTAGCCTTTTCTTTCTCTTCCTGGCTTGGTCCTAGACCCTATTTAAATTTAGCATTCTTTCTCGTGAATTCATTGCCTCCAGTTATGACCATTATAGAAATAACTTATTTATATTTCAAACCCAGACCACATTTCTGAACTCTAGATCCATAAGATCCTGTCTGGGTTCTTTCTCCTCTACATATTCAAAATGCGTTGTGTCTGAACTAAATTAATAATGTTCTTTCCTAAACCAGTGGTATTCCATTATTTCTTGTTCAGTGAATAGAGTGACTGTAGATTAGTTCCGTGAGTTAGAAACCTGAAAGTCATTTTTTGCCAGCTCTCTCTTGGTCTTATTTGTATTTTGGTGCTAATGTCCATTCATTTTCCTCCTAAGTATCTCTCAGACCTGCTAATTTCGCTCCGTTGCCTCCTCGTCCAGGAGCACACTCCCCCACCTCCAACATCCAAGCAACCATCACGGCTTCCCTACCTACTCTAGCTCACGCCACTTCCTCACTGCTCCACCTGCCTTCATTCCGCCTCTTTTCGATCTATTCTGTGCACTGAGGGTAGCTAGAATGATTCTTTGAAAACACAGTTCCGGTATGACACTTCAGTACTTGCATTTCTTTAAAAGGGCACTGGGATTCCCATATTGTTTGGGCATTACTTCCTTTCATTTTTATTCCATGACTAGAGAGTCTCTCAAATTTCCACCTCCCACTCGTCTCTGGGCTTTCATACAATTTGTTCCCTCTACATTGCACATCCCATTCTCTTGCCTTAGCTGCCCTCCACTAAAGCTTTCGGCTTTCCTTTTTCTCAGAGAAGCCATTTTTGATTTTGTTCTCACCTCTCTGACTCTTTCATCTCCCTAATTTAAGTATAAAAAGACTTCTTCTGTAAACTTTCTTCATATTTCTAGCTATAGTTTTCCATTTTTTTCTGGCTGTTTATAATTAATATCACTCTTCTTTGTAGGAAAGGGGCTGTCTTTGGTTTTGCTCATTGTTGTACCTTTACATGTCACTTAACAATGGGGATGCATTCTAAGAAATGTGTCGTTATGTAATTTCATTATTGTGTGAACAGCATAGATGTATACACAGACCTGGATGACACCACACACCTGGGCTATAGATATAGCCATTGTAGTCATGCGAAACCACAGTCATAAATGCTGTTCATCATTAACCAAGGGGTCATTATGCAGCACATAACTGAGGTCTCATGGCCTCCCCAGTGCATGGCACACAGTTGGTGCCCAGGTACCATTTGATAAGTAAGTGAATAGATAAGTTAGATTTCTTAAGTCTGAACTTATTCTTAAAGATAGGGGACAGGACAACTTCAAGGAAAATCAAGAAGATAATCAGTAGTGTGATGAATTAACTGCCCAGGCTGAGAGAAGAACGTGGAGGTGTCTAACACCACCAAGGACGGCTGGATTACCTTCTCTGAAGCAATGTTCTTCTCTTATAGGCTGTGAAGATCAGTGAAAGAATGTCAGTGTTCTCCTTTCAAAATTTCATTACATAGATTTGCTCTTATTAGTTCATGTGGTTGTAGTTCCTTCTGTAAGAAATATAAATTATCTCATTTCTCCTAATTTAAGATATCCATCCGATTCAGCTTTTTGTCATGATACAAACTTAATTTTGTGCTACCAGTTATTTCAGGTTAATATCTTATTTTTTTCTTTTATTTCTATTCATTAAGCCCTTGAAGAGTAATTTTTGATCCTTTTTAAAATTTACATTTTTAAGAGAACAGAGAAAAATGTTGTTTTTCTGGAATATAGCTCATCATAAGCGATCGCAATTAGATTCTTGAAATTTTATATCCAACAGTTTCTTTCTTTTGTTTTTTTTTTATTAAATCATAGCTGTGTACATTAATGCAATCATGGGGTACAAGGTGCTGGTTTTATATACAATTTGAAAAATTTTTATCAAACTGGTTAACATAGCCTTCATGGCATTTTCTTAGTTATTGTGTTTAGACATTTATATTCTGAGAAGGGTACAGGTGAAACTTACCCAACAGTTTCTTATTAGCCTTGTAATGTTCTCATTTTCAAAAAAGTACTTTTTAATGAGGAATATTAGTATTGTATTTTTCTTCATGGCTGTTAACATTATTTTTTCTCTAAGTCTTTGAGGATTTTCCAGTTTCTGAACTAATTAATACATATTTGTAACAAATAAATCAATGCAAAAATGTAAAAACAAGAGGCTGATGAATTACTGTTTCCCCACATTGCCTCACCCCATCAATACTCTTAACCCCAAGTGTATATTTAAGCATTTGAGCTTTTAAATAGCTTTGAAACCATCAATCGGTGGTTTCTGTAATTATCGCACAAATTCAAAGAGCACAGTAAAGCACTTTGTCTCAGAATGGAGACAAAGGAGTATAATTTAAGGTTAGATCTGTCTATCTACATTCCACAAATCTATTCCCAAATATTTTGTTGATAATAAGTGTGATGAGGGAAATTTTTATAAAATCTCCTAAAACACACTTCAATTTTCATGAAAAAATGTTCTGCTATCACCATTCTTTCTGCTGATGGGAAGTAATTTTCTTTTCACTCTTTGGTTACCTCAGTTCCAATTGTTACATTGACGGGAATTGTACATCCTAGGTATGTAAGTAGCAGTTATTTTTTTCTTCTTATCTTCCCACTTTATGTTTTAGGCAAAAAAAAAAAAAATTAAAAATGCTGTACATAATCTTGGAAAAAAATTGGAACCAAACAAGCAATTTTGTTAATATCCTTGAAACTGTGTTTTTTTTAATATATAGTTACATTGTTGAATACCAAAGAATTTACATAAAAACGGATTTGAACCAGGACAGTGAAGCTTATGTTCTATTTACTACAAATATTTGCCTTTCTTGGATGGTTCAGCATCCCTGTTTTACTGTGTCTTGTGTGTGTAACTCCCTGAAGTTTGCGTCTGCGTGCTTTTCCATCCATTTTCTCATTCTTTGTATCTTCTTTGGTTCTCCTGTTTAACTACACATCTTTGTAATATTTTAAGCAGCAAAAGCGAAGACAATGCAAGTTGCTTTGCCTTCTTTTTAGGTACTGTACCTTAACTGTATCATTGTGCAATTTTTCTCTTCAATTGTTCTGCTTCACACCTCTAGAATGCCTTGCTTAAAATAAACTATTATTATTGGACTTTACATATATGCTTTATAAGCATGTAGCTAGTACAAAAATGCATGTTTTCAGACTTAGTATATAGAAGTAAAGTTAGGTAAGTTGTACATATAATTTGCTATAATTTTGGTTTTTGAAAGATTGATCAAATTTAAGTCAAATATTTCTGACTTAACAATTGAATTTTTTTTTTTTTGAGACAAAGTCTCACTATGTCGCTCTCAGCAGAGTGCTGTGACGTCACAGCTCACAGCAACCTCAAACTCTTGGGCTTAAGTGATTCTCTTATCTCAGCCTCCTAAGTGGCTGAGACTATAGGCGCCCACCACAATACCTGGCTTTTTTTTTTTTTTTTTTTTGGTTGCAGTTGTTGTTTAGCAGGCCCAGGCCAGGTTCGAACCCGCCAGCCCCAGTGTATGTGGCTGGAGCCCTAGCCATTGAGCTACAGGTGCAGAGCCAATAATTGAATATTTTAGATTGCTAATTTATTAATGTGATTTTGTGATTATAATATTAAATTATAGCAAATATATAATTGTTAAATGATATAGAAGAACCTTTGAGTTTATTTTAAAGTATTCACTTTGTCAGATACCTTATATTTTTATTATTTTTCATTTATTCTGATAAAAATGAAATCTAATGTGCATATATGTTTATTTTATACTATTTATTAAATTATTTCTATTGTTCTTTTTTGTTTTGAGATGGAGTCTCTCACTCTGTCACCTGGGCTTGAGTGTAATAACCTCAGTCGAGGTCCCATCAGCCTCAAACTCTTAGACTCAAACTATATTCCTGCCTCAACCTCTCTTCTAGTAGGGACTGCAGACATGCACCATCACACCTCACTAATTTTTTTCTCTTTTTAGTAGAGATAGTGTCTTTGGTCAAGCTGGTCTTGAATTCCTGACCTCAAGCGATCCTCTCACCTCGCTCAGCCTCCCTGAGTGCTAGGATTATAGGTGGAAGCCATAGCACCTGGCCTCAAATTGATGTTTAGATATAGACTTAGTACTAAAACAATATTTGCTTAGACTCTTTTTTGTCTCTTTATTAAACTTTAGAAATTTTTCTAGAGAGCTATTCAGAATATTTTACATTATATTATCAGAAGTTTATTTGACAGCTATTTATTTTATTCTAGAGAATCATATATTGAATCTATTGGTGGGTTTCTAGCTGTATTTGGACTTAGCAATTGTTACATACCACAAGCAATTGTTGACTATTTTTATAGGAATCCTTTGATAAAAATGAGCAAACAGCATTTTTTTATAAAAGCTGAGTATAAAATTTTGTGCCTCAATGAAATCTGATGCAATTATTCGTGTATTTTTTGAAGTGAAAAAAGGAAGCTATACCCTATATGCTTTATGAGCATGCAGCCAATACATGAATGTGTTTTCTGACTTAGTATATAGAAGTAAAGTGAGGTGATTATATATCTATATAGTTGGCTGTAAGTTTTGTCATCTTTGTCGATTGTACATTTGTACTGTCTTACCTTTATCTAGAATTTTTATCAAGATTTTTTTTCATAGTAGCATATTTACACAAGGGGTGGAGGAGAAAGGAATCGTGTCTGTATTTAATATTCTAAAGTAGTCTTTTTTAAAAATTTAATATTCTAAAATAGAGTCTTTAATAATCAGAGATCTCATTTCATTTTTTTTTTTTTGGTTTTATAAATAAGTAGATGAAAAGTGAAGCTATAACTATATTACGGCAAATAAAGTGGGCATTTCCAAATTGTACTGCAAGTTAGTTACTGCTCTAGAAATACAGTCGGAGACCTCTTAAGTCTGAAACCATGAGAGGTATAAGATATTGACCTACCTACATACCAAAAGTTAGCCTGCTGTAGATGAACTTGACCATACATTTTATACACATACAGACACGAGGCACCTGGGTTGGGGGACAGACTATTGTTTTACCCTAATTCTTCACTGGACAACATAGTAAGAGCCAGCTAGTATATGTGCATGGGTTGCACCATTGAAAGGAGCTCTGAAATTATGAAACTTAGAGATTCTATTGGAGCTATGGGCACATCTGCCCATCTTCATCTCTGGAGAGAGAAAGAGAGAGGCGAAAATAGGCCAACTGATCCTACCAAGGACTTTACTGTGGAATGCAAACAGACTGTCTCCTGAGGAAGGAAGGGAGGGCCTATATCCTGGGATAAAAACAATGGGCTCCTTGGGAAATAAGAAAGAAGTCTGTAGAGACGCAGACTTAGACAGAATGGCTCTGATGAAGTGGAGGCATTCTCTGTCTTTTAAGCACTTTAGTCCATTACTCAGAAGGCCCTGGCTGTGTAGGGACACCAAAAACCTCCAAGAAGGATTATTTTCCAATAAGACCAGAAGGTATCTGGAAGGACATGCAGTATAGTCTACTAAAACATCTCAGTAAAATAGTAGACTACTTTGTTTAAAATCTGGAAAAAGAAAATATTTTCTGACCTTACCTACATTGCATTCTTTCTCCAATAGTCTTTCCATGAACCCATCTCTCTTTTTTTTTTTTACTGTAGTATCTGATTGACCCTGTCTTGCCCTTTTCATATTTTCAAAATCATATGGAAAAAGCCACATAAATTTAAATGAATAAATGGATTGTCAAATGGTAATGTGCCTATTTGTTTGAAGTGTGGTATAATTAATTGCCTGAACTATGGATTTGCAAGTAACTGTCATTTTTTTTTTTAAATGAAGAAGGCCCATTGATGAGTACAGTACAGATTTGAGGAAAACTGAGGTATTAACGTTCATTTGTAAATTTAGGAAAGTGGCCTAAAAATCTGACAGTGTTGTGCCCAGATCTTGAAATCCCCCACAAAGACCACCAGGGAGCCGAGTCCGATGGAAAAGCAAAAAGGCCGTTTATTGCAAGTTCGAACTTGGGCTCCCGGGGTCTCCGCTACAACGGATCTGAGCCAGGAGCCCCGGGCTCTGGAGCAGGGGGTTTTTATGGTCCCACACAGCGGGTGGGCGTGCACAGCTTGAAACAAAGGGGGCGCTTCTGGATTGGTCAGGTGGGGGGGGTCCCTGATTGATGGGCAGTTATCTCATGATTTCGGGGAATTGCCTAGGTTTGCCTGGAAAGTTAAACTTACTGAGTAAAATGGTTGTGGGGAGCGAAACTTAACTCCTAAAATGGCGCTGGTCTGGTTCTTTCAACAGGTAGTCAAGAGCCCATCTAAAAGGAATTGAAATTTTGTGATTTTTGCATTTATAGCAATTTGGTTTTAATTAGTAGTTTGGCTGATGAAGTTGATTTCCAGTATATTAGCTTACTAAGATCTCTTCTGCTCAAGTGGTTAAAAAGAATGATTCCTCTAAAAAGAATCACTTTAAATGAGTCATGTGAGACTATTAAATGAACAGTTGAGTATTAAAGAATTATAAATAGTACTTATTGTCTAAGAAAAGAAATGAAAAATACTGATAGAAGTCTTAAAAATACATTTTATGTTGTTATTTTACTGAAATCAGATTCAATACACAATATCTTACAATGTTGAAAGATAATAGACCTTCAAGCCCAGTGGCATCTATACAAATGAGATTGTTAGCTCGCTAATGAATTTTATTTGCATAGTAATAGACTAGCTGGTCTTGCTTAATTTGCTCTACAGAATAGATGCTGCTATTTTGGGATTGTCAATAACAAATGTAAATGAAATATGGACTATCTTGGAGGTCAGTAAGATATTTTTCTGTGTGTGATACTGTAATATATTGAAGGATTCTTTATTCTGTTTATGAGCTTTTAATGAATTTACCCAGAATTAACAATGAATTATGCATCCATGTTTATCCTATTGGAGTAACTGGGATCAGTTATTGTATGAGTCACTTTGTCACACCATTAAAATTATTGTCATATTTGAGAATATCTTTGACAAAGTATAAATTTAGGGTGCTTGGATGTTCAGAACTGATGTGCTGTTTTTCTTCATTAAGTTAATTGTAAGAAGATTGGCTTCAATGTGTTCTTAAACCTCGGCTTACATGTATGTATGTGTGTCTATATAAACATTTTAGAATTAATAATACTTAGATGTAGACTGAAATTCAAACATGAAAATGGATATCTAGACTTAGAAACTTCTAAAATACTGAGAATGTTTGATTTGGGTTCTCTTTCTGTAGTCTGTTTCCCTTGTAAGGTAAGACATGGCAAGAGTCCAAAATACAGACACTCCTACATTATCTTTTGGCATGTGAACTACATGTGGGTCATCAGTCTTAATTCTAGGTATAGAACAGAATAGAGGTGTTTTTAAGACTAGACCAAGACGTAAAAAAAAAGAAAAGGCACAGTGGCTCACGCGTGTAATTCTAGCATTCTGGACAGGCAAGGAGGGTGGATTGCCTGAGCTCAGGAGTTTCAGACCAGCCTGAGCAACAACACACTTTTTCTTTAAAAAAAGAAAAAGAAAGAAAGAAAAAAAACTAGCGAAGTGTAGTGGGAGTGGGGGGCTCCTGTAGTCTTAGCTACATAGGAAGCTGAAGCAAGAAGATTGCTCAAGAAGAAGAGTTTGAGGTTGCTGTGATCTATGATGACTTCATGACACTCTACCAAGGGTGACAGAGTGAGACAGTCTTAAAAAAAAAAAAAAAAGAAAAGTAAAAAAAGATGAGACTAAGTCAATACTGGCAATATTCAGCTAATGCTTACTGACTACCCCGTGTGTGCTAGAGACTGTGCTGACGGTTGAAAGCACAAACTCCCTGCATGAGTGAGGTTTATAATCTGTTCAGGGAAACAAAGGTTAATCAAATAATTATGTATACAATGTGCAGATTTGATAAATAGTTCTTACAAATTATACATTACTAGAAAAACACATAATTGGAATTATAATAAAGATTTTATTATTCCTTTAACTTTGTGAAAATCTGTATCCTTTTTCTCTACTTCCCTTGATAGTTCTTTTTCCTAATCAATTCAAAATATTTTGATTAAAGAATCTGAGTACGGTTATTTACCAAGCGGCTAGCTTCTTTGTTGTCTTGATAGGTTCCCATTATTCTTTGGGTATTTCCTTCTTCATTTTCCCTTAGCACAATATGGTATTTTAAGTTTATCTTGTCTTTTCCATTTCTCAGACTTGGAACTAACCATTTTTGTAAGAAAACTTTGTTTCTTTTAGTAGACAACAGTATTTACAATCAGTCAGGCTATTTTATTTTTTAGTTAAATGTTTTCATGGATTTTATTCCTAAAAATAGTATCCAGAAAGTTGAAATAGATGATATTTTAGAAGTTTTCAACTTTTATCCAAAAGGAAATACGATTTTGATCTGTCCCTTTCTACCGGAAGACTTTCCCCTGTAACTATTATTTTTAGACTGCTGCAGGGTGCTCTGAGGGGCCACAGGAATTACTCTCAGGATGTTAAGAGTGAGGAGCAGTGTGCTGTTCAGAAGGGAGAAAAGAGATTTGGATCTCTCAGGTCCACTTCAGTTGCTTTAGTTTTTTTTGTTTGTTTGTTTGTTTTTTTAATGTATTGAGCTGCTGAAAAGAAAAGAATTTGTTGGACAAAAAAATTCCACAGCCAAAAAAAGTTTTAAAGCTACTTACTGCCCTACAGCATTAGTTTTTCATAATTTGCATAAGGATTAGTAGTTTCTGTTCTATGGTGATATCCTAACTAGACATATTTCACATATGGAATATCAATTTAGTTTTTGTTATATAGGTGGGATTTGGTCTTCCAGTTTGTCATGTAGCATTGGACCAAGCAAACCAGCAGTTTTCCCTTTTGGGCCAAGACTACCAGAATGAATACTAATTGTATTTACTACATGAATGCTAATCAGATATACTGGAGAGTTGCAACTGTTGAGTCCTCCAGTTCTCTCAAATCAGTTATAAAGTCAAGTGTTTGTACATAAGAGAGACTTGTAACTGAAATGCTATGTCAACTTTACAAACTAGGGCTGAGCCAGAACGTCCACAGTTTCCCTAACCGTAGTCCTGTGGGGTTTTCTCACTAATTTTGAATTCGTTGCATACAAAGACTTCTGCCATTTGTGCTATCCTCAACCTATGGTTCAAAGCCTACACTTCTCAGTGGGTCAGTTTGGGTAAATGCTTTTTATATAAAAACTCATAACAAAATTGAGCTTTGAATTTAAAATCTTTTAACATAAATAACAATTATGGGTACATTACAAACTTGTTAATATAAAATATGATATGAGGAATATAATATACTCTATATATGCATACCTAAAAATAAATTCATGTTATGATATATACATTCTGTCATTACAATTTGAATCATTGCCAAAAATACTATTATTGTATTATTTACTTGAAAATTAAGATGAAAGACATTTAATTTTTTCCCCAAAAATTATAGGTTAAACTTACTATGTTTTTAAATCTTCTGACCAAGCCCCTTGTCACTTTATTTCAGATAAAAGAAGTATTTTAAATATGGTATTTAATAAGTCATGATTATACTTATTTTTTTAATTTACTGTATTAAAGCATTGTGAAATTTATCTGGTCCAACTGCTTATTTACAGATAATCCAAATTATCTGTGACTGTGGCCAAAGTCAAGACATCTTATTAGCTTTGGGATTGAAACTAGGACATTGGCCTCTTCAGTTACCTTTCAGTTTTCCTCCCAACCCCAACAAAGCTGACATTTTCATTGAACCAATCACTGCCCTGAAAAGAAAAAGGAGTGCAGAATGTATGTTTATAAAGTCCAACTGAAAATGTTTGTCCTAAGACAGCATAAACTGTATGCACAAAAATCTGTAACATTGCACCAAGTTTAAACAAATCATTTCTTCAGCAAATTATCTTTCTGGAACGGATACTTTTTAGTTTTGAAAAAGTGTAAGTACATAGAACTCATCAAATGTCAAACCATAAAGACAGTCATTTATGAAAAGCAGCATTGAGAACTGGCGATGTGTGACTCAAAAAGAGGGAAGTCATACTGGAGATCAGATAGCAGTTTTTTGAATATTCAGAAGTGCAGTTTGTTCCTTGTTGCTTCCGGCAGCAATCCTGGTCTTGCTCCCAGAGAGCTGGATGTGTAGAGAGCAGATTTGGGGTGAATGTGAAGAAAGCCTCTGTAAGCTACTAAACCTTTTCCTACAGAGTAGAACACCTTTCTGTTTCAAGCTTCTTTCTAGTACTTTGTAGTTCTTGTTTGTTGTTTCTACAACAGCTTTGTAAAGTACGTACTATTATCTCCATTTCTACAGATTAAAACTGAAGCACCGGTGCATATGCCTGAGTTTATCTAGCACATGAACGCTAAATTATTCAAACATAGGTCTACTTGGTTCTTAAATGCTGCTGATGTTCAATATGAGCCTGTATATTGTATACTCAGTCTGGCATCAGATAAAAATTTGGTGCATTTAATTAGATTGCCAAGAAATTTTCTAAAACCAGCAAAGTAAACTGATTATATGTTAAATCTGCGTAATTATGAGCAAGTAAAATTAAATTCTGGATTATGTTTATTATGATTAAAAAATAAAATGAAAATTATAACATTTTCATGTTCAAGATAATTCTGAGATATAAAATACACCTATATCTATGTCATACAAACTATTGTTTGTTTATAAAGACATTGATATCTCACATTAATCAAATGAATAAATGTATATAGTACACATACAAAATGGAACATTTAAGAATATATAGTGTATTCAAGCATTAGTTAGATGACATAAATTATGTTACTTCTAAAAGACATACATATGCTTAAGAAAATATTGTTTTCATTTAAGTTAAAATAAAATTAGGCCAGTTATGGTGGCTCACACGTGCAATCCTGGCACCCTGGGAGGCCAAGGCAAGAAGATCACTTGAGCCCAGGAATTTGAGGCCAGCCTGAGCAATATAGCAAGACACCAGCTTAGAAGAAAAATAAGTTTATAGTAAAAGAATAATGTATTCAGAATATTTACTGTTTGAAAATCATATTGAATAAAATTATTTTTTCTCTATTTTTTGGTGATGCCAGTGTTTCAGAGACTGCTAAAATCTGTCTTATATTTCTAATTATATTGTACAGTGTCCTGATGTATGGTGAATTGATTATGAGATAGTATTTTTCTTAGGGGGCTTAGTTAGAAATATGACCATATGTATTTTTGCTATCATGGTACATAGTGTACACCGAGTCCTCTGGGTTTTTTATTATACATTTTGACAAGAAGTATCTTATAGATATTAGAAGTTAAAAAGTATTGTGGATTTGTTTTATCCAAATATGGCAATTAAAGTTCCCCATAACTCAGACAGACAAGCTGATAAATAATTAAAAGGATTCTTGTAGCTAAATTGTAGAGAAATATATTTCACAGTCAGGGTATGGTCCTAAATATAATTCAGTAATGTTAATCCAAATTGGTTTATCACTTAAAAGCTTAAGTATCTTGAGAAAAACTTCTGATTCTCAGTGTGAAAGTCCAGAACTGGCTCTCAACTGCTGAGTGTAGATCTGATTACAGAGCTTGGAGCTGTGGAGCCACTTCTCCCTATTGTGGATCAGTTTCTTTGGCTTATTTACATAATTTAATGCATGAAGACTAGTCAACGATTATACAGTTTTCTTATATACCTACAGCTGGATAAATTAACCCTTTTTTGAGATAGCTAATATTTCTGTGGTATATCTAATAATGTTTCACCAGGTTTGTAAAGAAAAAAAAATGGGCTTTAGTAAAGTAGATGGGTTGCCAGAAATATGTAATGATAACTGCTAGTTGTTAAATGCTAATAGTTATACTTGTTATTAACAAAATAGAGGATTTTAGATTTTATCATTTTACCCTTATTTTAGTAAATATTTTACTGATGTAATCCGAATGTATTAATGTCACATTTTCTATCTTTACTAAAAGAATGTTCTTAATCTGTGTCCTTGCATAGCACATTACAGTTGGCCTTCTGTATCTGGGGTTTCTGCATCCGTGGTTTCCACATCTGTGGATTCAACCAACTGTGAATGAATCGAAAATATTCCGGGGATGAGGGAGTGCAGTTGTATTTGTACTAAACACATACAGACGTTTTCTAATCTACAGTCCCTAAATGACACAAGCATTTACACAGCATTTACGCTGTATTAGGTATTATAAGGAATATTGAGATGAATGGAAGTATACAGGAGGATGTGTATAGGTTCTATGCAGATACTATACCAGTTTTATAAAAATTTGGGCATCCATGCATTCTTGGCAGCCTCTGGAACAATTGCCCACAGATACAAGGTCTGACTTTATTTTGGTTAATGAATTAGATTAATTTGGTTCTTTTTTTAATGTAGGTTGTTTAGATTTAGAAAATATCTTTGACTTTGAAGTACAGATTATTTTTAAGATCTTTTAGAGTAGCTTATTTAATAAGGTGCTTCTTTTAAAAATTTTTTAAACCCTGCAATAGTATTAAAATGCACATACATGTATTTCTACAGTATCAAAAGACTAGTAGCAATTCTAGTTTATTAAATATCAGTGGAACGTTGGCTGATAAATTTAAGTAAGACTATTCAGGAAAATCATCTAGTTAGATAATAGGAAGTTTTCTTAATATTCCATATTTTAATAAAGATACGGAAGTATTAACTCAGCCTATGTCCTATTATAATTTATAATCTTTAAATTCAAATCTCTGCTCAAAAATCAATGGTTTTTGTGGAAAGCCATCTTTAACATTGTAATTTTAGCAACCATTTATTGAATGTACACTGATTGAATGATAGTGGAAATAGTGGTATGGGGAATGACAAAAAGACCTCAGAATTAGTAAAATGTAAACCCTCCTCAAAGACAGCACCCGAAGATACAATATAATTTGATGGGAAAAAAGTAGACTTTGGAATGTGAAAACTGAATTGAATTTTCTGTTCTGCTTTTGAATGAGTGGCAAGTTGTTATTAAATGAAACTCTCTGAGCTTCTGTTTTCTCATTTGTACAGTGCTAATAAAATTACCTATTCCATTGTGTTGTTGGTAGTAAGATATCATATATACTGTACCTAATAGTGGGCCCAATAAATTGTTACTATGAATCCTAACATGGAGAGACCTGTGTACATCCCGTTATTATGTGAGGCACAAGAATGGTATGAACAAAGTATGGTACAAGTGATTAATTTCCCCAGAGAGATTAGAGAGCAGACATTAGGACTGGGCCTTGAAGGTTTGTAGAATTTACACGGATGGAGTTGGCTCTGGAGAAAGTGAAAAATATGGCTAAAGACCTAGAAACATACAAATGCATGGAAGTTTTAAACAGCAAGAATGGAAATTTAGAAGTGACTCTCAAAAAGCTGATAATGAAGAACTGTGGAATATCATAACCTTTAAATAAAGTACTTCACCCACTTTGAGAGGGGACCATAACTAATTTCTAGAGCATTTTATTTTATTTATTTCTTTTTCGTTATTTCTTCCTGTAGTTGTTCATATAATGAATGGCAGCTTAGTTCACCTTCCCCAATTCCAATCCTTTACCCTAGTGACTAGATAGAAGCCCCAGAAGCTCAGGGACCAGCATTAGTTGTGTTTGTAATATGTCTCCAGTACCTGTCATATAATTAATTGTTGGATAATCACAGGCTTGCACAGGAACTAAGTCAAGCACAAAAATCATTAAAAATAAAAGGTGCTCAATGATAAATACTTGAGAAAGGCCTGTGAATTCTTTGGATTTTCAAAAAGATTATGTATCTGGAAGCAGGAGGGCAAACTATTTTAATTTAATCGTAATGGTAACATCTAACTCCTCCATATTTGTGTAAATGTTCTCTCCTTTTTGTTTTTTTATTTGGGGGGGGGCTTTTTTAATGAAATTTTGTGAACATGTATATATAGAATTTTGGGGTAATTCAGTGGCTACAAAACTGTATTTTAAAATGTTTGTAAACCAAAGTTTCTTTTATAAGAGCTATCTCAAAACACTACAAAAGTAATTCATATAACCAAAGCATTTCTACTCCCATAGTACTTTGAAATTTAAAACAAAACAAAACAAAAAAACCTATCTCCGATATTCATACTAACTCTTACATCCTTTCTTATTCACTTTTACTATTTTATTTTTATGATTTTGGGTTAATAGTATAGTTTTACTCTTCATTAAAGAATAAGGAGATGCTTTTTTTCTTTTAATAACCCGACTCTTTAAAAATTATCCTGTCCATTGTCCTTTCATTTACAACTACAATATTGTCCTTAGGTTTTTACTAAGTTTTGTCTGTTTTTCCTTTTATGTCATCTTGAGTCATCTTTTCTGTTTTACCCATGTAAAATATATTCCTTTATTTAAAAAAAAAATCAGTATTTTTTTCCACTGTGATGGCCTTCTCTTAAGTTTAAAATCTTGTTGTAACATAAAAATAATTTTTCAAGTACTTCTTTTAGTAATATCAGTTTTTCTGAACCTTGAGATATGATGAGGTTATATTTGGCTTTTCCAGATGTTACTGGTCTTTTGCCCACATGTCCATTTCTGCAGAAAGCGTTTATTGGCTTTGCTTTCTTTCTAACTTTGAATATCTGTGTGCTTTCTCTTGAAATACTATTTCTTTTGCTCTGCTAGATCTTCTCTGTCTTTGCCTCTTTAGACATTCCCAGGTAAATTAAAACCAGTAAAATTTGCTACTTAGAACAGCACTCCCACCGTCACCCTTTTATGTACCTTGTTAAATTTGTGTTCTTTATACTCAGCACCATAAATCCCTCAACAATAAAATAATCATAGTAATCATAGCCAGTATAGTATCTTAATGCTGTATTACAAATATATAACTTCATTCTTGTCATCTATCATATCTCTTGTTCAATATAATTTATATACTTAATTGCAAAACTAGTAAAGACTTGTTTCAATGGGTGAGACAAAGCAAAATACGGGAGGGAACGTTATCTTTTTATTCTCTCTGCTGACCACACCCACACCAAATCCTGTTTTCATTTTGTGAGGTAACTGTTTTGGTTTTTGTATAGGTGTTTATCCTATATCTGTTTTCAAACAGGTACATTCACACAGAGACCCCTTATAATGACAGGACAATGGAGACTCAGGTGCCGGGCTAGACGGTGGGAGGTCACTTGATGAGTACCGTGCCTGTTACTCTGGTGATGGTTGTACTGAAAGCCCTGACCTAACCACATGCAATATTGTGTGTAGCAGAATTGCACTTGTCCCCTGTGAAAATACACAAAAAATAAATGGGAAAAAAGTACAAATAAAATATAGTAATAACACACAGGATAATACGGAAATTGTTTTTCAAACTTGATACTTTTTCACTTAGCAGTATATCGCTGCTGACATCTGCCTGGTATGTATGTGTGCGTGCAGGTCTGTGTGTGAGACACAGTGAGCACAGGTGCGAGAGCAAGAGAGGGCGAGCGCGTGTGTGTGCATGCCCTGCGTCCGCCTCTGCATAGCTGTGCAGTCCTGATGAGTAAAGATCCTTTCATGTTTGTGACTATTTTCACTTCCCTCTCTAAATTTCCCAGAGGCCATAGAGAAAAATATAGAAAAAAAATTAGCTGTTTCTATACAGAATAATCTACCATAAGCAAAGTCAAAAGGTAAGTCCTAGATGAGGACAAGGTATTTACTCACAGAAAAGGATGAAGCATGGATATCTTTCACTACAAAGCACATCAACAAATAGATAAGAAAAAAATTAGGCCCAATAATAAAACAAATACCTAAAATAAGGACATGGTTCAGTGAATACTCACATATACGTTAACCTAATTATTCCACTTTTGTTAATTTATCCAACAGACATATTGACGACCATAAAATGACTGGTATACAGAGTTACTTATTATAACAGTGCTTTAAAATAAAGGAGTAGAAACCATATAAATGTTCATCAAACAAAGACAGTTTAAATAAATTACGGCATTCCTATGTAATGGAAAAATATGCACATGTAAAAAAAATGAGAAAACTGAAGGGAAAAGATCTTCAAGATAATAGAGTTCAGGGGAAAAAGGAAAGACTAGAATAGTTTGTATGATAAAAGAGGTATTAAAATAATGAATTCATAGTTTATATATGTGCATAAACTATCAAAGGTTACATAAGAAACAGTGGTTACTACGGCGGAAGATGGGGTCATGGTCTTTCACTATGTACATTTTTGTAGTTTCTGATTTTTGAACTGTCTAAATGTATTGTCTTGTCAAAAATTAATACAATATATTGAATTTTAGAATAGCAACTGCTCATATTTATTCATCATTTACTATGTGCCATGCACTGTTGAAAATGCTTTGTTTATATTGTCTCATTCCTCACCTATGTTGTTATTCTACATAGAAGACAAAAATAGAATTTTTTTTTTTTTGAGGCAGGATCTTACTATGACACCCTTGGTAGAGTGCCATGGCATTCCAGCTCACAGCAACCTCCAACTCTTGGGTTTAAGTGATTCACTTGCCTCAGCCTCCCGAGTAGCTGGGACTGCAGGCACCTGCTGCAATGCCCAGCTAATTTTTGTTTGCAGTTGTCATTGTTGTTTAGCAGGCCCCACCTGCCAGCTTTGGTGTATGTGACTGGTGCCCTACTCACTGAGCTATGGGCACTAAGCCAAAAAAAATAGAATTTTTTTTTTTATATGTAGATATTGCCATTATTAGCTGAGGTAAGCTATTGTTTGACTGGGCTTAGTGGGCTGTATTTACTTAAAATACATTGAGTATTTGCTGTGTGCCAGGCTCCAGACATTCATAGCTGGATACTTTGCAGACAGCCCTCATATATCTCTTTGGCACTTCTCATTCAATCCGTACAATGCAGAAAAAGTTTTGACTGTCTCTTCAGTTCTCCTGAATATGGTATTTGCCAGAAGCATTCTGAATGCACAGAGGAGAAGCTAAGATATAGATATATATTTATTAATTTTTTTATTTTTTACTTACAAAGGTTGCAGTGATGCAGGACTCTACGATTTTAGCGTGCATTAGAATCACCTTCCTTGCTTGTTAAAACAGATGGCTGAATCTCACAGAGTTGCTGACTCAGGTCTGGGGTAGGGCTGAGAATTTGTAGTCCTATCTGATTCCTAAGAGACATTGATGCTGCTGCTGAGGCGACCACACACTCCTAGAAGCACTGTTTATTTATATCATAAGGACTTAATTCTTTGTAAGAACCTGAGTTAAGAAAGTTAGGAAGAATTTTGAGAGCAAGACAAATGAATAGCTGTGCTGGTTAGAATGAAAACACAAACCACAAAAGACAGGAACTTCCTCATTCTACACCTCATTTATTCTTCAACCCTTGCAAAAGTCAAATCCATATATAGCATATAATAAGAAAGAGCATCCTCTGAATTATTTTTCTCTGGAACATTTATCCGTTGTGGTGGTGTATCTTTTTTTTAGATATAATTGTTCTGTACAACATTAAACACATATCCCCACTTCTGTGCACGTGCATGTAAATGAAGAATAAATATGTAGGTGTCAGTTTATAATAGTCATATACTAGTCTAACCATTTAGTCTTTTAAGCCAAATTAATCTTGCCTGTATTTATTACCCTAATTATGGTATTAATACTTACCAGCTATGATGGAGGTTCTCAGAGTTCCTGGACCAAGAGTATTAGCATCTCCTTGGAACTTGGTAGAAATTCCATTACTTGGCTTGTGCCAGACCTACTTAATCAGAAAGGGGCTTGGGGAAAGGAGCAAAAGTCAGTGTTTTTAACAGGCCTCCCAGGGTTTTAAAGCTTTCTAAAGTTTGAGAGACATAACTAAATGCAGCATTTTCACTTACATTAGGTCCTTTGATCTTACAGTAATCCTATGACATATAGTAACTCTTTATGCTCTAATAGTAATAAGAATTAAAGAGATTATATAATTATTCTAAATTACACTGCTGTTAGCAGTATTCCAAAGTATAATTTGTGGTGTTTTTCCAATGATATATCCTTCTTTCTTTTGAATACACTGAGAAACAATATCAGTTACTTAAACATTCCAATTTTTTTAATGATTATTTTCTGAACTTTTATTCTTTCATTAATTTTGACCAGGATCTCATATGAAGAACACTTTCTTTGACAGTTCAAATAACAGGACCTGAATTCAACTTTACATACATTTTCCTAATACAGGGCTGGTTCTATTATATGTTTTAAAACTCAATAGCTTTTGAAACTAAAAACAAGTATATAAAATATTTTTAAATGCATAACCTAATAAACCTCAAATAGAAGCACAAGCAGTTTTTAAACTCACCATCATTATTGACTTGAATCTTACTATTCTAATCTTACTTTAATGACATATGCCAATTTAATTGCTACTCGGTAACCAAACGTATTTCTAAGATTAATTTGGAGTTAATGTCTGCCAAATGAAATGATGCTGTGTTCTCTATTAGTTATAATTTTCATCAAGTCTATTTAAATTAATTAACCAAATTAACAAAACATAAAATCAAGTATGTTTATAGACACCCAAAACGTTATAATGACTTTTACTGGGGCCTCTACAAAGAAAATTTTTAATAAGAAAAAGTTTATTTTACTGAACAAGACATGATGTATCCTTTAATAAAAGAAATTGCTTCTTTAAGTTGTAACTAATATTTCTCTCTTGGCTGCAATTGAAAATAATTTGCAAAAGGAAAACTTGAGAAATCAGATGAAATAATGAAGATTTAGGTCATATTTTATTTTCCCTTATGTTCTCCATATCTGTTATTTCAACAGGATTTACATAATGTAGCATTTGAATTATGGAGAATAGAAATCTGGTCGCATTATAAAACCCTGCCTACCCCATCTGGAAAATAATCTTGAGACTATATCGATTATATAAAATACCTTAACATGTCCTTATATTTCGTATGTTTAGGTATAGAGAGGTTATTTGGAGGTTTTAATTAATATCTTTGTAGTGGTGGTTTTATTTATTTTACCTTTTAATCTTTCAACTTGAGAGAAAAATTAAATTGGTGGTAATTATCAACTGACTTCACATAATAGTAGCCATCTCAGTAGTTGTTAATTGGATTGTTTTACCTCACCCTTACATATTCTTATTCACCTGGTTTTAGGGGACAACCCATAACCTATTTTAATAAGCACCTGGAGTGATTCTGATAAAGTAGTCTGTGGGTCTGAATCTCAGTGGAAGAAACCTCGGAAGAGAATGTACTTCTTCAAGCTAAAACACTAAAAATACCAAAATTAAATATTCTTAATACTGCTGTAGTCTCCTGTAGGCAGCCTGCCTCCCTGTTTCTACAGCCAGTTAAAGCCGATTCATTCTCCCCGTAATAGTAGCTTACCAGTTGGGAGCCCTGAAACCTAATTATCATTTGTGCTTGGTATGGGGTGTACGGTAGGTTCTGCATAAATATCCCGGATGGATGGATGAATGAGGAGACCCACTAGCTCCATGTTTAGAGTTCCCATGTTCACACCCCATCCTCTCTTTGGTTCAGATGCCTAAATATGTGTATGGTTTCATATTCCTTTGGAAATTTTACATGTTATTCATGGGACACAACATGTCTTGTCTATTTTCATATTTTTTAACATATTTTACACTATTTGGCCAGTAAATATTTATTAATTAAAAAAGATTTTGTGCTTATTTATCAAGCTAGATTCTCATTTCCTCAAGGGCAATGACTTTTTCTTTCACATGGCAGTTTTCTCAGGACTTTTTTTTTTTTTACTGCTACATTTTTTTATTAAGTCACATATATATAGATCATGAATACATTTATGCCTTTGTGGGATTCAATGTGTTGATTATTTGTACAAATTGGAGTGCTAAGAGAAAAATCTTGCCTTTGAAAGGAAACTGATGTTTGAAATGTCCTTACCTTTGCAAGGGACAGGATAGTAGAATTTGACAGATTCTGATCTGGTGAAGCTCTGAGAGGACATTATGGTTAATAGAATTTTCTATCTTACTCTGCACGAAATAGCTTTTGTCAATAATTAGACAAATATCACCATTTGAGACTACACAGCTGTTTCTTGACATCCTGTAAGGTAAAGATATTTCCCCATGAAAGCTAGAAAGTCTATGAAAATCAGATTTGCTTTCTTCAGTTGAAAAATAAGGAAAACATGATATTTTCTTATACTTGCAAAAATATCGGTAATAAATTCTACCAGTGTATGCTTTTAAAATATTCTTATGATCATATTTCTTTTCAAAACACATTTGTATCAGCCAATAAGTTAGAGCTCTGATAAAGTATAAAATCTCAATCTTTATGCCCTTGGTGATTGTGATTAACTTATATTAAATTTCTTCAGATGATTTAGTTGCAATGTTTTTTTTCCCCCCCCAGCTAAACTCTTTGCAAGTTTTTTCTTTGAGGAACTTTTGATCTTTGCCGAATTATCTGCTCCCCTTTATTTTGAATGTACCCTGAAGGAGTTATTAGTTATTTAAGCATTGTAGTTTCTTGAATGATTGTTTGAGATTTACTCTCTTGTGCATTTTAATTAGCATCTTATATGCGAAAATTTTTCTTTGGCAAGTTTATAAGCATAACATTACTATGGTTAAATGTATAAGATACCTGTATATATCTGCAGGCACAGATACCTACATAGAGGTAAAGAGACCTCTGTGTCCACCACCTTATCTTCTTTCTGGTCATATTCCAGGCTTCCTTCCCTCATCTTTACAGTGGTCCTTTTACTTAGGTCGGTCTAGATGAAACTGTCAATTCCCTGATGAGAAACAATGTCTTGAATATCCTCCTTTAACATGTAGCGTGGCAAATAACACCAAACCGCAGTCACTCCCTTATTTTATTTACTTCAGTTCTATTAACACTCTGCTTGATGACTGTCCCTGAAAGTATGTTTTCTCTCTCATTTCTCCTTAACTAGGCATCCAACACATGCTTTCTGCCTAATTCAGATTTCTGAAGTCACTTTATGAATAATTCCAAAGAAAGGTCTATCACAACAAAGAATTCTAGGCATTTGTCTAGAAGCACTTCATCTTCAAGACTTTTCTGAAGTCCCCTAAACTTTTTTTTTAAGTGATTGTTGTTAGTGATGATTTTGTCCAAGGAAAAGTGTTCTTTCTTTGTTATTTTCAATTTCATTAAAAGTCTTTATCATATTGTAGTTTTCATTGACTGTAGTATTTTCCTAGGAGAAATAAGGCTTCCATACATTTTTATTCTATTGTTTGGGATTCATTGAGTTTACACTGATTGCATTTGTTAGGTAAAGTCCCTCTTATAATTGTGTCCCTCCCTCTCCCATACATTTTTATACTCCATCTCTATACTAGATGATTGTGGTAATGAATCATGCCTTGAAAAGAAAAACATACAAATTAAACTCCGAATTTTATAGAAGCTATTAATATTAATTTTAATTCTAAGTTCTCCCAACTTATAACTTTATAATAAATAAAGCCATGTTCTTGAATTTTATTTAACTTGTCTTTTTTCTAGATATACTTTATTCTAAAGTAGGCAGGGTTGGAGAATTCATAAATTGGAGGTTTCATTTTGAAAAATTAATAGTTGCTTGTTTATGTGGGATGATTTCCAGGCTAGTATTAAGTTATAATTTAATGATTCGTAATATTAAATAAACTTCTTTTCTTTATTTCAGGTGATGGTATTTGTACATGCTCGAAATGCCACTGTAAGAACAGCTATGTCTCTACTAGAAAGAGCAAAAAATTGTGGCCAAATTTCCTGGTTTTTACCTGTCCAAGGACCTGACTATGGACATGCAGAAAAACAGGTGGGAACACACTCCAGCGTGAGGACAAGAACTAACGCACACACTGTACCACATATATCAGACATTTTATATATGAAAGAGCTGCAGTCTCGATTCTAAGGAGTTAAGTTTAAGTTTATTATGTTATAATCTTGGCTTTTTTCCTTATCTTTTAAAAGGTTCTACTTCACAACGTAGTCACTCACCGTTTCTTTGCAGATGATTGTAATTGAAGTGCTTAGTTCTGCTCTTTAAAATATATTAAAACTAAAATATAAAATGCAGCTAAATTTCATATAATATGTTAAAATCTAATGGGTTTATAATTTTTCCTTTAAAAAATAACAGTTTTAGGAGTGGAGCGCTGGCCCCCTATGCCAGAGGTGGTGGGTTCAAACCCGGCCCAGGCCAAAAACTGCATAAAAAAAAAAAAAAGTATCATTTTTTTTTTAACTTTCTCAGTTTTAAAAGGTTAATACAGATAGATATAACTTAAGTAAATAAAGCTCTTATTAAGAATGTAAAGGAATCCAGAGACCAAAAGTTTAAAAATAATTGCCTTACTACTCAATGTACATATGCCCAAAAGACCAAAAGGCCTTGGGATCACCTGCGTCCTTGTTAGCGGAGGAGAACTTCAGGCCTACCCCAGACTTAACCAGATCACATCTGCATTTCACCTAGATCCTCGGGTGACCTAATGCATGTTACAGTTTTAAGCAGCTCTGCTCTAGTTAATTGAAGTATTAATAGTATCTTTTTTTTTCCTTTTTATTGTTTGGGATTCGTTGAAGGTACAAAGAATTAGATTACCCTGATTGCATTTCTTAGGTGTAAAATCCCTCTTATAATTGTGCCCCACTTCCAAGAGGTGACCCCCCTCAACCTCCCTGTCTCTGTCCCTCCCTCCCCATCCCCCACCTTGTCTTATATCATATTAACAGTATCTTAAGATTGATATTCCATTTAATTATATCAGATAATGATTCAGATCAGGATTATGCAAAATGATGGCCTGAGGGCCAAAGGTAGCCATGTATTCTATAATTAAAGCTTTCTTTTAGAACGTCGCCAATCCATTCTTTTTTTATTTATTTATTTATTTTTTTATTAAATCATAGCTGTGTACATTAGTATGATCATGGGGCACCATACACTTGGTTCATAGACCGTTTGACAGACTTTCATCACACTAGTTAACATAGCTTTCCTGGCATTTTCTTAGTCATTTTGCCAAGACCTTTACATTCCACATTTACTAATATTCACATATACCCTTGTAAGATGCACCGCAGGTGTAATCCCATTAATCCCCCTCCCTCCACCTACCTCCCCCCTCCCTCCCCTCCCTTTCCCCCTTCTCCCTATTCTTAGGTTGTAACTGGGTTATAGCTTTCATGTGAAGGTCCTACATTAGTTTCATAATAAGGGTGAGTACATTGGGTACTTTTTCTTCCATTCTCGAGACACTTTACTAACAAGAATATGTTCCAGCTCCATCCATGTAAACATGAAAGAGGTAAAGTCTCCATCTTTTTTAAGGCTGCATAATATTCCATGGTGTACATATATAGAACACAGTAAGTAAAGCAAGCAAACAGCCCTCAGAATGGGAAAAGATATTTGCAGGTTATGTCTCTGACAAAGGTTTAATAACCAGAATCCACAGAGAACTCAAACACATTAGCAAGAAAAGAACAAGGGACCCCATCGCAGGCTGGGCAAGGGACTTGAAGAGAAACTTCTCCGAAGAAGACAGGCGCACGGCCTTCAGACATATGAAAAAATGCTCATCATCTTTAATCATCAGAGAAATGCAAATCAAAACTACTTTGAGATATCATCTAACTCCAGTGAGACTAGCCTACATCACAAAATCCCAAGACCAGAGATGTTGGCGTGGATGTGGAGAAAAGGGAACACTTTTGCACTGCTGGTGGGAATGCAAATTAATACATTCCTTTTGGAAAGGGATATGGAGAACACTTAGAGATCTAAAAATAGATCTGCCATTCAATCCTGTAATCCCTCTACTGGGCATATACCCAGAAGACCAAAAATCACATCATAACAAAGATATTTGTATTAGAATATTTATTGCAGCCCTATTCATAATTGCTAAGTCATGGAGAAAGCCCAATCCATTCTTTAATGTCTATGGCTGGGGTTTGGCACTGCAGTGCCAAAGAACTTACCGTGACAGGAACTGTAGGTTACTCTCTGTCCCTTTGCAGAGCAGGTATGTTTAAAGCTATGAAAACAGATTTTGAAAGAAAACATTTACTGGCATAAAATGAGAGTAACTTCAACATTTTTATCATAAATTAAAGCTATGTTTGATTGTTTGACTGTTTTATTCTAGCTGCCAGACATTGTGCATTTCACGTTTATTGTCCTAGTGAAATACATTTGTCAGGATAGCCATGTAAGTTTCACCATTTTGTACTGATATTTTAAATTCTGACTTTGGTAAGCTGAGGCCAGTGTTTTGAGCATCAGATTCTCTTTTAATAAAACTAAAATTGATTCATTTTCTTTATTTATTTCACTTTATAATTTTTTTTGTTACATAACATTTTCTGTACAGCATTTTGCTCTTCTAGCTATATGTTAATCATGAATTTATGAGAGTCTTTGAAAACTTAAGTTGGTATTTATAGGTCTTGTTTTATTTCTTTGGAAGTGTAAAACAACTCTATTGTGTTTAAAAGCCAAGCCTTGAGAGCCACCTTGTGGACTTCTGGTTACTTTGTACCTCTCAATGCTGAGAAATACTGCTTTTTTTTTTTTTAAAGCAATCATTTTTTTTTTTCATAGTAGACTTTTAGAAAAAAAAAAAAATATAGCGCCTGCCGGTGACAGTATATTTGAATATATTTCACATATCTGTGTTGATTTAATTGTCTTTATTTATCTCCTGTTTCTTAATTGTTTAAGAATGACTAAGTAGAACCTTGGAGTTTTGTTTACAGAATTTCCATGCCATAGGCAAATTGCCTGCCTAGATATTTGAAGGATTGATGTTGATGCCAAGTACAAAATCTTCACAGAGTCTTCCTATAGTATCTGAAGTTTTAACTTGGAAATGTCAATTGCTTAGGTTATAGGGGAGGTGAATGACAAAGCTGGAAGTAAAATTTATATCTTTCTCATAGATCAATTCCTACCTGTCCCTCCAAAATACTCCCAGTATATAAACAATAAATATAAATATATGTAAATATACTTTAGAACCCTATGAAATTTAGGTTCTTTTGAAATTACTATTTTGCCAAATTTAATGTAAAACCTGATGTCAAGTTTTAAACTGTCTCACTAGTGATTACAATCTCTTATTAGGGAGATTCTTTTCTGCTTATGGGTCTACTCTTTACTTTGACTCTTGTCCTAAAATCTCAATCCTATATTTGGCCTCTCTTCTGAGGGACGTAATTTTATGCATTTAATCTCTTTTGTTGCTATAATTAATCTCTGTTATCTGTAGGTTAATATGATAAAGAGAATCAAGTTGTATAAATCAGAGATGTAGAATATATTAAAAAGAAAATATGGTTAGGGAATTTAGGGAATTTTTTTTAATTTTTGAGACAGAGTCTCATTTTGTCACCCTTGGTAGAGTGCCCTGGTGTCATAGCTTACAACAATTGCAAACCCTTGGGCTCAAGTGATCCTCTTGCATCAGCCAGCCAAGTAACTGGCACTACAGGCACCTGCCACAATGCCTGGCTATTTTTTTTTTTTTTTTTTTTTTAGAGACAGGGTCTGGCTCTTGCTCAGGCTGGTCTTAAACTCCTGAGCTCAGGGGATTCACCTGCCTCAGCCTCCCAAAGCGCTAGGATTACAGGTGTAAGCAATCACGCCCAGCCTTGATTAAGGAATTTAGATTAGGAGTGTTTAATCAGTTTGTAGACAGGACACTATTCTTTGATTGTTGTTTCTTTGAAACTTGCCTTAAAGTAAATATTGTTTAGTTAGTTCATAATTAAGAAATGCTGTTATTCCCCAGTTAGTATTGGAATTATTTTATAGGAAAAACTTTAAAAACATTTCAGAAGTTCGAAATGTGGGTAATAATTCAAAAGAAAGCACAAAGATATAAAACCACAGAAGTTTTATATCTCTGTGCTGTTTTAAATAATACAAGTTTATTATTTAATTGTTATCATAATGTTTAACATTTATCGAGTATTTACTAGTGTTGGGGCATGGTTTTTCCTGCTTTATATAAATCATTCAATTCTTTTTTTTTTTTTTTATTGTTGGTGATTTATTGAGGGTACAATAAGCCAGGTTACACTGATTGCAATTGTTAGGTAAAGTCCCTCTTGCAATCGTGTCTTGCCCCCATAAAGTGTGACACACACCAAGGCCCCACCCCCCTCCCTCCGTCCCTCTTTCTGCTTTTCCTCCCCCCCATAACTTTAATTGTCATTAATTGTCCTCATATCAAAATTGAGTACATAGGATTCATGCTTCTCCATTCTTGTGATGCTTTACTAAGAATAATGTCTTTCACTTCCATCCAGGTTAATACGAAGGATGTGAAGTCTCCATTTTTTTTAATAGCTGAATAGTATTCCATGATATACATATACCACAGCTTGTTCATCCATTCCTGGGTTGGTGGGCATTTAGGCTGTTTCCACATGTTGGCGATTGTAAATTGAGCTGCAATAAACAGTCTAGTACAAGTGTCCTTATGATAAAAGGATTTTTTTCCTTCTGGGTAGATGCCCAGTAATGGGATTGCAGGATCAAATGGGAGGTCTAGGTTGAGTGCTTTGAGGTTTCTCCATACTTCCTTCCAGAAAGGTTGTACTAGTTTGCAGTCCCACCAGCAGTGTAAAAGTGTTCCCTTCTCTCCACATCCACGCCAGCATCTGCAGTTTTGAGATTTTGTGATGTCCATTCTCACTGGGGTTAGATGATATCTCAGGGTTGTTTTGATTTGCATTTCTCTAATATATAGAGATGATGAACATTTTTTCATGTGTTTGTTAGCCATTCGTCTGTCATCTTTAGAGAAGGTTCTATTCATGTCTCTTGCCCATTGATATATGGGATTGTTGGCTTTTTTCATGTGGATTAATTTGAGTTCTCTATAGATCCTAGTTATCAAGCTTTTGTCTGATTGAAAATATGCAAATATCCTTTCCCATTGTGTAGGTTGTCTCTTTGCTTTGGTTATTGTCTCCTTAGCTGTACAGAAGCTTTTCAGTTTAATGAAGTCCCATTTGTTTATTTTTGTTGTTGTTGCAATTGCCATGGCAGTCTTCTTCATGAAGTCTTTCCCCAGGCCAATATCTTCCAGTGTTTTTCCTATGCTTTCTTGGAGGATTTTTATTGTTTCATGCCTTAAATTTAAGTCCTTTATCCATTTTGAATCAATTTTTGTGAGTGGGGAAAGGTGTGGGTCCAGTTTCAGTCTTTTACATGTAGACATCCAGTTCTCCCAACACCATTTATTGAATAGGGAGTCTTTCCCCCAAGGTATGTTCTTGTTTGGTTTATTAAAGATTAGGTGGTTGTAAGATGTTAGTTTCGTTTCTTGGTTTTCAATTCGATTCCAAGTATCTATGTCTCTGTTTTTGTGCCAGTACCATGCTGTCTTGACCACTATGGCTTTGTAGTTCAGACTAAAATCTGGTATGCTGATGCCCCTAGCTTTATTTTTATTACTAAGAACTGCCTTAGCTATACGGGTTTTTTTCCGGTTCCATACAAAACGCAGAATCATTTTCTCCAAATCTTGAAAGTACGATGTTGGTATTTTGAAAGGAATGGCATTGAATAGGTAGATTGCTTTGGGAAGTATAGACATTTTAACAATATTGATTCTTCCAATCCATGAGCATGATATGTTCTTCCATTTGTTAATATCCTCTGCTATTTCCTTTCTGAAGATTTCATAGTTTTGTTTATAGAGGTTCTTCACCTCCTTCATTTTCTTTGAAACTATGGTGAAGGGAGTTGTGTCCTTAATTAGCTTCTCATCTTGACTGTTATTGGTGTATACAAAGGCTACTGACTTGTGGACATTGATTTTAGGCACATTTCTAAAACTGATTGAAGCTATCTATGACAAACCCACAGCTAATATTTTACTGAATGGAGTAAAACTGAAAGCTTTTCCTCTTAGAACTGGAACCAGACAAGGTTGTCCTCTGTCACCTTTACTATTCAACATAGTGCTGGAAGTTCTAGCCAATACAATTAGGCAAGACAAGGAAATAAAGGGAATCCAAATGGGAGCAGAGGAGGTCAAACTCTCCCTCTTTGTTGACGACATTATCTTATACTTAGAGAACCCCAAAGACTCAACCACAAGACTCCTAGAAGTCATCAAAAAATAAATCATTCAATTCTTATAACAACCTACAATTTAGGCTTATACCATTATTATTCCTTGATATGGCATTTATGGCAATATAGCATGAAACATGACAGAGCATATAGAAATGATATATAGACTTTTCAAATAATGTCTATTTAAGGCAGTGTCACCAGAAACAAATTGATAGATCACTGTGCTAAAAAGAAATAACATGGACAAATGCAAAGTTTTAATATGGCTGAGTAGACTTGAAAATCTCTGATCACTTTTATTATGCCTTTTTAAATTTATATTATATTTGATTTTTATCCTGGTCCAATATTACTGGAGCTTTTTTTAAAAAAGAATGAATTGTGCACACATTTATTAAGTACATGTCTTCAAGGAACATTGTCCTTTTCACCATTATATTCCCAGCCTTTCATGTTGTCTTTGTCTGATAGTAGACACCCCAAATTACTTTTTTTCCTTTTTCTTTTGAGACAGACATTATAATAGATGTTTTCATTTTAATTTTCTCATTTGATCTGATCCCCTCTATTGTCCTACAAAGATTCTTCGCCCAATTTTATAGATAAGGAAACTGAAACTGAGACAGTAAATCATTTTCCCAGAGACTCCTGCATAACAAGTGGTAGAGCTATGATTTGAGCCAATCTGACTGCAAAATCTGCCCTTTTCAGTCATCTATTTGTTTAAAAGCAGATGAGTCAAATCCAATTTGGGACTTTGTGAGTCTTTGTTGTTGTTGTCAATGAAATCGAAGAATATTTTTTCAACCTAACGATACTCCTCACTTCCCCTAAAAAGAGATTTTAAAATGTAGGCTACTCTACAGTACAAAAAATAAGGTAATATTTCTGTATATTTTTTCAAAGCTCCAGAATTTAAAATTATTCTATAATAGTGCTAATAGTATATTTTTTCTTAATTCTCAAAATGCCTTTTGAACTTGAATGTTATTAACATTCTAGCAATTCCAAAGAAGCTATTATCATGATGGTCAGAGATATTTCTTTCTATTGAAAAATGGGAAATTAAGTACTCAAAACATTAAAATTAAATTAGAAGGTAAATTTGCTATGGTAGTACATAGAAATTTAGCCTCACGACTCTTGTTATATAGCTAAATCCCTACTGTGCCACAGTGACACTTTACCCCTAAGCATTTAATATAACTTTCTTAGTTCCTAACTTACTAAATAAGATTTTTAATAGCACTTCTTTACAGTATTATTCACTACAATATAACTTTATTTGTGTAAGTAGTAAAACTCTATTAAGAAATTCCTTTGTGGGCAATGCCTGTGGTTCAGTGAGTAGGGTGCCACCCAAGGGGGCGGGTTTGAACCTGGCCCCAGCCAAACTGCAACAACAACAACAAAAAATAGCTGGGCGTTGGATGGTGCCTGTGGCTCAGTGATTAGGCTGCCGAGGGTAGCAGTTTCGAACCTGGCCCTGGCCAAACTGCAGCAAAAAATAGCCTGGTCTTGTGGCAGGTGCCTGTAGTCCCAGCTACTCGGGAAGCTGAGGCAAGAGAATCACCTAGCCTAGGAGTTAGAGGTTGCTGTGAGCTGTGACGCCATGACACTCTACTGAGGGTGGCAAAGTGAGACTCTGTCTCTAAAAAAAAAAAAAAAAGAAAGAAATTCCTGTGTGTGTGCATGGATATAGGAGAGGAAAAGAGAGAAACAGAGAGAGAGGGAGAGAACATAGTAAGCCTATTTCTATGCCTTAGTCAGAACTCACAGGAGTCTTTTCTCTTCAGTAAGTAACAATTACACCTCAGGACTTCTCATACTATTCTCATCTTTAATGTCAAAGTCACTCCAAACAGAAAACCACCTGTATTTCCAAGTTGTGCACTGAAACAAGGAGGTAGGAAAAGGAAAGTGAGGTGTCCCAATAAAGAGTAGCTCAGGCTGTAGAGATAGAGCTTGAGGTTGGTTTCCCCTGGTCAACGGAACATCTCTGGGATTAATAATGATGCCCAAAGTCAGAGAGCACAGTAACTAAAGTTCTGGTCGTGACTTCACCTCTGGAAGCCTTGTGGCCTCAGATGTCTAAACATCTCTGAAACTTATTTTGTCTTCTGTCAGATGGAATAATAATGGACTAAATAATGTCTATTATAGTGATGTACTATGAGAAACAAATTTATGTATGAAATTATTTTGGAAACTGAGAAACAATTAGACTTTACTATGATCTATCATAGAAATCTAATTTTACAAAATAACTAAATATAAAAAATGGTAAAAGGATAATAATATGTATGGAAAATTCCTGATTTAAAAAAACATAAAAAATAAAATTTCCTGATTTACCCTGCATATTATTTATTACTTTTTTATTCTTTCCCACAAAGTTCCTCTGTTAAGAAACTGTTGTATTCTGAAAAAATGAGTGTACCTAAAGGAGTAATAGCGGCTTGTATTTATAGAAGAAAGTGATCCTTAGGGATGCTGATATTTCTATTATTAAGCCATTATATTTAATTATGATTTTAATTTTAAGGTAAATGAATTTTTCAGTTAGAATCTTCAGATTCTGTTTCATTTGAGATCTCAGTTAAATCAATATTCTTTTAGGGGCAGAATTTTTTAACAGGCTCTAAGTGTTCTAATCCTGATTGAACACTCCTCCCCCCTCCCAATACAGTATTTCTCTGATTTGTGGCCACTGAAATGGGTTCAGTTCTTTTTCATGTATCAATGATATGGAAGGTTTTTCTTTTGAACAAAAATTGTCACGTAATAAGCCTCATGAATGTAGTTATTAGAAATACCTGTTTAAAAAGTTGCAACACTAGGAAGAATCCAAAAATAGGTACTCTCGAGCTACTTTAAAGTATAATTTTATGACTTTTATCAATCTAGATCTAGGCTGTTTTCATAGATTCAGCTTTAGCCTTTGCCCATATCAGTGACAACTGGAATCAATGCCAGTTTGATTTATTTAGTGGATACTTGAAATTGACATCTTTCTTTATTTCTGTTTTAACGGTGTCACGATGGTCAAATTAAATCAAATTTTTTCCTTTCTGGAACAGATAACATGTGCTAACTAAAGATAATAGTAAGGGAATAATGGCCCCTTTCTCATTTTTTTAATTTAAATATATGCAAAAGATTATCTTTGGGAGTTTACTGTTTCCCCTGCCATATATTGTCAGTCATCTTTCTTTTGGAGGCTAATATAGTAATTTTGTTGTCAGCTGCAACCACAAAGAAAGCATGTCAGAAGTTTATTACTATTTTTAAGTAAAATGGAAGGAAATTAGAAAAAATACAATTGATTGCTGAATTGGATTTTTGGAATTATGACTCTTCTGTTTTCAAAGGGAGGTAACCTCATATATTATGGAATAAATGCTTTGGATCTAGGCAAACCTAGGTTTTAATCTTGGCTCCCACACTCTTATGTAGCCTTTTTAACTTCCTCACCCACAGTTTCATCACATACAGAGTGGCAGTGGTGCCGATATATCGAGACTTTTGTAATAAATAAAATAATACATGTCTTGCCTGTCACTTAGTAACCACTCCATAAATGGTCACCTGTAAGCTTTAAAGAGAAAGAAATTAGCAGCTTTAAGACAGATGCGACAACATTTAAAATTAAACCTTGGACCCACAAAAAATAATGTTTAATTATGAAACGCAATAAAAAGATTGAGGAAGTATTAGTAGCAGCTACAACAGACAAGTTAGTACCTACATCTTTATATACCTTCTTGTTAAATTTAATAATTAAAACATGAAATTTCCAGTAAGTGAATGATAAAAGAAAGGAAATAAAATATGTAAAAATACATTGGAGGGAAAAGTTACTAGATAAAATTATTAATGCTCAGTGCACCAGCCACATACACTGGGGCTTGGGGTTGGAACTCACCCCAGGGCCTGCCAAACAACAAAATGTAAATTAAGAGAATTTAAGAATTTAAATAATAAGAATATACATAGTATATTCTCAAACACAATGTATTATCAAAAAGTAAACATAAAATCCAAATACGAAGATGATTTGAGGTTTGGTGTAGTCCCAGATTTTCTATGGTATTGATTAGTTCAATCCCTTTTTTTTTTTTTTATTGGGGATTCATTGAGGGTACAATGAGCCAGGTTACACTGATTGCATTTGTTAAGTAAAGTCCCTCTTGCAATCATGTCTTGCCCCCAGAAGGTGTGGCACACACCAAGGCCCCATCCCTCTCCCTCCTTCCCTCTCTCTGCTTTTCCTCCCCCCCCCATGATCTTAATTGTCATTAATTGTCCTCATATCAAAATTGAGTACATAGGATTCATGCTTCTCCATTCTTGTGATGCTCAATTTATAATCGCCAAAATGTGGAAACAGCCTAAATGCCCACCAACCCAGGAATGGATTAACAAGCTGTGGTATACGTATACCATGGAATACTATTCAGCTATTAAAAAAAATGGAGACTTTACATCCTTCGTATTTAACCTGGATGGAAGTGGAAGACTTTATTCCTTTTTTTTTTTTTTAAGAGACAGAGCCTCACTTTATCACCCTCAGTAGGGTGCTATGGTGTCGCAACTCACAGCAACCCCCAACTCCTGGGCTTAGGCGATTCTCTTGCCTCAGCCTCCCGAGTAGCTGGGGCTACAGGTGCCCGCCACAACGCTCAGCTATTTTTTGCTGCAGTTTGACCGGGAGCCAGGTTTGAACCCCCCACCCTTGGTATATGGTGCCACCGCCCTACCCACTGAGCCACAGGTGCCGCCCAGTTCAATCCTTTTGAAAACATTTTGATAATATGTTTTGAAAGCAAAGGCTTTTTTCAGAGGCTTTAACCTTCTAATCCTATTCAAAGACAGAAATCTTTTCAAAGAAGGACCAAAGGAAAAAGTTAATATACACCAAGATTTTTATTCCAACACATTATTTATAATGAAAGAAAAAATACAAACCACACATACATCTAACAGTAGGGGAATTTTAAAGTAAAGTGGACAGAAATTCAATTATATACCTAGTAAGAATAACTATTTTAGATTATATAGCAAGACATTGTATTCTAAACTAATATGACATTTTTAACTGAATTAATCACATGTCTCAAGTGCCATTGTAAATGATAAATGAATGAACAAGGCCAGGCTTCTGGCTTTTAAGACACAGAAGATTTAGAAATATCTGTGTATTTACATACATACACAGGCACATATAAAGGGAGAGAGAGAGAGCAAGTGTGCGAGAGAGCAAAAAGTGGTAAATGATAGAAGAACAAATAGTTTAGTAGAAATAAAAAGGGAAGCAGAGGGCGGCGCCTGTGGCTCAGTGAGTAGGGCGCCGGCCCCATATGCCGAGGGTGGCGGGTTCAAACCCGGCCCCGGCCAAACTGCAACAACAACAAAAAAAAAATAGCCGGGCGTTGTGGCGGGCGCCTGTAGTCCCAGCTACTCGGGAGGCTGAGGCAAGAGAATCGCGTAAGCCCAAGAGTTAGAGGTTGCTGTGAGCCGTGTGACGCCAAGGCACTCTACCAAGGGCGGTACAGTGAGACTCTGTCTCTTAAAAAAAAAAAAAAAAAAAGGGAAGCAGATTGGTTCAATCCAGTTCAAGCCAGTGGTCTCATGTTTCAACAAGCAGCAATAAAGGTAAAGGGCCTGCCGAGGAGAGAAGATAGAGAACATGGGCGAAGGAGAACTCTGGACGTATTTGGAGAATAAAAATATTCTCCTTTCACTGCAATGTAAGGTGCATGGAGGGCTAGGAATATATGTTTTGGTGAGAACCTATTGAAGATTGCTGGGAAGCCAAGTTGTATGGCCAGAATTCAAGTACTGAAAAGTAGGATTCACGTTGCCCCAAGCAGGGAACCTTCTTATGCCCCACATACTCATTTCAGTGAATTCATGTGGCTCATTTTGAATAAGTGAGACTTTTTAAAAGCATAATAAGTAGCACTGGAATTTTAATCTTATTCCTTTTGTTATTATATGTAACTACATTTTGATTGGGACAATTTTTATTCATGTGCCTTAAGCTGTATTTTGTTAAGCACTGAATGAATTTCTTATGATAAAGTTATATATCTTGTGAAGGAAACATGCTGTTTTAAAAAAGCATTATTAATTGGAATATTGTTTCTGTCTCATTTGAAAATAGTTGAGTAGGGGAACCACTCTAAATACATCAGATTAAATGAATGTGTAAATCCCTAGGGGTACCTATATTTATAATAATAGCATTTAAAAATCAAAAATACATATCACAGTGTGACTTTTAAAATCTTTTTATTTTTATACTTTTTTAAAGATGGCCAAATGAATTTAAAAATGCAATGTTAGATGAAATTTATCTTTGGCTAATCAAGATGCTGTCTCTGGAATGCTAACTCATTTCTCTAAAATTGTGCAGAGCTTCTAATCAGAGCAGCCCTTGTAGAAACCAAGAACGCCTTTCAGGGATGCAACATAGAACAGAGCAAATGATGCTTCCTCCTTTTCCCCAGTTAAAGTGCTAATTAACACGGCAGCAATGGCACATGGAAATGAGTTGTGGGGATTAGCTTTAGTCTATGTCATTGTGAGTTGATTGTATACACATGAACCTCACTCAGATTGATTTTGGTGATAGTCACTCTGCAAATATTTACTGAGTGTAAGCAAGTCACCAGCCATTGTAATAGATCAATAGGTATCAAGACAAACAAACTGCTGTCTACTGGTTCATAGTGGATTGAAGTAACGCCTTTTCTATCAGTTAGGATTTAGTAAAGGAAACAGAAACCATTTGGGTACGTTTTAAATAGAAAAGAATTTTGTTCAAGAAATTAGGTATTTACTAGGAATTTGTTAAGATTAGAAGAGTATAAGTCTAGGATAAGGACTGGAACTTTAAGCACCAGCTACATGATGGTGATCAGCAGTTAAAAAGCCTCAGCTGTTACCACAGGTGCCTTCCAACCTTCATGAACACATTAGAAAACCAAACTTTTTTTCAGATTAACGTGACAGTATGTATGATTAGGTTACATTATTTGCATTTGTAATGTCTGAGTTGTTTCCTTCAGCCAGAATGTGTGCCATTAACCCATACACTGGCCCTGTTAGGTGAGAACTTACTGAATCCCTTCCCCCCTCTTAAATTTAATGGAGATTTCTCTCACAAGGGCCTGTAGTTATTAATCTACTAGTTTCAACTTAGTATTGAGTATATGGGGTGATTTTCCATTCTTGTGACACTTTACTTAGGAGAATGTTCTCCAGATCCTGCCAGGTTATTACAAAAGATACAAACTCTCCCTATTTTTTGTGGCTGAGTAGTATTCCATGGTATGTATGTATACCACAATTTATTAATCCATTCGTAGGTTGATGGGCATTCACATCTTTGCAATTATGAATTGAGCGGCCATAAACATTCGAGTGCACATCTTTCTTTTGGATATATACATAGCAATGGGATTGCAGGATCAAATGGAAGGTCTACTTTTAGTTCTTTGAGGAGTCTCCATACTTTTTGCATAAAAGCCATACTAGTTTATAGTCCCACCAACAGTGTGTGAGTGTTTCTTTCTCTCTGTTCCACAGTAGCATCTGTTGCTTTGGGACCTTGTGATGTGGGCTTTTCTCACTGGGATTGAGTGATAGCTCAGAGTGGTTTGATTTGCATTTCTCTCATGATCAGGGACAATGAACATTTTTTGATGTGTTTGCTGGCCATTTGTGCTCATGAGGAAAGATGGCTCTTGCCCAGTTATTAATGGGCTTGTTTGATCTTTTTGTGTTGATTTGCTTGAATTCTTTGTGGAACTCTGGTTATTAGACCTTTGTCACACTCATTCCATGCAAATATCTTCTCCCATTCTGAAGAGTGTCAGTTTGCTTTGTCAATTAGGTCCTTAGCTGTGCAGAAGCTTTTTGACTTTATCACATCCCATTTATTTATTTTTGTTGTTGCTGCAATTGCCAGTGGGGTCTTCAAAATTTGTTTCCTAAGTTGATAAGATTCAGAGTGTTTCCCATAACTTCTTTTATACTTTTAACAGTTTGGTGTCTTAGATTTAAATCTTTTATCCATTGTAAGTTAATTTTTGTAAGTGGTGAGAGGTGTAGGTACAGTTTCAGTCTTTTACATGTGGCTAACCAGTTCTCCCAGTACCATTTATTAAGTAGGAATTCTTTTCCCCAGTAAACTTTTGTTGACTTTATTGAAGATCAGATAGCAACATAAGACTGGTTTCATCTCTAGGTTCTCTGTTCTGTTCCATAGACCTGTGTCTGTATTTTTATGCCAATATCATGGTGTTTGTTCTTTTGTCTCAAACTTACTCACATGTTTTCAGAACTTTCCTAATAACTAGTAGGGATAGGCCTTGGTTATTTTTTCAGTTGTATCTCTCAGGATGCATGTTAATATCACTTTCAAGAAATCATATTCATATTTTAGTTGAATTAATGCCTTGATTTTGTAATTGATATTTTTTACCAAGTCAAGTTTTCCCATCTCAAAAGCAAAAGATTATCATTTCATTTCTTAAATATCCTTCAACATTTTTCTTTTTTTTTTTGTTTGAGACAAAGTCTCACTCTGTCTCCCTGGGGAGAGTGCCATGGCATCATCATACCTCATAGCAACCTCAGACCCCTGAGTTTGAGCAGTTCTCTTACCTTAGCCTCCCAAGTAGCTGGGACTACTAGCCATGTACCACTACACCCAGCTAGTTTTTTTCTGTGTTTAGTATAGCCGGGTTCTTACTCTTGCTCATGCTGGTCTTGAACACCTGAGGTCAAGTAATCTGCCTGCCTCAGCCTCACATTTCTTAAAACTTTCCTTATATAGATACTGCCTGTCTCCTGTCCTGGCTTTGATGGTTGTTATTAATGTGATTTTTTTTAATTCACTTTTATTTTCTCTCAAGTTATTATGTATATGGTAAAAGAGTTTTGAAATACTAATTTTCCAAACTACCATCTCTCCGATTTCTTTTGTTATTTTAGTGAGTAGTTTTTAGTTAGTCCTCAATTTTCTAAATAAATGTTTATTTCATCTATAATTCATAATTCCTTTGGTCTCGTCCTTTCTGGTATTTATATCTTTTATTATTTTCTTGTATCTAATTTTATTTATTCATTAGGACTAAATGAGTCTTTTGTCAAATTTCAGTGCCTGGCCATGATCATATGTTATTTCTTCTTGACTTCTTAGGCAATATGTTAATGTTAAGAAATTAATAAGTATAATGCCCTTGGATTCTAAAGTTGAATATTATACTTAGTTGTGATGTAACATTTTTTAATGCATTGAATAAATCTGTTTCCAGAGTTCTTTACTATTTGCATTAATATTCATAAGAAAGATTTCTCCACTGTATTCATTTTTCTGCTTTGTCAGGTTTTAATATTAGTGCCATTACCCTGCCCTGTAAAATTAATTTTGAGCATTCTATTTCTGTTCTCTAGAGTCTCTTAATAGTAGTAGAATTAATGGTCTTTAAAAAGTTTGAAAGCCTAGCTGTTAAATAACTTTTCAATTTTATTCCATCATTTTTATTTTACAATTTTCTATCACATACTAACAATATTTTCCTGGAAAATCATCCATTCCAAACAATTTTTAAAGTGAATGCATTGACTTTTACAAAGTACTCTTTTCTGAATCTTTTAAATTATAGTATATTCCTTTTATATTTTAAGTTGTGGTAGAGGCAGTCCCTGGGTTACAAATGAGGCAGGTTCCATAGGTTTGTTCTTTTGTTGAATTCATTTGGAAGTTGAAACAGGTACATTTACCCATTACCTGTAATAACCTCCATTCATAAGTGTGAGTCATATGTCAGTCTGATGTTTGTAACTCGGGGAGTTATAGCAGCCTCCATTTGGAAGTATGAGTTATACACAAGTCAGATGTTTGTAGTTTGGGGACTACCTGTATTTCCTTGTTCATGTTACTAATTTTGAGTCTTACGCTGTGTGCAATCATACAGCTTCTTTTACTTATAAAGGCCAGATAATAAATACTTTAAGCTTGTAGAAATATCTCTCTTTCATGGCTATTCCATAAGTTCTCTTGTTGTAGCTCAAAGACAGCCCTGGGTAACACATAACAAACTCATGCTGTTTGCTGGTACAACTTTGTTTACAAAAACAGGCACTTGGCACATAGTTTGTCCACTCCTGCTTTAGGCAATCATAGCCACTATCTATGTTTGCTTTTTTTCTTTTGAAATAAGAATGTTTGAATTTATTTCTTAATTTCGCCATTTTAAAATTGTCAGATTCTATTTTAACTTTATTTAGGGCATTCCTCCTTCTTTCTTGGCATGTTATGTTTTTATAACTTCTTGAATTAGTTGCTTTCTTTATTCTTATTTAGTTATATAAGTATTTTCAGGTATGATATTTTCTGAGAGCACAGTTTTACTGTGCCTGTGAGTATGAACTGTTGTGTTTTTATTGATTTTTAGACTTCTGCAATTTTAATTTCCCCTCGTTGTTTACGAAAACCAAGGTAAGATACACCAGATGTTTTACACTTGGTCTAGTAACCACCCCATCTTTCCTTGAATATTCTATCAATAATAGTGTTACTTCACTAGTCTCCCCCGTTTCTCTCCCGCTCAACAACCTTCAGTGGCTTCCCATTTATTCAGAATAAAAGCCAAAGTCTTCATAATGGATGTTTTCAAACTCAGGCCCAAGCAGCATCTGCTTCTGACTTCTGAGCGCCTAGCCCAAGGCACAAGCATTATTTTTATTTTTCGTTGTTCTGTTTTCCCCATCGTATATTCACTGCACCAAGGCAAGCATTAACCGGAAACAATTCCAGCTCCTTTTCTTCCGTGTCCCGATCACCCCTCTTTCTGAACAGTCACCCAGGCTTGGTTGTTTTGTGGCCACTTTCATGTTCACGCAGTGCCGTTATCTCTGTTTCCTCTGCCATTGTCCTCTCACCCAGAAGAGGTGTTGGTGCACCTCTGAGTACTTGCTCATCTAGCATCTGGTCTTAGCACAACTTTGATGTTACCTCTCTAAACCATGAATATGACAGTGCTTATAAAACTTAATTTGGCTCCTATTTTAGCTATGCTTGAGACGGTATAGGCCCCAGTCCTCCTTTCCTGCTTAATTTTCTTGCATTCAGCCCACACTCTCTGAACAAAATTCCCTCCAAAAGCACTGGCCCTAGCGTCCATGCTCATTAGTCCTGCTGCTTACCTTCCCCATTTAGCAGTCTGTCCCTTGTCCTTCTAGTCTCACTTTTCACATTTTCTGTAAAGACCTCTTTGATGAAACTGAGACCACAGCTTCACTCTTTCCTTTAGGAAACATAGTAAATAATAGCTGTGCAGACAGCATTCTGCCAGTTGCTAGCAATACAAATGCAAATAAAACACGATGCCATTGGCATAAATGGCAGTGTCATTAATGTCATAAATCACAAGGTTTCAGCTTTATCCACATGCCTCTGTTACAAACACATCATATGTAATAGAAATCATTTGTACAGAAGTCTGTCTTCCTTACCAGTTAAATTGCCCAAAGCTCAGATTTTGTCTTACATTTTTTTTGTATCCCCAGGATCCAGTGTATGATAGATACATGCCTCTTTTTGAAGTGACCCTCTTTGATTCTTTACAGTGAATCTTCTTCTATTAGTCACTACCATATTTCATAAATTTGTTAAGAGGTACTTTTCTTAGGAGTGTAAATAATTTAGTACAATAATGACTACTATGTTGCTTTACACTAAATAGTTTCATAATGTCAAATGATACAACTGCATTGTTGTGCATAGATGGGTAAAAATATCACTGCCAGTATTGCAATACAAAGGTATTGCAAGTATACCTTTGTAAAAAAATTGGGTTTTCAAACTAGTCATTAGGATAACTTGAAGATCTGGGGAATTATACATACAAAAACATGAAGATATGGTTAGCATCATTAACTACTAAGGAAATGAGATTAACATTGTGATGTGCTACTGTGCACCTGTTACAGTGGCTAAAATAAACTTAATAACGTATCAAGTGCTGATGCAAACACAAAATGTTAGAGCCAATGGAGGCAGTTTGGCAGTTTTCATGAAGTTAAACTTTCATATACTATATGAACCACCAGTTCCCTTCCTGGCATTTACTTTAGAGAAATAAAAACGTATTCACAGACATACAAATGTGTATGAATGTTCATAGAGGCTCTATTTGTAATTGCCAAAACTGGAAACATCTCAGATGTTCTTCAGTGGAAGTCTGTATTAACAAACTTATTATATGCCCTTTTATACCATAGAATACTGCTCTGCAAATAAAAGGGAATGAACTATCAATAACTGAACAACTTGGATGAATTTCAGAGATATTGATCTGGGTAAAAGAAACCAATCTCAAAGTTTGTATACTGTCTGATTCAATTTATATAACATTCTTGAAATGATAAAACTATAGGGATACAGTACAGAAGAATGGTTACCAGAGATCATAGTCAGGAAGGGTTTTTTTAAACTGTAAAGAAATAGCTCAAGGGAATTTGTGAGCATAAAAGAACTGTTTGGGATCCTTATTATGATGGTTGTTAAATCAGTATCTGTGTTAAAATTCATAGAAGTATACATCAAAAGTGGAAATGTGGTCAATTTTTCTGTATGATGATTTTTTAAATAAAATTTTAAAAAATACACATCCATGGGTCTCATCTTCAGGGATTCCAGTTCATTGGTATTGTGAGCTAAGTTGGATCACAAATAGGAAATTCAGATTCAAAGATCATTAAGCATAAAAAAATCAAGACTTATTTTAAGATTGTTGTACTAAACCAATTAAAAAAAAAAACCATGCACAGAATGTGCAATAATAGAGATGAAAGAGAAGTGACCTCTAGAGCCTCCTGGTTCCTCAAAGACCAGAGGCATGTACACAATTGGTGACCACCAGAGCTGGTTGCGTGCAGAGCCCACCTGATCTGAGTGGGAGATGGTATCTGAGCCTTCCAGGAGCCACCTGCCACCTTATAAGAAAATTCTTCATTACGGTTACATACGCCCACATTTAACTTCTTTCTGTATCATTGCTGTCACAGCAGGCCTAACTATGTCCTAACCTCTACTGGGGTCTAACTGTGGAGTCTACATTTATAACAAATAACACCACTATATTCCAACGTCAGGGTTCCACAGACAGCATGCAGGAAGTTCCCAGGTTACGAATGAGTAGGTTCTGTGGGTTTGTTCTTAAGATGAATTTGTATGTAAGTTGGGACAGGTACATTTGCCTATTGCCTATAATAGCCTCTATTTGTAATTGTGAATCCAACATCAGTTGGATGTTTGTAACTTGGGGTCGTACTGTGCTACCCTTTGTTTGTAAGTATGTGCTATATATAAGTCATACGTTTGTATCTTGGAGACTGCCTGTACCTTAACTGAATCAAACAGCAGTTTATTAGCAGTATGAATTGTAGTTTATATCCTCAAAAGCAATGTTTTTTAGTTTTCTCTATTAGTTCAGAGAGTTCAATCTTAAATATTAAAGAAGAAATGGAAGAAATGGAACAATTTAAATGTTTCTCCTGTTTCTATCTTTGGCCTTTGAAGGAGCTCTGTTATAGCTTAGCAGGTACAGCAGATTTTATCCCGTATTTCTAAGAACTCCTTTGAAAGATTGACAATAACAGTATCTCTTTTCTGAAAAGATAAAAGCTGAGTCAGTGTCATCCACTGTAGTTAGTCATGAAATATATGTAAAAAATAAATACTAACAGGTTGACCACACTGCACAAGAATAAAATAAGAATATATTTCCCTTGAAACTTAAAGAAGATAATCTTTTGTTAAATGTATGGGTATTTTGTTTTGGACTCTAAAAAAAGGCTCTGTCTGCAAGTTGTTATTTACAAGTCTGGCCACTAGATGGCGCAGTGTGTTAATAGTTAATACTACTTTTTGGTTTCATAATTGAAGCACGTTTCAGGAAGTTCTGTTTTCTTAGAGCATTTGTTGAATTATTATTAACTTAGAAATTTAAATGATTAAGTGACCTGAGAGATAATCATTTTGGCGAAGTCTGGGCTAGAGCCTCAGTCCTTTGAAATCTCACTACCTACCAATGTTAGTGCCCCTTATTTAAAAATTGTAGGAAAAAATGTTAAAAAAGAAACTCTGACCTTGTTTATAATGAGATTTTCAGAGCAATAGGAAATGAATACACGATGTGATACCCAAATACATTTGGGCATACATAATTATTTGATTATATAAATATTTCTTTTAAGTGTTAATCTACTGTCTTTCATTTTGCAGAAAATTTTCTCTATTTATAATAAGTCTTCAGGGAATCTTGTAATATCTTCTGCTGTAGTACTTATACAAATTGCAGATCAATGTGCTAAATTCCACATCTGAGCTGAGACCAGGCCAAAGAGTAGACACTAGAAGTGAGGTTAGTCCAGTAGTCCGCCCTTATCCACAGGGGATACAATACAGAACTCCCAATGGACTTCTGAAACCTTAGATAGTAGTCAGTCTGATTGCTGCCACTCAGAATACATTTCTGTTCATATGTTCTACCCACAAGTTTAGTATATTAACTAAGCACTTGCCATGCACTGTGGCCATAACTTGAGCAATATGAAGTATAACAGCGAAACTAACATGAATTTCTTTTTCCTTCTTCGTAATTTCGTGGATGCAAGATTTATTCTTAAAAAAACTTAGCAATCTCAGCATATGATTTTTTTTTTCTTTCTTTAATTTGAGAGCTTTTACCTTTTCACTTGAAGGAAATACTTTATGTCTTCTCTGTTTGGCAAATCTAAATTGCTGCCATGACTACTTTTGTGATTTGGGGTCATTATTAAGTAAAATAAGTAAACTTGTGTTATTTGAACACAAGTACTGCAATAACACTTGGTTGATCTGATAACCATGGTGGCTACTAAGTGACTAATGGATGGGGAGTGTCTACAGCGTGGATATACTGGACAGGGATGATTTGTGTACTGAGCGGATTGGAGCGGGACACTATAATATGCCATCGTGCTACTCAGAACAGTGTACAATTTAAAACTATGAATTGTTTATTTCTGGAATTTTTAATATTATTAGACCACAGTTGACTTCAGAAAGTGAAACCTTGGACAAGAGGAAACTACAGTATACTCTTGGAAAGTGGTCAGTGCTTTCCTATCAAAGATCACCAAGAACACAGCTGTGAGCGAAGTAGGGTTTATTGACTCACTGCAGTGAGGAAGATCCTGGCGGACCATAGCGATCACAGTAAAAGGGGAGGTGGTTTTCCAGGCAGTGAGTCTGGAAAAAGCCTTGAAGTGCACGTAAATGTGTTGGAAAATGTACTCGGAGAAAGTGTGCAGTCTGAGTGAGGTTAGGGGTGGGATTGATTTTTGTGGGGCTTTGCTTTATAATAACTCTGGCGTTTACTCTGGAGGAGTTGGGAAGCCACTGAGACTTATGTTTAAATTAATGGAGCATTTTTGGAAGGTGAAGAAACAGGTAATAACTGATTTGTTGCGAAAAGGGACGCCTGGATGGAGGAAACACTTGCTTTTCACCTCATTCCTTTGGAATTTTATGTCATTCTTGGGTATTACTATTTTGTAAAATAAGTGACATGATTTTTTGTGATTCTATATAGAGTATTATGTACTAAGACTTCAGTTATTAGGAAGATGCTTAAAAATAATTTTGTGCTTTCTTTGATAAACTTGTTCAACGGAAATGCTAAGAAACAATTCCTATTAAATGTGTGTGTGCTTTTTTTTTTTTAAATATCTGTACTAGGTGCAGAGGTCAAGAAATAAGCAAGTACGAGAATTATTCCCAGAGGGCTTTAGTATTCATCATGCAGGGATGCTTCGGCAGGACCGCAATTTGGTTGAAAACTTATTTTCTAATGGGCATATCAAAGTCCTAGTCTGTACAGCTACATTAGCCTGGGGTGTCAATCTTCCTGCTCATGCTGTTATTATTAAGGTAAGAGTTCGCCTTCCTTTGCATGTGGATTTCTGTGTCTTAAGATGAACCCCTGGATTGATTTATTTAGAAAAATATTGTGATTTGGCTGTTTCATTAACTTTGAATGTTATTTGTATAAAGTCAGTATTATTTTCTCAGATAAGAATCTAGTTTATATTGTGAAAATTTAACTCTATCACAGATGATGAAAGGATTAGTTAAAGTACACTTTTGAGATCATGTCATATTTGCCTAATTTCAGTAGTCAGCTCACTGGGATTATATTTGTGTGTGTTTATGTAAATTTTTATTAACTTTTCCTCATCTAGGGAACACAAATATATGCTGCAAAAAGAGGCTCCTTTGTTGACCTTGGAATTTTAGATGTCATGCAGATATTTGGTCGAGCCGGACGACCACAATTTGACAAATTTGGGGAAGGAATCATTATAACAACACATGACAAACTCAGCCATTACCTCACTTTGCTCACTCAACAAAATCCAATTGAGAGTCAGTTTCTGGAAAGCCTTGCAGATAACCTAAATGCAGAGGTAAGATCTAATGAGTGAAAGATTGAAAGAAGAGCATCAGCTTTAATAATGACCTAGTCAAGTAAAGCCTGAGTGGGTTGCGATTCTGTAGTATTTAGAAATACAACTTATCTCACATAATAAAGACAAAATAGGCTGAATGGCATTATTGTTGATTAATTCAGAGTGGTATAGAATACAGATGGTAACTGGTAAGAGTTCAGTGCTAAAAGACTATACTTTTAAACTCTGAGGCTTAGGGATCAGAAATCTAACAAAGACTGTACAAACAAGGGAAACAGAAATACCAATAATAACAACTAATATTTGTATTGCACTTTCATAAAGTTTTAACAAATATTTTGTAAGATTTATAAATCTCTTTGATGTCTGTTAGGTCTTTTGAATAACTCTGTTGATTTGAACTGAAAGTATGATAATTGTGTGTGTGAATGTGTGTATGACTTTTGTTAAGATTTACATAACAGACCCTGGAAACCTAGATACCATACATCTTAGCTAGTTACGAAAATAAATATTCTTACAATTTAGACTATATGTGTAAAACATACAAATGAGATTTGACTATTATATTTTTTGCCATTTTTTACCATTGATTTAGTATTTAGCAGTTTTCTATTTCAGCATCTTTTAATACTGTTAAAATGGATGCAAGTAATATTTTAAAAGTAGTTAGGATATAAATATTAAACAAGTGAATAAAGGAAATACTCACAAATATTAATTACTATGTCTAAGTTCTATATCAGATACTTCTTAAACAGCTGATAGAAATTTCACATGTGTTCTAGTCATGTTATTTACAAGTCTTTTTAGAGAATGAAAAATATACTCACTATTTATTTCCCTCTGTTAAGAAGCATAAATTCAGGGCTAGGCGCAGTGGCTCACGCCTATAATCCTAGCACTCTGGCAGGCCTGGGCAGGTGGATTGCTTGAGATCAGGAGTTCAAGGCCAGCCTAAGCAAGAGCAAGACCTCATCTCTACTAAAAATAGAAAAACTATTTTTTTAGCCATTTGTAGGTCATCCTCAGAGAAGGTTCTGTTCATATCCTTTGCCCTATGATAGATGTTGTTTTTTTGATGATTAATTTCAGTTCTCTATAGAACCTAGTTACCAAACCTTTGTCAGATTTGTAACATGCAAATAACTTTTCCCAGTTTAATTAAGTCCTATTTGTTTATTTTTGTGGTTGTTGTAATTGCCAGGGAAGTCATCTTCATAAAATCTGTCCCTAGGCCAATATCCTGAAACGTTTTTCTCACACTTTTTTCTAGGACTTTTATCGTTTCATGCCTTAGATTTAAATCTTTTATGCATCTTGAATAAAGTTTTGTAAGTGATGGAAGATGCCTAAATACATCCTATTTGGAAAGAAGTATGCTGAATCCTCAACTCAAATTAGACCTCCCATTTGACCCCACAATTCCATTACTAGGCATCTACCCAGAAGAAAACAAAATCCTTTTATCATAAAGACATTTACACTAGATTGTTTATCACAGCTTAATTTACAGTCACCAAGATGTAGAAACAACCTAAATGCCCGTCAACCCAGGAATGGATTAACAAACTGATATATGTATACTACGGAATACTATTCAGCCATAAAAAAGATGGTGCCTGTAACCACCTTAATCTTTTGTATTAACCTGGATGGAGTTGAAACGCATTCTTCTTAGTAAAGTATCACAAAAATGGAAAAGCAAATATCCAAAATACTCAATACTAATATGAAGCCAGTAGACTGTCTAATTCAAGGTCACAAAGTGGAAAAACTCATTTCAGTTCAAGTTGGGGGAAAGGGAAACGAGGGAGGTGGGAGAAGGGAGGAGAGAGCATTTGGGCTGCTTCCATCTAATGGGCACAGTGCAGGACACAACTGCAAGAGTGATTCTACTTAACAAACTCGAATATTGTGACCCGGTTGTTTGTACCCTCACACTAACCTGAAATTTTTTTTAAAAGGTAAAAATAAAAGTAATTTAAAAGATAAAGAAATAAATTTTGACTCCAAGAAAATATTCTTACAGCTTAATTTTAATCCTTGTTGCCTGCTGTGATTGCTAGGTTTAAATACTTAGGTTTTGGATCAACAATATCTATAATGGAATAAAATCTTCTGTAAAATGATAATAAATAATAGCAGTGACTGAGGAACAGTTGCGCTGGTGACACTGCTGGGTGTTCCATGCACGTTCTCCAAATCCCTCAGTGCTTCTGCTGTCCTCAGATATGGAACTGACCCTAAGTCACTAAGTTATAATTTTTGAAACTTACATTTAAACTCAAGTCTATTTAACTCTAGACCTGGTCTTTTCATTATAGTGTACTGATCTTTAAAAACAATGTAATATAGGTGAATACATTTCCCTGTATTAAAACTTACTATTTGAATTCTTCCAAGACCCAAACTAAACATTTTCAAAGTGGTAGGAATAATTCCTCTGACTCAACAATAAAAATCAAGGTTCTTCTATGCAGCTTAAAAAAAAAAAATGTCAAAAAAGTCTGTCGCTTAATAAACTTCGAATTAATGTCCTTGTTGGCTTTCTTGTAAATGATAAACATAAGGTGTGGATGTTACGCAGAAAACACAAAGTGAGTAAAATACCGCTCTTGTCCTCAAGGAGCTCTTTTTCTTAGGGATAATAAAATATACTAAACTATTTCGTCAATCTCTGAGAAATTAGAAATAAATTATGGGCCATGCATTCATCACATATTCATGAAGTCCTAGTAGATACTTCATTTTCAGAAATACCAGCTATGAACCTAATCCCAGTTAGTGATATAAATGGCAGTCAGTAATAAAATATATATTTTGAGATTTTAGCCAAGATAGTGAAGTATAGCCATTGTTAAACTCTCTCATATTTTGATCTACTAGAATACCTCCCTACTAAAGTTAAATTATCCTGTGACTTAATTCCCTTAAATTACTAGTGAATGTGACATTAAATTTGGTGATCTTTGGAAATCAAGTGTGAAATTAGTTTATAAAATGAATATGTGCTGTGTTCTTAAAGTAATGGATTTTTAAGTTTTTAGATTCTCAAAATCTTTGTAAGGCTCTACAGTAACAATTAGGACCATAAAGGTCATGCTAGATTAGGAATATTGCCTCTGCTAATATCTTTGATTTCATGAACACCAGTTTAGAGGAACTGGAGAAATTATTATATTAAGTAGTAATTTTAATGCAAACATTTTACAAGGCATCGTTGCTGATTGACGCCTTATGTAGCTGAGTGCATAATCCTAATTCTCAAAGCTCCTAAATTCCTCCCCTATATAAAGCCAATTCATTTTACACTGAGAGAAACACTGAAGAATATTTGAGGCTCATTAAACTTTGATCATCAAACATTGCTGGGGACCTACTGTGTGCCAGCCCCCTGTAGTCCATACTTTATGTCAATCTTTCTGCAACCTTATACCTCCTGTCTCTACAGGATGTTGTAGGAAGACTTGGTCCATGGGTTTAAGTTCTCCAAAGTCCGACCAACCTTTCCACTCTGTCTCTGGTTATTCTCCAACAAAGGTCTTCTTCCCTTAATAGGCTATTATTCCACTCCACCTAGATCTTTATTTTTTTCATTTATAAAATAGGGATCTTATCACTGGAATGCTATGAAAATTTATTAAATGTCTAATGTCTAAATAGGTGAATTAGGCTCAGCACCCATAGCACAATGGTTATGGCACCAGCCACATACATTGAAGCTGGCGGTTTCGAACCCGGCCTAGCCAGCTAAACAACAATGACAACTGCAACAAAAAATAGCCAGGCATTGTGCTGGGTGCCTGTAGTTCCAGCTACCTGGGAGGCTGAGGCAAGAGAATCACTTAAGCCCAAGAGTTGGAGGTTGCTGTGAGCTGTAATGCCACAGCACTCTACTGAGGGCAACATAGTGAGACTCTGTCTCATAAACAAATAAATAAATAAAATATTAAGTGATACTTGAGTCTTATTTCTAAATTACCAAATTTGGGACAGGTTTTATTTTCCTTTTACTAAAGCAGAAAGCTCTATCCCACTGTATACTAATGCCACTTTGTAAGTTTCACATTTGACGTTTTCATTGAAAAGCATACATTTTATACATTCAGAATGCCATCTTAGTTACATATGTCACCTCCATAACTGGGGAACTTCTGAGACCAGGGACCATTCTCTATTTGTTATTCTATCCATTGTGCTTTACATAGTACAAGCTTATTACTGATTTACTATATGATTATTGAGATGAATAAATAAATTTCAAAGAGATCCCATGGGGAAAAGAATACATGTTATTGAAAAGGCCTTTGTAAAAGCAGCCACTAAGTGACAGCAAATATTTACAAGTAAATTTTTATTTTTGTCACTAGGTGGCATTCAAGTATTATTAGTCTTTCAATACGGTGACCCTTCATAAATAACATTTATTTTTCTGGTTCTTTTTCTGGTTAGTCTTAGTCTCTTCCTTTTGGGAACATTCAGAAAACTTGCTTTACTTGATTCAATCTTTGACACCTATTTCCATCTTTCCTTTAATTTTACCATTAGTAGAAATAGTTAATCATTAATGTTCACCTAAGGGATATGACTTGGAAAATAATAGCAAGCTTGTTTTATTCTTCATAAACTCTTGTACTCTTAGGAGTCATGTAATATTATTTTAAGATAAAATAATATATTTTCTATATTATATTTATAGATAATATAAAGTTATGAGGAAAAATAGGTCATTATTTTAAAATGATATTCATAAAGTTATAAGGGAATATAGGTCATGTGTCATGATTTTGACTTTCAAATAATGGAATCACAAATGCAGGAGACTATCAGATTCCTAGCCATATTATGAAACTAGTTTCATTTACCTAAGCTAACAAGAAAATGTTTAACTGTCCTACCTGTAAATCTTTAGGAATTGTTACACAACTCTTTAATGTTTCCATTTTAGTTCTTACTACTCTTCATTTTGTGCAAAGCCTTACAATTTACATTAAATGTCTGTATTTACCTACTCTGTGGATGGCTTAGCCATTTGTAAATAAATTAGTGTAAATTTTAAATTAAGTAGACAGAGTCCGATGTTGTATTTTTACTTTTAGTCATTTCTTTTTTAATATCAAATAGTGTAATATTTTAATGAATGTAATATACTGTTATATCTTCAATTAACTAAAGACAGTTAAGCATTCATATACTTCACAAAATGTTATACAGAACTAAAAATTATAATGTAGGAATTAGGCATGTAGATTTTTCATCTTCTTCAATATTAGTACTTAAATGAAATATGTTTTGTTTCTCTTTTTTCCTCCTAAAATTTAATAATTTAGGTAAGAAGCATCACTCCTCCTTTGATTAAAATATTAGGATGTAAAAAGATTTTTAAACTAAGGACTCAGGAAAAATACACAACTATGAAGTTTCACAACTTGGATAAAATTTTAAAATAACATGAGCACCTTAGGTATAAGTAAAATTACTGTTTATAGGCTCGTCAGCTAAGGACATATATTTTTAACGACACTTTTCGCTGAAGTTCTATGTCAATATCATTGTCTAATGATTTTTTTCTTTACTTTATAGATCTTTTATGCTATTGTGTTTTTAAATTATTAATCTTTGTTTTTATTTAATTACTGTATTACAAAACTACATTAAGATGCTATATTAAAAATCATAAATCCCTTCAAAGTATGATCTACGGAATTATCCAGCGTTTATTATGCCTCACATGTGTATCTGTTTTTTCCCCCATTGGTTATTTAAGTTTACCAGTGAAAAATAAAAACCCACCTTTGTTCTTATCATAGATGAGTTTGCTAAACTATATGTATTGTTAATATGTATAAATCCCAATATAATCTGCTTTGATGTTATGCACACGTTAATCCATTTTCCCTTGTATTCATATTGGCAATTTTACAAATGGGTATTTTTAGAGGTAAAACCTAATGTTATGCCCTCTGGTTTTTGTGATGACAGTATGTGTAATTCAGATGAGGATAGAATTGGCAGTATTTTATTGTTTTTATTCTAGTGCACTTACATTTAAATTTTTCAGTTGCGTGGTCACAAAAAAATGAAATTATAGTAAAATGGATACTAAATAAGAAAAGATTAATTTATTCCAAAAATGTTCTTAATGTTATGTAGAATTAAACTTCATTTAGGGAAAATAATCAAATGCCATAATATTAAGTTCACTTTAGGAAGATAGCATTTCTGATGTATTATTCTTGATTAAATGAGGCAAGACTGATTTTTAATTAATTGGTAAAGTGTTGTGTCCATTAATTGTACTGACCTTCTTTTAAATACCACATAATGATACAATTTTAAAAGTTCACTTCTGACTGAATGGTCTTTGATGTAATATTTATGTTCAGCTTTAATGCATTACTTTAATTTTGTCATATTTTTGATTTTCAGATTGCTCTGGGAACAGTCACTAATGTGGAAGAAGCAGTGAAGTGGATAAGTTACACTTACCTTTATGTACGGATGAGAGCAAATCCATTAGTGTACGGCATCAGTCACAAAGCTTATCAGGTAGAAAACTCTCTTACAAAGAAATAAGCAAACCTTCTTTGAGTTCTGAAATTCTTTCGTGATATGAGGGTAAATATTTGTTTACTACTCTTGCCTCATCGAAAGAAAAACAGCTTTACTCTTTCAAAAAATACTAAGGAATATTAAATGGACTCCTGTAATTACTTTCCTTACTTAAGTCTTTTCCCACTGATAGCACTAAGTTAATTTTATATTATTATTAATTTATTATTCAGGTATATTCCCGTTTGATACTAATGGTTTGCTGTGATTTTTTAAATTACGATAAATTTAATTTTAGAATACATGAGACGTAAGGATTTTGAGTAGGCTTATGTTATATACAGCCTGTTCCTCTCATCAAGTCCCTTCTAAATCCTATTCTGAAATTAAAAGATAACATCGAATTATTATCTTAACAGTTTGGGGCTACAATTGGTTCTGTTATTCAGTACATATGCATGGAATGACAATTAGGTGGATGTGACGGAAGCTTTTCTCATAAACTTTACAGTTGTGTGGTCCATGTGGCTTAAGATTCTGTGACATCTTGTCTTTTCTTCAGAACTCTGTTTTAAATACTATAAATGCTTCCTAATTACAGATAAAATCCAATTATTGTCTAATGAAAACATTACTGTCATCGTATGGATATTCACTAATGTCAAGGAAAATTTTGTAAAGAAGTTAAATTTAACTTAAAATTATGGTTTTCCTTCATTTACTCATAACTTAGTTCATATTTATGTGTATGTACAAAATGCATGTATCAATGAATTGTCAAAGCAGTTGTCAATCTTCAAAAAATAATTCTTTCATTTTTCCTTTCCATATGCAATAGATTTTACCATGGGAAAATTGAAACTTAAGGTTAGGTGGGCAAAATAAGAGAAGCAGCAATAGCTTATAGTTCTGAGGCTTTAATCTGAAATCATTCTGTTTTCATACTTAGATTTACTCTAAATGAGATTCAATTCCCTTTCTTATGCTTAGTTGAAATATGTGCTTATCTTCAAATGGGTATCTTATTTTGCAGGCAGATTTCTCTGTTATGAAGTATATGATCATTATAATCTATAACATTTTAAAGAACATAGCACAAGTTATTCTCATTACAAACATGTGCATTCTAAGAATAGTCAGTAGTGCTATCAAGATATGTTGAAAAATTTCAAGGTTAAGAAAAACAAAATAGAACATGTATTTTCATGTTGAGTAAGCCATCTCAAATCTTAGAACAAGATAAACCTATCCATTGATTTTCTAGTGTTAGGTTAATATTAAAAGTTCATTGTTGTGTAATTTCCAGTATAAAGACCTTCCAGGATACATAGTTTCACAACTTTCACACTTCAGGGTTTAACCATTTTTTTGTTTTGTTTTACTTAATGTGTTTTGACTTTATTATCAACACAAAACTCTTTGGAACTAACACAGATAAGTAAACATACTATAATGCTTTAGTAATACCCGATTATGTTTTCATACAGTGAAACTGATACATACATTCTGTCACTTGTAGTGAATATTTAAGACTTTTTGCATCTGCTGATAACACTCTTGACTCAACTCTATCTGCAGTTGATTTCCATTTGCCTCACTTTTCTCATTTTTAAAATTTATTTTGGCTGGGTTTTATACATGAATAAGCTATCATAAAGATCTAAGTTAGAACAAGTGATAAGAATATTAACCGTTAATTGATTTCTAAAGTGGTTGTGTATTTCTCCCACTTTCCATTAAAGGTCATATTTCACTTTACTGCTCATAAGCAGAGAATGGTCTTCAGAACTTGATGTGTGCATGTGTGGGTGTGCATGTCTGTACACACAATATTTATACACACACACATCATAACAGTAAGAATTTTTGTTAATATCTTGTGTTAAATATAATGTCTGCTTAGAAAAAACTATATGTAATAGTTTCAAAACTATACAGAAATTTATCGTCAACTTTATTTTACTCTTTGCTTCTATTTTATAGGCAATATGGATTTTCTCATCATAGGGAATTACTCATGAAAACTGTTAGGACAGTAGAAATATACTTTTGAAAGGGTAACTTTGTATTTTATTTTTATATATTTTTATTTTGACAGGAAAAACCTTACTGTCACTTCCCCACATAACTGATAAAGTAGGAATATGGTTTGATAACTTAAAATCCCTATTTATTTTAGTATACAAGAAAGAAGGCATTTTTTTCTTGCATCTGATTTCTAATCTTTTTTTTTTCTGATTTCTAATCTTAATCTTAAAGATTATAAGATCATCTAAGAATTGGCATCTGAGAGAATATGCAGATTGATCATTTTAATATATTTATAAAGCTTCCTTTATTTAATGGAATAAGATCTTATCTGGTTTTTCATAAATGCATAAAAATGTATTTTCAAAATTATACTTTAAAAATCAAAAACATCAGGATAAAAATTTAATTTCCACAGATACATATTTGCAAATGATGATTCTCTAAAGACATATTTAATTATTTGGGTGTTTTTTTCTGTAGATTGACCCAACTTTGAGAAAGCACCGAGAGCAGTTGGTCATTGAAGTTGGACAAAAGCTGGACAAAGCTCAGATGATTCGTTTTGAGGAGCGAACTGGATATTTTTCCTCAACTGATTTGGGTAGAACCGCCAGCCATTACTATATTAAATACAACACCATTGAGGTATGATACTCAGCAGAACAAATACATTAATATGTTTATTTTTAGATACAAATACGTGCTGTACTTCAAAATATATTACCAATGCAAAATAACAAAAGCAATTAAAAGAACAAAATGCACTAAACTTATGTGAATTCAACAATGTACCCTCAGTAAAGACGAGAAAAAGTAAGAATAAAATAGTAAGAACCCTCTTGCTGTCCTGCCCAAGAGTATATCCCAAGCAATAGATGGACCCAGACCTAAAGTAATCAAAGAGTATCTGTAAGACCTGTGGAATGAATGCCTAAATGATTTTAAGTGGGAGGCAATGGCATAATGACGTCCTTGATTAAAGTTTGAAAATTAATTGCATGTTATTAAGAAGTACTGACTAAAGAAGAGTTAAAGAAATTAATAAAATTAGCAGGTCAGTTTAGCTATACCATATGGGCAATTTAAAGGACTTTCAAGGGTGATTTTGACCACTCACTGTAGCCTTGCTTATTGCCTTTCAATGTAGTTCTGTGTAAGATGGGCCACTTTAATGTCTACATTTTAAAAGTATATGCATATCTTTGTATGTATTTATTTACACGTTTTAATATGTGGGAAGACTTGACAGTGATTACCTGTGAGGTAAAGACTTAAGAGAGGGAAATGGGTTAAGGTGAATTTTTACCTTTTGTTCTCTTGATAAAGAGAAAATTTAAACATTTTTCTTATGTTTTTATTTTTTATAATTAAAATTGAAACAATTAAAAACAATAAAAACTTGTTTTTAAAATGGAAAAAGTAAAATAAACCATTCAAATGAGACTTCTTTAAACGCATGAAAACCCTGGCCTATATGAAATCTAGGTTTTGTACTTTTTAACATTTGCTTATACGCATAACAGGTTTCAGAAAACACCTTCACATATTACTAACTTTTCCCCAGTAAACTGTCTGTGTTACATTTAGGTTTCTTCAAAATCTTTTAATATATATTATCTCGCCACTATGATCTGGTGGTTCCTTATGCCAGTACATTTCCCCTTGATTTTCATTCTCTCCATCCCCTACTCACAGCCACTTGTTTTATCCAAATAACTTTTCTCATTTGTCCACTTGCTGGTCTGTTGCTGCCAGACTACATTCTAAACCTGTTTGCACTTTTTCAGCATCTCTGGCCCTTCTGTATTTTTTAGCCTGTCTTCATTCTGTATGGCTTTTGACTGATTTTCTTCATCTTAATTTTCTGATTTTCTATATGCTGTCACTGGTAATATTATGAGAATTTTCAGATTACATATTTTCAAGTATTTCCCCTCTGATTAGATGATATTAATATATAATCATCTTAGAATTGGTAAATGGTACAGATTTCCATATGTCCAGGCTGAGTACTAGCAAAGACCTGGATGTTATGATGCATTTTTTTTTAGATATCTAATGTAGATTTCATCAACTGATTTGATTGATCTTTTTGTTTTTAAAGGTCTTCTTTAAATAATTATGTTTTAGGAATGATTTTCATTCCTTGATAAATTTGATTATATTTATAAAGCAATTATTTGGAATACTATACCATGGAGATAATAACTTTACATTATCTAGGGCTCAAATGTTCATTAAGAATGTGTGATTTATAGTCATGTTTTTAATTTAAAATATTTTGCTTGATATTCTCTTTTCATCAAATATAACTCTTACTTTGGTAGACTTTTAATGAACTATTTGATGCTCACAAAACAGAAGGTGATATCTTTGCTATAGTCTCCAAAGCTGAAGAATTTGATCAAATCAAGGTAAGGTTACTTGAAATTTGAGTCAAATGATTTAGACATATATGCACTTATTTGTTCATAAAAACTTGTAATTAATTGTTATTCCTGAAACATATGGTACTTGTATCAGCCATAATTTTTTTATTTATCAATAATAACCACATTCTAGATTATGATAATATGTCATATCTGACATCCTTCTTTGCTATGTAACCCAAATTAAGTAATTCAGATAGGCTTTAGAGAAGTGAAACTAATGAAGATTGTAGTATGTATATTTTAGTTTATTTGCAATATAAGGTTTACAGAATGAAATATAAAGTACATGCATGATTCAAACTTAAATATGAATATTTCTCTACCTGTATCTAATTTAATCTTATTAACAGTGAAAACTTTAATACTTTGAATCATAGTACTTCACAGCTGTAAGCTATGAATGTGTTATACCATATAAAAGTATATGATAGTAATGAATGCATTTGAAGATAATTCAAGTTTTCCCTAATGTAGTTGGGCAGAGGTTTTACTCTGGTCAAATAAAAAATGAAATCTCATCAATTGAAGGGTGGCGAGGTCAGACGATTTAATTTTTATGGTGTATCAAATTTTTAAATGTCAATGACAACTTTAATATCAGTGATGAATAATAAAATGTAAACGTATCAGCCTCAAGATAGTTTCATATTGTATTTCATTAGCTACCTTTTGAAAAATTACTATTATTTAGCTATACAAAAGAAAAATGTCAAGTTATAGTAAATGGAAACTCTTAAAAACATGCAATGTAGTATAATGTCAATATAAAAATTTCTAATGAATCAGCCCTGATGTTCCTTTAAAAACATTGACTCTTTTAGGTCAGAGAAGAGGAAATAGAGGAGTTGGAAGCCTTATTAAGCAATTTCTGTGAACTCTCTACTCCTGGAGGTGTAGAGAATAATTATGGGAAAATAAACATCTTACTTCAAACTTACATCAGCCGAGGAGAAATGGACAGTTTCTCCCTTATATCCGATTCTGCATACGTTGCACAGGTCAGACTTTGCTCCCTTCCTGTTTTCTCATCGCTGTTTATCTTTAGAGACTGAGGAATTGATGAATGCTCTACAGTGAAGGCGTTGATTGTGGCGTGCTACCCAGCTACCATTTGATCTTAGAACTAGTTCTGCTCATTTATACATCTTTTATGTAATCTATACTCATAAATCAGGACTTGGGGGTGAGAGTTGGTGTTGATTTGGCTTCTTTGTCATGTTGCTGTTGTTTGCATTATGTTGTTTACATTAAAACATCAATATCGGAGTTTCTTCTCTTTTACTTACAAGGGGTAAGTGTAAGTAAATCTTTCAAGTTTAAAGAAAAATTGTGGAACTTTTGTTGTTTTCACCAAATATTTTAAATGACAGTTTCTTATCATTAAAGAAAGCTTAATGAGTATTCTCATAACAGATGTTCAATGTGATGAGTCTCTAATTTTTTTTAAAAAAAAGTATCTTTTCTCTCTACTGTTTTTTTTTTTCTCTCTACTGTCAATACTTAAAAAATTAAGGATGGCAAGTAAACTATTCCCTAAACTACAGCTCATTTAGTTTATCTCTTTAAAAAAATCATGCTCATAAAATGTTCAGGTGTTCATCTTTTTGTATTAAAGCCCTCATGTGAGGTATAATAGAGGTTTTGCCCTATTTGTTTTTCAAATGATAGGTTTTCCTTCCAGACATACTTCTTAAAAAATGTATTCTTTACCTGTCAAAATTACCCATTTCATTATTTTTCAATGAGTAATACCCTTTTTAAATTAAGGAGAAATTAAAGCTTAAGCTTATTTGAAATATGGAAACTATTCAGCTATTATCTTAAATTTGTAATTTCATAAAGATTTAAAACTGAGAAAAAATATATTTGTGTTAAATCTTTTTTTTTTGTCTTAACCAATGGGTTTATTATTGTTTTTAAAGGGAATTAATACATAAAAGTAATTTTTTGAATTCTCATTTCTAATTTCTTTTTTTTTTTATTGTTGGGGATTCATTGAGGGTACAATAAGCCAGGTTATACTGATTGCATTTGTTAGGTAAAGTTCCTCTTGCAAACATGTCTTGCCCCCAGAAGGTGTGGCACACACCAAGGCCCCACCCCTCTCCCATCATTTTTAACAATGATGAATACTCAGGAGTGCTTTGAAATAGCTATCAAAATGATACATGTACAAACACGAACCAAGATATATTGGTAAATAATTTGAATGAGTGTAGCAATTTAATCAACATAACCAAGAAGCCAGGTGATGATTTCATGAATTACATAAAGTTAATGCAAATGTAGTAAAAATATGTATATTTATATATCTAGATTCTCTACTCTGTACATACACAAATCATCTCTAGCTTCCTTTGTTTTATCTGTTTTTCTGAAAAGTAATGTAATGTCATTTTATATTTTCTAATAGTTTTATATTGAAATAAAAGGTAAAGCTTTATTGGATTCTGGATAAATACTGTGGCCACATTTCTGCTTGATTTGAGATTGTGAAGATATTTTAAGAGACTGATATAAGAAATAACTTTAGAATATTAAACTTATATTTTCTTCATGATTGGTATTTAGAAAGTCAACCCCAGATTAGAGAGATCTCAGAGCATTCCTGATTTTTCTTAAATAGCTATTATGGATTTACCACTCTTGAATGAATTAGATAAATTATACTTGAGTTTATTGTATTTTAAGTTCAAGTCATCAGTAATTGAAAAAGCACTCTCTTGCTCTGTAAAATGGTATTTTGTTGTGTATTTCTTAAACTTTTTTCTCTTAGCTCAGATATCCTAAGATTTTATTTTAAAGGCCTGTGTTCAGCTTCTGTAAATTATACATGTTATAAACGTTCATCATTATTCCTACTGATTTACATCATTACAGACTAAAATGTTCTGTTTATACCTTGTTATATGGGATTTCTCCTCTACCTTCTGGTAGTTTTTAGGGGAAAAGTATAGGTTCTGAAATATAAAAATAACATACTTTTAAAGACGGGTGGGAAAATTAGCCCGACAAAAAGAACTAGTGGGAATGAGGTAGGAAACCCATTTAATAGATTCAGTAACCAAAATGTTATTATTCTCTGAGCCTTAATAAGACCCAGTCTGTCATTTGTATTGTTTTCAGAACTATCCTCAAACTTCTAATTACCATTTTGTTCTTATGTTTCTAACACTGAAACAAAATAGTCAAATTTGTCAAAAGACAAAAATGTATATTTTCTATAACAGGGTAAAACCAAAGCCCTTAACTCCTCTGGTCATTTGTGAACTCATAATTTTAGGCCGGATTATTTGTTTGTCATTTGAAATTTGCTTTCTAAGATCTCTTTTTATGATTTTGACCAGATTTGACACTCTACATTTTCAAATACAGATGTCATTAGATATTGGAAGGTGTCTCTAAGTTCATATTTAAAAACAATCTTCAGTAAAACAACCTACAAAGTTAGTGATAGAAAAAAGGTGGTAAAATAAATGAGAACTAGCTACAGAGTTGTAAAAAAAAACAAAGGAGGGGGGCTTCATTCATTATAACTTTCTATATGTCTGTTAATGAAGTTCAACCACTAAGATTAGAATCTAAGAGTTAAATTTGGAGTCATTTAGACCTGGCTTTGAGTAGATGCAGTGACACCAGCTAGCCATGTGATAAGTCAAATTGTTTACCTTTCTAAACCGTATTATCTTTATCTATAAAATAATAATATCAATACCAGTTTTAAGTGCAGTTTTTTTTAAGATTAAATGAGATAATGTGTGCAAAGCAAGTTAGCACAATGATTGGTGGTTTATAAGGATCCTTTAATATGAGTAGCTGCTGACATCAGTATTTCTTTCTCATCCATCCTCACAAATTTTCCTCCTTGACTGGATCCAAAGTCTTCCTAACTTCATCTTTAAATAGCCTCATAAATCTAATCATTCCAGTATATACCCAGGACATCCTCACCTGCCTCTTATATTCAACAGCCTCCTGAATACATTCCCTGCCTTGCCTCCTCTTACTTCATTCCTGTTTAAAGGGTATTAGTGTAGAGCAGGGGTCCTCAAACTTTTTAAACAGGGGGCCAGTTCACTGTCCCTCAGACCGTTGGAGGGCCGGACTATAGTTTAAAAAAAAAACAACTATGAATAAATTCCTATGCACACTGCACATATCTTATTTTTAAGTAAAAAAACAAAACGGGAACAAATACAATCACACGGCTGGATATGGCCTGCGGGCCGTAGTTTGAGGAACCCTGGTAGTTTCCTAAAAACTTGGAAATAAGGCTACTCTCTGAGACTTAAGCAAGAACGTTCATATATATAACATGCGGTTATTCAAATGTAGAAATCATAGGAAGAATCAGGGTATAGGAGAAAAGACACTGCCCTACAATTCAAGGATGTGTCTTGATTTGCACTTCTTTTGAGCCTGAATAATAAGTGTCTTGATTTGCACTTCTTTTGAGTTTGAATAATAAATTTACAAATTTAAAAGTACATTGGATCTAACCATCAATCTCCTCCTAATATTCTTCAGAATGCAGCTAGAATTGTCCGTGCTCTCTTTGAAATTGCTCTGAGGAAACGTTGGCCTACCATGACCTATAGGCTTCTGAATCTTAGTAAAATCATCGACAAGAGGCTTTGGGGTTGGGCAAGCCCTTTGAGACAATTTTCAGTTCTACCACCACACATCCTAACAAGATTAGAAGAAAAAAACCTTACTGTGGATAAGCTGAAAGACATGAGGAAAGATGAAATAGGTAAGAAGGAAACAAAAATGTTTGAATGTGTTCTGTGCAAATAAAATATTTCACTAGATGCAAAAGAAAAGTATTGTGAATTTTTACATTATTCAAGATAAATTTTCACCATATTTTTCAGTTTTCTAAGCTGAAGCAAAAATATCTCCAAATACTACAAAGTTACTTGATGGAATTAGCAATTAAAATGGAGTTTATATTGTCAAATTCATACGTTTACTATCTTGCATATAGAATCTTAGCTACATATTCTGAGAATCATTCATTGATGCATTTTAAAGTCTCTTGTTATGTATTATAGCAGTATTATAGCAAAAAAAATTATATGACCATTAAGCTCAGAATTTTTCCAGAGTTTCTAAATGAGACTCACTGTACACCCCTACGTCTTTAAACCCAGTTGGTATCAGTGTGCACAGAGCATTTGGAGCATTATAGATAGAGAGAGAGAGAGAGATTTTTTTTTTTAAAGACAGTGTCACTTTATCGCCCTTGGTAGAGTGCTGTGGCGTCACAGCTCACAGCAACCTCAAACTCCTGGGCTTAGGTGATTCTCTTGCCTCAGCCTCCCGAGTAGCTGGGACTACAGGTGCCCGCCATAATACCGGGCTATGTTTTTGTTGCAGTTTGGCTGGGGCTGGATTTGAACGTGCATATACGCCCTTGGTATATGGGGCTAGTGCCCTACCCACTAAGCCACAGGTGCCTCCCTAGAGCATTATATTTATTCATATAATATTGAAAAGTTATTCCTACATAATTTTTCATGTAGCCTAACACTTTATTGAACAAATACATAATGCATTAATTAGACAATATTTCAATTTGAAATGGGAGGAATTATACATAAAGGGAATCAGGCCAAAGAGAAATAGGAGGGCAAATTACTGCTGGCAACAAGTCCAAAGATGTGAAAGAGGCTGAAATAGTTATTTCATTTGTTGAGGAAGAATACATCTAAAATAGGATAGACAGGGAAGTATCAATAGAGACAAAGAGTGATAACTAATAAGGAAAGGCCAAGGTTTTTATATCAGGGAAATATATGTAAATATTTTATCAAGATAAGGAAGATCAACTTTCGTTCTAATTTGGATAAGCAAATTTTAATTTATTAATAATATACTCTTTTAAAAAATTCTATTTTAAAGAACCACGACATATAGAAAATATTGATACTGTAAAATACAATCTATTCCTACTTAATTGCTCAGACTAGAGTAGTAAATGTAACATTTCTTTATGAACTCCCCCATCAGCACTTCCATGAATATCCGTGTTCCACAATCTGATTATTTATGAAAATATATGTAAGTGGTTAATTCTGTACTAGATTGAGCATATTTTATTTTTTATATTTTGTGGAAATGGGTGTGGATGGATGAGTTGCATTTGATTACTGAAGCATTTTCCACCATGGTTATAAGGTTCTGAAATAGACCCTGAATAAATGGCTGTTTTTACAAAATACTAAATATTTTTGTACTGTGTCAGAAACCAACTTGGAGAGAAATGGGTCAGTTTATAGTAGTTTCAACACTATTGAGTTTCAGTAATTTTAAGAATCCTATTAATAGCCAAAGAAAGCTTGATGCTGGTTTTTACAGCTATGAATTGCTAATTCAAGTTAACTATTACAAAATATTCAAACATGCCAGGTCAAGAATGTCAGCTATTCTACGTAGCAAATCATAAAACAAGCAATAAAATCACCTCTGAAATCCCATTTACAAGTCAGATTATATTACTTGTTCTGTCTCAACGCATTTCTTCTATGTGATATTTTCCTTGCAGGTCACATTTTGCATCATGTGAATATTGGACTGAAGGTCAAACAATGTGTTCATCAGATTCCTTCCGTCACAATGGAAGCATCTATTCAGCCCATCACACGGACCGTCCTCCGAGTAACACTCACCATCTACCCTGATTTCACTTGGAATGATCAGGTAGAAGTGGAAATTGCCTACATCTAGGTTAAACAAAAATGTCTGTACTATAGATTCAACTGTACCTCCTGATATCTGTCCTAAGGCATATAGAAAATCCCCTAAAAAGAATATATATATTTATGTTTTATTTAAAATACTATGGTAATATTTATTCTGTTGCTCAAGAAAAATGTGATGTGTTAATAATATGTCAACCAATGGGATTCCCTCGTGACACGTATGCAACCTTGACATTTCAACAAAGAACAAAAGATTAGTGGATACAACTCTGTAGGAACTTTGCCATTTTAGTTCTATCTTCTTTCTTTTCCTTATGTTCATTTTTGCCATGTCTGCCAACTTTGTCATTTTAGCCTACAAAAAATTCGAGATTCTCCATGCTAAAAGAGCCATTTTAAAATCATCTCTTTGAAACTGTATCATCTCTTTGAAACTATCATTCTCTCATTTTCTTAGTCATTAGATTTGTAGAAAAAGTATTCTTTGTTTTCCTCCTAGTTACCTGTTTCCTTCCTGCTGAGATTACTTCCTTAATGCTTTTCAATGCCTGATGACTTGCCATAATAAGTAGATTTATTTCAATGGAACATTTAGTGCCATTCATAGTCCTTCAAAATATTCTCCCTCAGTCCCATCACATTTCTATTTTTATTCCTTCTTCTTCTTCTTCCTTCCTTCAGTACCTTAGATGTTATCTTATAAATAGATACCCACACACACATATTATAAGGATCTACTCTGGGTCTGCTTCTTATTCAATCAACATTTTTTAAGCCTCCATCTTTGTACCAGTTACTGTGTTATAGAGATTGTAGATTCAAAGGCAAGTAAACTTTATAATGAAAATTATGTATCAATGAAGCTGTTAGAGAGAGATGAAATTTATTTGTACATAAATAACACCATCCCTTACTTAAATTGTAATGTATGTAGTACTAGGATAATATTTTTCTTCTAGGTACATGGAACAGTGGGCGAACCCTGGTGGATTTGGGTAGAAGATCCTACAAATGATCATATTTATCATTCAGAGTATTTTCTAGCTCTAAAAAAACAGGCAAGTATACATATGTGAATATATCCTAATCTTATTATTTTGCTATCTGAGAGAGAAAACATATATTAATAATATCTGTTTTTACTTTACATGTTTATAATTTTATAGTACCATTAAAGCTTTATTTCTTATGTTTTACATTTCTATTTAGTTTCGAAAGAGCACAGTGATTAAATGTTACTCTGTTAATTTTAGTAAGAAACTCAATTACCAGTCATGTGCTGCATGGAGGTCTTACAGGCAATGACCCATCACATTACAACAGTGGTCCCTTAAGATTATAATACTGTATTTTTACTGTACTTTTCTATGTTTAGATATACAAATATTAATACTTAACCATCGTGTTACAATTGCTAAGGTATTCAATATAGTAACATGCTATATAGGTTTGTAGTTTAGGAGCAGTAGGCCAAGCCATATTACCTACGTGTGTAAGAGGCTGTGCCGTTTAGGTAGATTTGTGTAAATATACTCCATGATGTTCACATGAGGAAAGCACTAGTAACATGTTTTACAGAATGTATCCCTGTTGTTAAGCTACATGTGACTATATAATCTTCACCATAGATTAAGACATGAAGTCCAGAGGCATGGCATATGTAAAATATATAGAATGAATAATAATTTTAGGTATTAACATGCACACATGTAACAGTACTCTTATAAAGAGTATTGAATCACATAGTGAAAAGAACATTTCTTCTAAAATTCTCTATGAATCACAAAATAAAGACTCAAACTGATGCTGTTTCTTAAATGATGCCTCGTTTGTAATTTCTCTTTCTATCAAAGAGAAAGCAAGCTCAGGCTGAGAGTCTTGGGTGGGCAGCAGCAGAATTTTATAGCAATGTTTGTGTTCATTGTATTTGTCTTCATGGTTTTCCTTCTATTTATGCCACGTGATTCTGGTATTCTACTTAGGATACTGACAGAACTAAAAGAAAAATAGAAAGTAAATAATATGGTAATTGGTTATGATAAAAATCATGAAGTTAAGTAATTGAATAATACTTGGGAAGTTCTGATAATGAATCAAATTGGTAATGTGTTAATACATGATGATATGCGTATGTGAATAATACAAGTATAAAGTGTTACCTTCTTTTATATCAGATATCCTCAGAAGAATACTACTCACAAGACATATCTGAAGTGCATGAATAATGTATTTTTAGTCTATTTTATGTATATACTGTCTTAACAATAAACTAAAAAGACCTTTATGTTATTAGAATATCCATATTTATTTTAGACTCTTGTTTCCTTTAGGTCATTAGCAAAGAAGCTCAATTACTGGTATTTACAATCCCTATTTTTGAACCTTTGCCTTCCCAATACTATATCCGAGCAGTCTCCGATAGATGGTTAGGAGCTGAGGCTGTATGTATTATCAACTTTCAACATCTGATTCTACCAGAGAGACACCCTCCCCATACAGGTAACACATTGAATGCTTATTTGGATCATGGTAGGTTTAATGAATGTCGAAAAGTATCTGTGCTTTAAAGTTGGTTCTGGTTAATCATAATTTATTTTATTTGCCAATATTTTGAAAAAAGAATTTTCAAAGTTAAATGCATGTATACATTTTGTAGAGCTTAAAGGGGGGCCTTAATTTTTATTTATTTGAGTTCCAAAAGCATTAAACTCAGTCTAGTCCAATCCCAGTAGTTCTATTAAGCATGATACTCACTGTTTCTGTATCAGTATGCCTTCATCTCCATTTTTTAGGTCTAATCATCATAATTTCTCCCTTTTTCCTAGCAAGTGTCACTTATCATTTAATCTGAGCTCTCTGTAAAACTTATGAAATATTCTTTTTTTCTTTTTCTTGAAATAAATTCATTTAAACTTATTTCTAGTATGTTAATTAACATTCTCGTGGGTTTGGGTGTTCTTCCCCATCTGTTGTGCTTCAACACCATCATATTTGCTAATATTAGGAAGTCATGTCATGATAGCACTGCAGAATAGATTTATATATACTGTCAATTTGTTTTTAGCAGATAAAGTGTAATTTTTACATTAGTTTTATTCCTCTACACCAAAATGTAAAGAGATGGAGTAATCTGCAGTATCATAACAGTGTTTTTCATTGGCATACCTTGCAAAAATTCATTTAGTATTATCATAAGAGTGAATACCTTCTTTTTGACTTATGGAAGCACATTTCATGAATAAAAGCTTATAATGATATAAGTGCTCCCTCAAATATTCTATTTTAAAAATATCCTGAAGCTAGTCTATTAATTATCAGTATATTAAGTTTATTTTTTCTCTTTGAGGATACATAATTGGTGAGTATTGAGTTCAAAAGACCTTAATAACTTCATAGGAAAATAAAAGTTAACTTTTTCCCATATAATTCCTCCAACAACAAATTCTTTTTTTTGCTAGAATAAAAATGTAGTTCTGACTATTTTTAATAAAATTATTATTTGGCGTCCCTTGGGAAGTGAAAGGAGGCCTTAATATGACTCCAAACTGTGCCAGTTTTATTAAATATGTACCTTGTTCATTATCTTAGCTTATCCTAAAGAGTGATACGGTATACTGCAGCTTAACTCCACTTTGGTATCTTGGCAGAGTGTAGCTAAAAGGCTTGTCGGCATAAAAAAATCATGAGATTGTGCTATCTAGTGATCTGCTCTTTGAAGAGGAGCTTTCTGGTCTTTCATCAAATGGGCCTGTAGGTGAGATTTAGAATCTCATAGTAAAATATGGAAAAAACCTGGGGGACTTTAATTTAAAATATGTCTTTCAAACATCACTGGAAGGTTTCTTTGACTACAGCCCTTGATTTTAACATGCATGCATTAGCATTATATTAATATTTTAATGTTCATTTAATCATTTCTCTGCCAAGTGACAAAGCACATATCACCCGATTTATATAATTAGCTGATTTCTGACTACATTTTAAAAAGCAATAAGTGCATCACCATGACATCCCAAATGATATTAGAAATGCATAAAATAACCTCAGTGATTCCAGGGTTTATTTGGTTCAAAGTATATAGGAATACTGTTGAATTCAAATCAGCCAAGAAAAATGTTCATCTTTTACTGAAATAAAGCATCTTAATTAAACATTATCAATCAATATGCACAATGGTGGTTTTAAAATTTTATTAGGAATATGTATCAGTTTTATGACCAGCATTGCAAGCCTTAACTTGAAATGTCTCCTCTCCTTTCTTCTTGATTTTCAGTGCTATAGAAAATGTAAGAGGTTATAATCTGGCATAGAATACATGCAGTAAGCTCTCAGTTACCTGTGTTATAGAGCTGAGCACTTTGGCAAGGATAATTTTACAAATTAGCATTTTGACTTTTAAACAAATGTTTAAAAGAAAATTTGTTTGCCTTCCATTTGAAGCTATATTGTGAAGATCCAACTCAGGGTACCGTTTTGTCCCCTTACTGATTTTATTTTTATTTGTTTTTTCTTCTCAAATTTCAAATGAGTAGAATCATTTTCTGTGAAATAACTTTGAAAATAAAGTGCCTTTGGTTTTCTAACTGATACCTTTCCGTGTTATGGGACACCCAAGGCCTATCAGGCACTTAACAATGTGTGTAACGGCCTCTCTAAGTCATGTATGTTTTCTAATACCCTGGGACTTCAGTTCACAAAATGAGCAACAACTAAATCCAGCTTCTTTCTGGGTTTTCTCTGGGCAGTTTCTTTACTTAGTCATGCTCTGCTTTAAAGCTCCCACCTAAGTGTTTTCTGAGAATTATCATAAGTTCATTTTAGTTTCCATTGGCAAGAGGTCACTCATTTACTCTGGTTGCTAATGTTTTGTTAGCAACCATTCCAGCACTAAAGTTCGCAAATGGTTTTCATTTTTCTACAAATTAGGATTGATTTTTTTTGTTCTATAACATGCATACTTTCATACACCTGTTATTCAAGTTACTTTCCTGATAGAAAAGACAGAGAGCATTATAGTAGGTTTATAGAGAACTCCCCCAGAAGAATGTCCAGTATGTCAATATGATAAATGTGGTGACGTGGGGGAAAAAAAGAGATCTGTCTCTGGTATAGAGCAATTTATGTTAAGTTTTTTTCCCCTCTACGGAATGAAAGATTGTTATAGTTTATTCTTTAAAACACTATATTCAGTATTGTGCATGTTTTTCAGTTATTATATAGCAGTACCTGTTGGATCTTTTCAGAATTACTGGATCTGCAGCCTTTACCAATCACAGCTTTGGGATGTAAAGCATATGAATCCTTGTACAACTTCAGCCACTTTAACCCTGTGCAGACACAAATATTTCATACACTGTATCATACAGACTGTAATGTCCTGCTTGGAGCACCCACTGGATCGGGAAAAACTGTTGCAGCTGAATTAGCCATTTTCAGAGTCTTCAACAAGTACCCTACTTCAAAGGTCTGTTGAAAGAATTGTATGCTTATATTCGGTTAGAAAAAATAGTTCATAATCTCTAAAATAGCCAGTTCTAAATATACTGGCAGATCCCAGTGAATAGATTTGTCTCTCTCTCTCTGAATTTCCCAGGAGACGACCAGATCAGTCCACGCGTGCTTTGAAAACATCATGGGTTCTGTTCGAAACCACCACAATACAGTGAATTTTGCAATTAAACCGTTCACATAAATTTTTTGGTTTCCCAATGCATATAAAAGTTGTGTTTATACTATACTGTATACTGTAGTATTAAGTTTGCGATGGCATTAAGTCTAAAAAAGCAATGTACATAATTTAAAAACACCTCATTGCTGACAAATTATAACAATCATCTGAGCTTTCAGCAAATAGAAACCTTTTTACTGGTAGAGGGTGTTGAATCAATGTTTGTGGCTACTAAATGGGTGGTGATTGCTGAAGGTTAGGAATGCAGTGAAAATTGCTTAAAATAAGAAAAATGAAGTTTTCCACATTGATTGACTCTTCCTTTCATGAAATATTTCTTTGCAGCGGGCAATGCTGTTTTTTTTTGTTTGTTTGTTTGTTTGTTTGTAGAGACAGAATCTCACTTTACCGAGTCAGCCCTCGGTAGAGTGCCGTGGCATCACACGGCTCACAGCAACCTCCAGCTCTTGGCCTTATGTGATTCTCTTGCCTCAGCCGCCCAAGCAGCTGGGACTACAGGCACCTGCCACAACGCCCGGCTATTTTTTTTTGTTGCAGTTCGGGCCGGGGCTGGGTTTGAACCCACCACCCTTGGTATATGGGGCCAGCGCCCTACTCACTGAGCCACAGGCACCGCCCTGGGCAATGCCGTTTGATAGCATTTAACCCACAGTAGAGCTTTCAAACTTGGAGTTGATCCTCTCAAACCCTGCTGCAGCTTTATCAACTCAGGTTATGTGACCTTCTAAATCCTTTGTTATTTCAATAGTGTTCACAACATCTTCACCATGAGTAGATTCTATCTCAAGAAGCCATTTTCTGGGTGGTGCCTGTGGCTCAAGGAGTAGGGTGCTGGTCCCATATACCGGAGGTGGCGGGTTCAAACCCAGCCCCGGACAAAAATCACAAAAAAAAAAAAAAAAAGAAGCCATTTTCTTTGCTTACTTGTAAGAAGCCATTTCTCATCCATTAAGCACGTTTTATCATGAGATTGTAGTAATTCAGTTTCAACTTCAGACTTTACTTGTAATTCTGATTCTCTTGCTTTTCTACCATACCTATAGTTACTTCCTCTACTGAAGTAGGGAACCCCTCAAAGTTATCCATGAAGGTTAGAAACAACTTCTTCCAAACACTTGGTAATGTTGATATTTTGCCCTCCTCCCATGAATCATGAATGTTCTTCATGGCATCTAGAACAATGAATCATTTCCAGAAGGTTTTTAATTGACTTTGCCCAGATCTATCAGAGGAATCATGATCTATGACAGCTATAGCTTTATGAAATGTATTTCTTAGACATGAGAGTTGAAATTACTTCTTACTCCATGGGCTGCAGAATGCATGTTATTTTAGCAGACATGAAAACAACATAAATCTCTTTGACAGCTCCATCAGAGCTCTTGAGCAGCCACATGCATTGTCAATGAGCAGTAATACTATGAAAAAAATCCTTTTTTCTGAGAAGTAGGTCTCAACAGTAGGCTTAAAATATGCTGCAAACTGTGTTATAAATAGATGTGCTGTTATCCAAGCTTCATTGTTCCATTTATGGGGCATGGAGTAGAGTTTGCGTAATTCTTTTTTTTTTTTTTTTTTTTTTGTAGAGACAGAGTTTCACTTTATTGCCCTCGGGTAGAGTGCCGAGGCGTCACACAGCTCACAGCAACCTCCAACTCCTGGGCTTACGCGATTCTCCTGCCTCAGCCTCCCGAGTAGCTGGGACTACAGGTGCCCGCCACAATGCCCGGCTATTTTTTTTGTTGTTGTTGTTGCAGTTTGGCCGGGGCTGGGTTTGAACCCGCCACCCTTGGTATATGGGGCCGGCGCCCTGCTCACTGAGCCACAGGCGCCGCCCGAGTTTGCATAATTCTTAAGGGCCCTATCATTTTCAGAATGGCACATGAACATTGATTTCAAGTTAAAAGTCTCCAGCTGCATTAGCCTCCAGCAAGAGAGTCAGCCTGTTATTTGAAGCTTGAAAGCCAGAAGCTTCACTTCTCCTCTCTAGCTTTGAAAGTCATAGATGGCGTCTTATTCCATTCTAAGGCTGTTTCATATACACTGAAAATCTGTTGTGTAGTGTTGATACTTTCATCAGTTATTTCAGCTGGATTTTCTGCATAATTTGCTGCAGCTTCTCCATCAGGGCAGCTTTACCTCCTTGAACTTCTACAATATGGAGATGGCATCTTTTCTTAAACTTCATGAACCAACCTATGCTAGCTTCATATTTTTCTTCTGCATCTTTCTAACCCCTCTGAGTCTTCATAGAATTGAAAAGAATTAGGGCTTTGCTCTGGATTAGGCTTTCTCTAAAGGGAATGTCATTTGATCTTCTCACCAGTCCCCTCAAACTTTCTCCAATCAGCAATGAAGTTGTTTTGCTTTCTTACTACCATTGATGTCCTTTTTGCATTCACAACTTCACTAATTTTGGCCTGTCTCAGCTTTTAACAGGTCTTTCTCACTAAGCTTAATCAAAAGTGCAAGACATGTGACTCCCTCTTATTGAACACTTAGAGGCCACTGTAAGGTTATTAATTTCAATAAGGCTTAATTTCAATATTGTTGTATCTCAGGGAGTAGTCAGTTCCAAGGAGAGGGAGTAAGATTATGAGATGGGGGCAGAGTTGGTCTGTGGAACAGTTAGACACACACAACATTTGTCAATTAATTTGACCATCTCTTGTGGATGTGGTTCATAGCACCCCGAAACAATCACAATAGTAACATCAGCCATCACTGATCTCAGATCACTATAACGGGTGTAATAGTGAAGAAGATGTTTGCAACATTGCAGGAATTACCAATATGCAACACAGAGACCGGAAGTTAGCACGTGCTTTTTGGAAAAATGGCAGTGACAGACGTGTTTCATGCAGGGTTGCCACACACCTTCAATTTGTAAAAAAAAAAAAAAAAAATCACAGAATTGCATATCTGCAAAGCACAGTGAAGCAAACAAAGCACAAATAAGATAGTAGAATAATTTACTGCAAGAAAATTTACCTAAACTTTACAGTCCTCTAGGTGAATAATGGTTCGTTGTGTGTGTGTGGTGTGTATACCAAAACTTACCCATTCATCTATCTGGGACTCTTAGATTGTTTTCCGTATTTTAGCTATTCTGAATAATGCTGCAATTTTAAAAAAAAATGAGAGTGCAGATATCTCTTCAAGATCTTGATCTCATTTCCTTTGAATCTCAGAAGTGGGATTGCTGGATAGTCCCATGTGTAAATTTTTTTTTTTTTTTTTTTTTTTGTAGAGACAGAGTTTCATTTTATGGCCCTCGGTAGAGTGCTGTGGCGTCACACAGCTCACAGCAACCTCCAACTCCTGGGCTTAAGCGATTCTCCTGCTTCAGCCTCCCGAGTAGCTGGGACTACAGGCGCCCACCACAACGCCCGGCTATTTTTTTGTTGCAGTTTGGCGGGGGCCGGGTTTGAACCCGCCACCCTCAGTATATGGGGCCGGCGCCCTGCTCACTGAGCCACAGGCGCCGCCCATGTGTAAATTTTTAAGAACTTCCGTACTATATCCATAACAATGATCCCATTTAAAATCCCCACTACACAGTGTACAACAGTTTCCTTTCCCCATATTCTCTCCAAGGGAGACTGTAAGCCTGTGCCACCTCAGCTATCTGTTGGAATTTTGTGGTAGCCCTCATAACAGTGTTAAGGTGATACCTCATGTTATTTTGATTTGAGTTTCCCTGATGAGAAGTGATTCTGACCACCTTTGCCTACAGCTGGGGCCCATCAGTGTGTTTTCTTTGGAAAAAAATATCTTTCATATGCTTGCCCCACTTTTATTTGAATTATTTGAGATTTTTGCTATGGAGTTGTATGTTTTTCCTATATATTTTGAGTTTTAATCCCTTATCATATACAGTAGCTCTTCCCCCCTTTTCCAAGGTGGGTGCTAAGACCCCAGTGGGTGCCTGAAAACATAAATAGTATTGAACACAACTGGGACGGGGGAATAAGGGATTGTTAAAGATTTGTTATAAGGATACAAAATTATAGCTACATAGGAAGAAGTAAGTTCTAGTATTCTGACCACTGTAGGATGACTATAGTTAACAATAACATATCATATGATTTCAATATGATAGCTAGGACAATAATGAATATACCCAAAACAAAGAAATGTTAAATGTTTGAGACGATGGATATGCTAATTGCCTTGATCTGATGATTATGCAATGTATATATCAAAACATTACTGCATACCCCATAAATATGTACAATTTTTATGTCAGTTTAAAAAAGTAAAACAAGAAATATTACATTCACATATAATTCAATAAAAGTATATTAAAGTTGAAAAAATAGAGCACATTTTGGTTCATGTCTTCCATCCACAAATGTAATGCCTTTTTTATCTTAACTAAGCACTTACCATATTTTTGCAGTTTGAGGTATGACAGCAAAACTAACACAGATGTATTATTTTTCCTACATGATCATTTTTCCTTTATTATTTTATTAGTTTCATGGAGAGAAGATTTGTTCTTACTGTAGTTAGCAATCTCAGCATATGATTTGTTCTCTCTCATGTCAAGAACATTCACCTTTTCACTTAAAGCAGCGGTTCTCAACCTGTGGGTCACGACCAATGAAAGTATATCCTGCATATCAGATATTTATATTACGATTCATAACAGTAACAAAATTACAGTTATGAAGTAGCAATGAAAATGATTTTATGGTTGGGGGTCACCACAACATGAGGAACTGTATTAAAAGGTCACAGCATTAGAAAGGTTGACAACCACTGACTTAAAGGAAACACTTTACAGCAAATTAGAATTGCCAGCATCAGTACTCTTTAGCTCTTTGGAGTCATTTTTATGTAGCACAAGGGTTACTTGAACTCAAGCCCTGTAATATTATGACAAGTTGATGAGGGCTAGCTACTAAGTAACTGAGGGTAGGGAGTATCTAGTGGAGACACTGGACAAAAGGATGATTGATATTCTGGATGGGATGGAGCAGGATAGTGCAAGATTTTGTCAAGTTACTCCAAAGCGCATACAATTTATAATTTACAAATGTTTACTTCTGCAGTTTTCCATTTAATTTTTTTGGACCTCCTTTGACCATGGGTAACTGAAACCTCGGAAAGCAAAACCACTGATTGGCTGGGGAGCGGGGGTGTATTATACATATATAGTTTGCAATACTGTCTCCCATTATGTAGGTTGTCTCTTTACTTTGTTTTCTTTGATGTACAGCAGCTTTTAGTTTGTTGTACTCTCTACTTGCATAATTTTCCTTCTACTTCATGTTGATTTTTGTATATAGTGTAAGGCAGGGGTCCAGTTTCATTACCCAATTTGCCCAACACTGTTTATGGAAAGCCTATCTTTTCCTCATTACATATATTCTTGGTATTCTTGTCAAAGATTAGTTGACCTCTATGCGTGGGTTGATTTGGGGGCTCTCTGTCCTGTTCCAGCGATCCATGGGCCTCTTCTTATGCCAGTGCTGTACTGCCACAGTCTCTTGATTATTACAGCAGTTTTGAAATATAATTTGACAGCAGCAAATGTGACACCTGTAATTTTGGTCTTCTTTCTCAAGACTGCTTTGGCTATCCAGAGTCTTTTATGGTTCCACATGAATTTTAGGATTGTTTTTTTCTATTTCTGTCAAAAATGCCATTGGGATTTGATAGGGATTACATTGAAACTGCAGATTACTTGGGGTGGTGTGAACATTTCAACAATCTTAATTACTCCAGTTCACAAACATGGATATCTTTCCATTTATTTGTGTCACTGTCAGTTTCATCAATGTTTCATAGTTTTCAGGGTACATATTTTTTACATCCTTGGTTAAATTTTCTATTATTTTTATTTATTTTTAACACCTCAAATGTATAACTGTCATCTTCCATAAAGTTTGCATTAAGATTTAACAGTATGTATATTTCTCTTCAAAACTTCCATGCATTAATATAGTATAATTATAATTATATAGTCTATACTATGCTATACTATATAATTATATGGTATAATTATATAGTCTACTCTCATTTTATAAAGGGAAGAATTTCTTTTTTTTGAGACAGAGTCTCACTTTGTCACCCTGGGTAGAGTGCAGTGGCCTCACAGCTCACAGCAACCTCCAACTTGGGCTTAAGCGATTCTCTTGCCTCAACCTCCCAACTAGCTGGGATTACAGGCACCCACCACAGTGCCCATCTATTTTTTGGTTGTAGTTGTCATTGTTTGGCAGGCCCAGGCTGGATTCAAACCGGCCAGCTCCGGTGTATGTGGCTGGCGCCCTAGTCGCTGAGCTTACAGGCGCCAAGCCAAAGGGAAGAATTTCTTAATGAATAACATTTGTTTAGGTCTGGATTATTAAAGACCAGTTTTTATTTATTTTTTAACACCTAAAATGTATAACTGTCCTCTTCCATAAAATCCGCATTAAAATTTAAACAACTAGTTTATTTCTCTTTAGAACTTCAAAATAATAACTTTCTTATGAAAGAGTTATACACAGCTCATAAATCATAATCATAGTGCTAGGAAAAACATTTTCATCAGAAGTTTGATTTTCTCTATGTAACGTCCATGTATTAAACTCTTCGTTTTTCTGTTCACATTGTGTTACAATATAATTTCAAAATACCTCTGATGCTTTTTAGCAGATATTATGATAGGCTATTTATGATGTGTTATATTTGTCTTATTTTGGGTAAATGTGGTTTAAATCAATGACCTTTTCCCATTAATGAAAAAGTTCAAGTATTCAGTATTAAAAGATGCATTTTAGGGGGTGGCGCCTGTGGCTCAAAGGGATAGGGCACCAGTCCCATATGCTGGAGGTGGTGAGTTCAAACCCAACCTCGGCCAAAAACCACAAAAAAAAAAAAAGATGCATTTTAGAACCACACTAACATATGCTGACAAATATTTGGGAGTTTACTTTTGTCTGAAAGTGCTGTTACTATTTTCATGAGTGTGTTTTTTGTCTATTCCCCCTTTTTAGGCAGTATATATTGCACCCCTTAAAGCCCTAGTACGTGAAAGAATGGATGACTGGAAAGTTAGAATAGAAGAAAAGCTTGGTAAAAAGTAAGTTCTTATATTCACTTAAAAGATATGCTTTCAATAGTCTAAAAGGACTAAAAAATAAAAGAGATTCATAAAACTGTTAAATGGTTTTATAATAATTTTACAGTCTTTTATTAAAAAATGTAACTATTATTAAAATGGTATCAATATCCATTGTGTTAAGACTGAAAAATGAAATTGCTTAAATTACTTAATGTGTGTACTTTATATGACAAGGTAACTTTTTCAAAGTATTTTTAATAAAAATAAGATCTCTCTCTCTTTTGTTCATACTATTCAAAGTAACCTCCAGAAACCACTTAGAAGACACTTTGTATGTAAATTATTTACAAAAAATACTTCTTTGAAGAACATGTTTGGTTTTTTGGTTAATATTTTAACATAGCATAAGGTTATTCATTGGAATATTGGTTTTTGTGTAAAAAAATTACAGATAAGCTGAATGTCCAATAAAGTATCTCTAAGTAAATGATGGTACTGTCACACAATGCAGAATATTACATCACTCTATTTAGAAAAGGGTTCTTTATATACTGAAGGAATAATTTCCAGAGATGTTGTTTAAAAAATTGAGTGAAGTATCCTACCTTTTGTTTTAAAAACAGGTTAGAGAATGTGAACGTTGCTTCAGAATTAGAGCTAGATGGCCATAGGATAGGGATGATATAGAAACTATTCACAACATATTTTTTGAACAAAGCAAACATTAAATATTACATATTCAAAATGTGAAAATCTTTAAAATCAAAATAAGTAAATGTTTTGGAAACATTATGCTTGGAGGAGCCAGTCTTGCCCTTTTCCCTGTCTTAACACAAATATAGAAATTATTTAATAATTGCCTAAAATTAGGAATTAGCCTACAGATTTTTCTATGTATTACCTAACTCTTCCAGACGTTCATAGGTTTTTCTTTTCCCTCCTTCTCACTATGCAACTAAGATCTGTTCAGAATGATGTGGCACATATTTGCCCTGGCTTATCTTGTTTATGTCCTAATACATTTGAATTTGCCCATAAAATCTATAGAAAATTGCAAACTAAGAAATGTTTACGCATAATCTTTATGACATTTACACATAATCTTAATTATTCTCACTTAATGCCTTCTTTTGTAGTAATAAATTAGCACTTTCCCTCATTAAAAAGGTGTTTATTCTAACATATGGACAAGGAAGTATGAATTTAACTTTATAAAATTATATTTAATAGAGATTCTGCAAACTAATTAAAGCAAAGTTTGACATTCTTGAAAAGTCTAATATCTAATGACATATCTAATGTCAGTGATTTGAATTTATGTGTCTTTCATTTTATGGCAATAAGTCATCTTGGAATTCTTAAGAAATACATGTTTGGGGATCAGAAATTTCAGAAATCAAAGGGAAATAAAAGTTTTAAGCCTTAGAAAATGATATTTTAAAAGTAATATATTTTTGCCTTTCCTAGGTCATTTGTCACTTGAAAATTTTATGGGATTATTTTTATTTCCCTCCAGAGTTATTGAACTAACAGGAGATGTGACTCCTGATATGAGGTCCATTGCCAAGGCTGACCTTATTGTCACTACACCGGAGAAGTGGGATGGAGTCAGCAGAAGCTGGCAAAATAGGAACTATGTTCAGCAAGTCACTATTCTCATCATAGATGAGATTCATCTGCTTGGTGTGTACTGCTGCATTTAAAGCCAGTTTACAAACTTTTACTTTTTAAAAAAGTAATTATTGATATTATTTTTAGTTGAAGGATATTTGTATATACGGCGTGGCCATGTTTATGTTCCCGTGCAATTTAAAATAGTTGTCTATTCCAAATTGCACATGAACTTTATGGCCACCATGTATTTATGGGGTACAGTGTGATATTTTAATATACGTATTATATGTGGTGTGATTAAATTAAGATAATTAATATATATCACTTCACTTATAAATTTTTGTGGGAAGACATTAGAAATTTACTCTTACCAATTTTGAAATATACATTATTATTAACTTATAGTCACCCTGCTGTACAAGCTCTCACAGACTTAACTCTTCCTATCTAACTGGAACTTTGTACCCTTTGGCCAACATCTCTCTGTTTCCTCCCAAACTCTCCTTCCTCAACCTTAGGTAACTACCTTTCTACTTTTTACTTTCATAAATGAGATCATGCAGCATTTATCTTTCTGTACCTGGTTATTTCTTTTAGGATAATTCCTTGGAGTTCATTTATATTGTCACAAATGACAGAATTTTCTTCTTTTTAAGCGTAAATAATATTCCATTGTATATGTATGCCACAATTTCTTTACCTGTGGATCTGTTCATAGGCACTTAGGTTGAGTCCATATCTTGGCTATTGTAAATCGTACCTCGGTAAAGAGAGGAGTGCAAATGTCTCTTTAGCACATTTATTTCAGTTGCTTTGAATACCTATATACCCAGCAGTGGGGTTTCTGAATCATACGGTAGTTCTATTTTTAGTTTTCTGAAAAACCTGTAGTCTTTGAATTTCGTAATTGCAGCAGCCAGCATCTACTACCAAACAGATTTGTTAACATGTATTGTTTCTGTTTCCTAGGGGAGGAAAGAGGCCCTGTTCTTGAGGTCATTGTATCTCGAACAAATTTTATCTCATCACACACAGAAAAGCCTGTTAGAATAGTTGGACTGTCTACTGCATTAGCCAATGCCAGAGACCTTGCTGACTGGCTCAACATTAAGCAGGTATAAAGAAGACTGCTAAATTGTTTAGTAGCATGACTTAGGTGGCCATATGAAGGCGGTATCATAACATTATATACTTAAATATAAAAATTAAAAATGGTTTCTCACATTTACTCTAGATGGGTTTGTTCAACTTCCGACCATCAGTACGCCCAGTGCCCCTGGAAGTTCACATTCAAGGCTTCCCAGGTCAACATTACTGTCCTCGTATGGCAAGTATGAACAAACCTGCATTTCAGGGTAAGCTTCAGATTCTTGGAATGAAGTAGTAACCATTTTTTATTGTGGCTATCATGTGCATTTCAAGTGGTTTGGTTTTGGCTGGGCACAGTAGTTTACATCTGTAATTCTAGCACTCTGGGAGGCCAAGGTGGGAGGGTTGCTTGAGCTCAGGAATTTAAGACCAACCTGAACAAGAACAAGACCCTGTCTCTACTAAAAATAGAAAAATTAGCCAGGCATTGTGGTGGGCACCTGTAGTCCCAGCTACTCAGGAGGGTGAGGTAGGAGGATCCCTGGAACCCAGGAGTCTGAGGTTGCTGTGAGCAAGACTGACACCGGGCACTCTAGCCTAGGCAACAGAATGAGACTCTGCCTCAAAAATAGAAAAAAAAGAAATGGTTTGGGTTTCTTTTGGAAGAGCATTACTGGTCCAACTTCTACAAATACCCAAAGCCATCTAAAACTATTTATCTCAACTGTTAGGGAACATAAATATATGTTAAATAGCCTACTGAAAATTAGGCAGATTTCATAACTGATAAGGTCTTTGTGATAAAAATCATAATTTAAAAAGAAATCAAATCTTAAAATTAATTAAAGAGTTTTCTTATGGTAGTCAGTAGCTTGAACAAATGATAAACAGGAATTACAAGTCAAAAACATCACACAATCTTAATTTTTATGAGAAACCATAAAACTTAGAAATTTTAGTACTTTGGTACGTGCTTCTTTTTTTGTGTCTTGTTTTTCATTTTTCCTTTTCTAACAAATTAGGCAAACGGGAAAGATTTAAGAATAACACTTCTATTTTATTGAAACATGTTTTATTTAGGCTGCGTAAGGAATATTTATTGTATCAATTAAAAATAACCTCTAAAATAAATTCTCAAATGTGAACTGCTGTTGATTGTGAGGTGACAGTTGTGAGGTGACTTTTTAGCTGCTGTAATTAGCCTTATGACAGAAGCAAAGTATTGATTGTGAACTAGAGACCAATCTTGGCAGTTCAGATTATTTACACCTCCACAGAAGCATTGTACAAAATCACTAATGAACAATAAATCTGCCATGAGCTGTTCAGCCACACCTGTTCTTGCAGCAGCAAAAAAATCCATTAAATGTTCAGTTTTAAAAAAAGAGGCAGAGATCTATTTATATTTATATGCATAAATAATACCAATATTGTATTAATATGTATATTTTAAACATTATATTTCTAATATGATTTATCAATGCTTTACCATTTACATTATAATATTCTGATAAATGGTAAAAGAGTGAAATATAAGATAAATGAGTTTATTTTTCATAATATTCATGTTGAAATTGCTTATATCTAAGAATGACTGATTGCATAGCATTGATGGAAGTGAAGCATTTTGTGTTATGTAAATCAATAGTAAATAACTAAAATACTTATACTCTTTAGATGCGGTATCAGCACAATAGCTAACCTTATAAAGTATTTATTATACCTGTAGTGATTACTATATTTCTGTGAGTTTAGAAATATGATTTTGTGATAGCTTTATTTCTTGCAGTTATGTTATAAATAATGTCAAGGTCATGTCAACGTTTCCATTATAAACCTTGTTTCCCAGCCTATAAAAAGAAATTCCACAGCTCACATTTCAAGCAATAACAAGAAGGTTAAACTTTCTTATATAAATGTTTTAAATATCTCTGGTTTTTAAGAGAGCAATTATCAATATAAATATTTATTGTACTTGCAGCATCCTATAGAGATAGCTCTCCTATGTATACCAAAGAAACCTCATTTTCAGTTAGTTGATTTATATGGCTCTTTAAGTAATTATTTTTGAAGATTTGATTTACAAAATTTCCTCAGCCTCGTTAGTGAGGTTTCAAAGTACCCGTCTTCTGCTGACCACCACGTGCATTCTCAGACACGTCTTACCGCAGTCATTCTGTTCTCTTCAGCCCTCTTACATGTTCTCTTACCTTCTCTCTTGAAACCTCATACATGTGTTTTTGGAAACCCAGAGGGAAAGTGTTCATCTGGTTTATCTCTCAGCCTGTTTCTGATCATAAACTCTCCTCATGTTTCCATCTATTGATAACAGGACAAAAATAAAAAGAAGTTGTTTTGGTCTTTCTTGGGCATTTTTCTTTTTTTTTTTTTTACTTAGTTTTTATTAAATCATAACTATACGTTTATGGAATACAGTGTGATGATTTGATATACAATGTGGAATGGTTTAATCAAACTAATTGACATAACCATCTCAGGCGTGGTTCATCACCTTGTGGGACTTGACTCTCTCGCCGGACTCCAGGACTAGTGAACTGTAGTAATATGAGGCTTAGGCAAGCAAAACATCTAAGAAGCACAACTGAGGACTCTCAGCCTGAGAGTCAGTGTCCACGCAGAGCTCTTCATAGAGACTCTCAGCCTTGAAGTTTCTTCTTCTTTGGCAGTTCAGAATGGAACTCGGAGTAGACATAATTAAATCTTTTTTTCTTTCTGAGACAGTATATCATAGGGAGGGCCTCTCAACTTCCTTTCCTGTCATTTGTGCAATACGCTGCCAGACCCCTGGAGTAGTACCTGGAATAATACTAAATTTTACAACCAAACTGAAAATTCACCTAAGTCGTTTGCATCATTAGTTTTCATATATCCATGGGATAGCCTGTTGAAATTTATATTCTATTGTTAAAAGGCTTGTAATTTCATTTTCCACAACTTCTCAACAGCTATTAGAAGCCATTCTCCGGCCAAGCCTGTTTTAATATTTGTCTCATCCAGACGTCAAACTCGTCTCACTGCCTTGGAACTGATAGCCTTTCTGGCTACTGAGGAAGATCCAAAGCAGTGGCTGAATATGGATGAACGAGAGGTGAGCAACATACTTATCTTCTGCTTCTTACACATTTCAGATTACCTGGGATTACTGTGGAAATTACATATTTCATTATTTTTAGCTTTATTCCATAATGAAAGTATAAAATAACAGAAATTTGGAAAAAATAATAGAGGTAAGAAGAAATGCATGATACTGCCGCATTAACACGCCATTAATGTTCTGGTATGTTTTGTTCCAGTATTTTTCTGCTAAATACTATTTTATATATCCATAGTTATGATTTTTCCCTCTAACATTATTACTCATATATATTTTAATATTCAACTAAGTTTTCATAATGTTTGTGATTATTCTTGCCCTCATGAAACTTAAAATCAATTTTGCAAAATTAAGTTTTAGAAAAATATATATTTTTTTAATTTTGGAAACACAAGTGTATAAAAATTAAAAACCTGTTATCCTGGCTCGGCACCTGTAGCTCAAGCAGCTAAGGCGCCAGCTACATACACCAGAGTTGGCGGGTTCAAATCCAGCCCGGGCCTGCCAAACAATAAGGACAACTACAACCAAAAAATAGCCGGGCGTTGTGGCGGGTGCCTGTAGTCCCAGCTACTTGGGAGGCTGAGGCAAGAGAATCACTTAAGCCCAGGAGTTGGAGGTTGCTGTGAGCTGTGACACCACGGCCCTGTACCCAGGGTAATAGCTTGAGGCTCCATCTCAAAAAAAAAACCTGTTATCCTTTTACTAAGTGATAACCACCATTAAAATTTTTAAAATGTTTAATATTTATGTTTACACAATTATATTTCATTACTCTGTGGTGTTTTCTCCTACAATCAAATAATCATACATCTTTATTTTATAGGATTTTCTTTATTTAGAATTGTTTCCCAATATAGAGTGCTAAGAATAAAATGTGTGGGTCAAATAATGTGAACATTTTTATAGCTTTTCATATACACTACTAATTACTTTCCAGAAGGACTATGCTAATTAATATCCTCACCATCAATGTCTGAATTATCAGTAGCACATGAGAGTAACAGCCTTACTATGTCCTCATTTGTTGTAACATTAATATTTTATACGTAAATTGTTACCTTATTATTTTAATTTGTGCCTTAAATTTTATGTGGTTGAAAAATTTTGTTCTCTGGGTAGTGAACTTTGTTATTATTTAATTGCATTTGGTGTTTCATCTAATCCAGTAGAGCAATTATCTTGTAGAATTAATACCTTACCAAATTTGAAAAAGTGCTCATACACAAAATTTCAAGTTATCACTTTTTCTTCACACATATATATATTGCCATACATTGTATATATATTAATCTTTCCTCTGCTGTTTTAAAAAATTTTGCTAGTTCGTTGCTTATCTTTTTATCATGGTATCTTTTTACAAGTAGAAGACTTTGTATTTTATATGATGCAGTCCGTTAATATGGTCCTTTGAGATTCCTTATACTTTATCCAAACGATATTCCTTCTCCCTGCCATAGTTTTAACACAACATATAATAATTATTTTACTTAGACTTTTTCCAACTTTTAGAAATATTTTCTTAGAGTTATGATGAAAACAGGTGGTATCAATAACGTAATAGTTACATCTCCTCTCTTCCTCCTCCACATGCCCCTTTGTGATCTCCTGCAGCCTGAAGAAAATCAGTGTTGCTTGGCATCAGTATAAAACAAGGCTCCAAACCCACTGGTATCCATTCTTAACAGTTTGCATGTTTCTCCCCAACTTCTCAATGGTTCACTTGGTATTGGTAGGCCCATTGGATAGCACTATATATATTACGTTAGTATGTAACACTTAACCGATGTTTCAGAATGTTCTTGCTTAGTTCCACAGATGACCTTGTTCACTAATAGACCCTAAAACTAGCTTAATATAAAGGCTATCAACTGACAGCTTGAAATAGAGTGAAAGGTATCATTATATCTTTAACATTTCATCTTTACTTCTTTAAGTTATTTGTGTGTTTATACCAAATATTTAGTCAAGATAATATAAAGTCAAAATAGTTTTGCCAGCAGATTTTTTTTTTTTTGTCCTGTATGATTTATTTGGCATTCCATCTAAATAATCACCCTCATGTGTCTAAAACAGTGTCGTGACTTAGGAGGCCAGGGCTGAAAAATAGATACGTGGAATATTGATGACTTAGTTTATGTGGAATATCACTCTAGGTGTAATTTTATTCCGCTATGTCTCATCCCTAAAAGTCTGCCAAATAGAGCTTTTCTTTGAAGTCAGGATACAAAGTTCAAAACTACTAAACATGTTTTGGGATGTTTGCTCCAAGCATATAGACACTGGGAGTTTATTATATGTGTGACTCATGTTAACTTCAAATGTGAACCTCAGATGCTCTTCCCAACCATAGAATGCCTCTGCTGTATTTTTTTTTTTTATTTTAGTGTAGGAGACCGAAGAAACTGTGGGTAGTTCAGACATTGTGTAGCATTATTTCTCTGTTTTGTTTTTGTTTTTATCAGCATGAAATTTTATCACCAAGCCCAAGTACAAACCATAGAATTTATTCATCATTTCTGATGAAAGTATAGATTTTTGCTCCTAAAATAGGACAAAGTAAGACAGCTAGAAAGTATTATTTTTTATTTATGTAAAATATTTATTATGAATTTTAAATTTATGAGTCTTATTGCTTTGTTTATATTAATAAATATAAATTTATTGTGAAATAGTTATTATAAAGTTGGACAGCTAGAAATAATGATGTCATTTCAGGACTTTTTGTTTCACCAAGTCGATCTCAGGAATAAGGCAAGCTAGGCCTCGTTTTATTATTGCTTCCAAAGACATTCACCTTTAAAATCAAAATTTCAGAGGGTTTCTAACTGATCACTATGTGAATTCGATGTGACTATACTAAAGGCTGTTATAAAGTAGACGTTCAGTTGTTGAACACCTAAATAATTAATTTAAAATAGGAAAACTTTCTAACATTTTAGCTTTTGCATTGCTTCCTTCTATAATACTCTGGGTTGGAAGCGTAGTGGCTACTCCTATTGCTTCTCCTTATACAGGAGGGTTAAATTGGTGTTCTGTGGCAAGGCTCGGGTCACTGGTCAGATCTCTAGTGTTGACAACTTGAGCTGTTGAAGGAGGCCAGGTAAGCACAGCCACCATTATGCTGGTAGCTGTGGCGCAGGGTGTCTGGCATAGAGCATCATCCAAATTATTCTGCTGTTGATAACATTGAGTCTGGAACTGTCAGTGGGGGAGAGTAAGGAAAGTTAAGAAAGTAGGGTGTATCCAAAGAGAAGGGAGAGAGAATGTGACTAAAATGAATATATGTGTTCTAGCTTTTTTTCATAAAGCCAAAAAAAAAGTTATCTATCTACTTAATCCAGTATAGTCTCACAATGAAGTTATTAAGGAAGCAGAGAGACATCTTCACACATATCATTGATTTAAGATCAGGGGCCGGGTGCCGTGGCTCACGCCTGTAATCCCAACTCTTGGGAGGCCGAGGTGGGTGGAGACAAGCCTAAGCCACAGCAAGATCCCGTCTCTAAGGAAATATCCGGGCATTATGGCAGGTGCCCTAGTCCCAGCTACTTGGGAGAATGAGGCAGGAGAATCTCTTAAGGCCAAGAGTTGGAGGCTGCTGTGAGCTATAACGCCACAGCACTCTACCAAGGGCAACATAGTGAGACTCTGTCTCAAAAAAAAGAAAGGAAAAGATCATACCACATCAGGAAAATCTCATAAGTAATACCCTTCTGTATTCATCTTTAGGAAGCCTTTATGTAGTGGTTTCAGGAGTTCATGGGTATGTGCTGCCATGGCACTTGAATTCTACTAGTTGCACCATTAATCTCAAACTATTGCTATCTGTATCTTTGCATCACTCTGCAAGTTTCCAGTCAAGACAGAGAGATCCGAATGCCTGAGTTCTGATCTCTGGCATATGGCAGGGAAAAGCGAATAGCTTCCAACCTCTGCCTTGTATTGTAGGAGATGATATTCAGGTACTGGCTGTTCATACACAGCACATAGTTCTGGATCTCTTGCTTGTCATGCTCTGATTCTTTTGTCACCCGTTTCAGTGTTCTGTCACCAGTGTACTAAATGATAAAGTTACCCACAACTTTATGCTGTATTCAACACTAGAGGATAAGGAGAGTAAAGAGGAACAAAATTAATTAAAACATGTTAATTAAAATAGCATGTTAGTTCATATATGTGGCAGCAAGGAAGCAAAGGTAGAGGCCATAGTATTTGTTTCTGAAACTGATCAGAGACCAAACAGATATTTATGATCTATTTTCTCCAATCACCTGTACACCATTTTTTCAACCAGCCACTAAGCTAATCAAGATTCTTCATCCAGAGGAGTGACCAGTCTCTCTCATTCCTTAGAGGCCGGAAATATAGAGGGTTGTAAAAATCAGTAATTTTTCAAATCCATATAATGGTGTAAGAGTTTCTGTGGGGTCCATCCAAGTTTTTCTCTCCCCTTCTTTATAGTAGCACCCCAATTTCATCATTAGGATCAGTTGTCTAGACTGCATTTTGAGCATGTTTTATTTGTTCATCTGGCAGCATGAGATCATCAAATGGTTATTTGGCTTTTTCAGCTTCCAGTTACATTGTTAAGCCACCCAGCTAGCAGAGCTAAAGTTGTAGGGAACGGAAGCAAAAATTTTGTGAGTGGTTATTAGCTGTGATTTCAAAGGGCATCTGCACACCTGACTACATGGTTCCTGGAATTGTATGTTCTGGCAGTGAGAGAAACCGCATCATTGATGATTACTTGTTCAGAGCATATCCTGTCCTACAGTCAGTACTCTGACCTTTCCAGGGTGCTGTCTTCCAGCTGCCACTCTGAGTCATTAATGTAAGTAAAAAGACAGCTCTTTCTATTGATGAGGGACATAAGACCACTGTATTTCATGGCATTTCCTTGTTTTACTTTCTTCTCCATAAAGTTTGTCAGTCAGAGACATTACTGTACAGGATATCACAGCGGTATATAAGGCATTCAGGAATTTTACCACTGAGGATACCTGCAGAACCATGATTTGTAAGAAAAAGACAATTAAAATCCAAAGTAAGTGTCTACTCTTGCAGGGGTGAATAGATGTCCACTCTGTGATAGAGTCCTGTGTAATCTCTTCGTGACAAGGTAACTGATCCCTTGGGTGAGGTACTTTAAAATGGGCCTAGAGCTTACAATGGTAGTGTATTTTTTTCTGGGACTGTTGTGCAATCCTTAAACTTCTGTCTTTCTAGCCACCTTGTCCTCCAGTAGTGCTCTTGGCAGGCTCCTGGCTAATTTAGTAACTACAAGGCCAAGTGTTGGCCATCAACTTGCATCATCTCTCCTTTGCAGTTAAGTAACAATGAAATATCTAGTTTATGGTCAGCAGCTTCAGTTGCAAGGTCACCTAGTGTCACATAGGCAGGAACTCAGTTTTTGTTTTCTTCTCACTACCCCCCATGCACATAAAAATAACAATTCTCAAATTCAAAGCAATAAGCATCCCTGACGAGAATTTGTATTCATTTAGCATATATTTATTGAATATGTACAACTTATCAAGTACCAAGTTAGCCAACTGAAGAAGACAGAAATTAAATATATACATATAAGATATATTATACGTATGATTAAGCAAGTAAAATAATTGCACATTATGAAAACTGCTGTCAAATAAACCAACAAGAAATGTAAAGGAATAAGAAAATGGGAGGACACTTTAAATAAGTGTAGTAGAATGGTCAGACTTCTTTGAGGAAGAAGCTGAAAGTGAAAGGAAGAGAATGAGGTAACTCTACCAACAGAGGAGACAGCATTTCAGGCCAAAGGAACAGGAATGGAATGTTAAAGGAACTGGGAGATGAGCTTAGCTGTAGCAGAAGAGCTGAGAGGAGAGGGATAGGCAGAAGGCCAGCTACTGTAAGGCCTTCAACCTGTGGTTAGGGAGTTTGAAATCTAGTCTAAGTACTAGGAGAAAATAGTCATTTATTCATTTATTAAAAAGACATTTATTTTTATTTTTATTAAATCATAGCTGTTTACATTAATGTGATCATGGGGCACCATACACTAGTTTCATTTACTGAGCTGCTTCTGTGTATCAGGTACAGTTCTTGCCCTTATAGAATAACATTCTAGTGAAATGATAAATAACAAGCAAATATGTCAAAATGTGATAATTCCCATAGGAAGAAAATAAGAGAAGAATAAAGGCAATAGTGAGTGCTGGGGTGGGTAGTAGGATGTTGTGAGTGTTCACGTGTAAAGGTAAGAAAGGCCTTTCTGATAAGGTGATCTCTGAATAGAGAACGAAAGGAAGCAAGAAAGCAAACCAGACAGGCGAACTGATACCGAAGGGAAGAATGTTCTAGGGCACTAAAGCTTTTTAAGCTCTTCTCTGTCTTCTTTCTCCCTTCCGTCCTTTACTCTTAGGCTTCCCCTTTCAGTAAATGCACCATGATCAACTTAGATGTTTGAGATAAGAACTGAAGAGTCATTTTATTTTATTTCAAAATATTACAGAGATACAAATGTTTTTAGTTACATGTATCAATTTTGGTTACATCTAATACCCATCCTCCCCTCCTTACCCCCCTGCTTGATTTCCACTGAGTTTTACTTCCCTCTGTGCACCTGTATGTGTTTTCATTGGTTAATTGCAATTTAATAGTGAGTAAATGTGTTATTTGTTTTTCCATTCTTTAGATACTTCACTTAGTTTAATGGTCTCCTTTTCCATCCAGAGTGTTGCAAAAGGCCTTAATTCATCCTTCTTCATGACTGAGTAGTATTCCACTGTATACAGCTAACACATTTTCTTAATCCACTTATGAATGGATGAGAACTTGAGTTGATGCCACATCTTTGTGATTGTGAATTGTGCTGTAGTAAACCTTCAAGTACAGATGTCTTCTTGATTAAAAAAAAATGACTCATTTTCCTTCGGGTAAATACCCAACAGTGGGATTGCTGTATCAAATAGTAGATCTACTTTTAGTTCTTTGAGGAATCTCCATACTGTTTTCCATTGAGGTTTTACTAATTTGCCATCCCACCAACAATGTATAAACTTTCCTTTTTTTCTGCATCCATGCCAGCATCTATTGTTTTAGACTTTTTAATAAAAGTCATTCTAACTGAGATAAGGTGATGTTTTATTGTGCTTTTAGTTTGCATTTCCCTGATAATCAATAATGTTCAGCATTTTTTGTGTGTTAATCAGCCATTTGTCTCTCTTCTCTTGAAAAGTGTGCATTTTGAAAAGCTTAATGTCTTTTGCCCAGTTTTTAATGGGGTTGTTTGTTTTTTCCTTGCTGATTTGCTTGGGTTCTCTGTAGATTCTGATTGTTAACCCTTTATTAGATATATAGCTTGTGAATATTTTCTCCCATTGTGTAGATTGCCAATTTGCTCCGTAGATTATTTCTTTGGCTGGGGAGAAGCTTTAATCAAGTCCTGTTTATTTATTTTGTTGTTGCTATGATTGCCATTGGAAATCTTCCTAAACTTTTTGCCTGCAGCAACGTCTAGAAGCGTCTTTGCAGCATTATCTTCTATAATTCCTATGGCTTTATGTGTTAAGTTTGAATTAATCTTTTATCCATCTTGAATTAATTTTCTTGTGAGCAGTGAGAGATATGGAGTCTGTTTCAATCTTCTGCATGTGGCTATTTAGTTTTCCCAGTTTTTCAGTTTATAGTTCAGTTTTTCAAACTATACTACAAGGCTGTAGTAACCAGAATAGCATGTACTGGTAGAAAAATAGAAACATAGACCAATGGAACACAACAGGCAACCCTGATGCAGAACCATCCACATACAGTCTGCTGATCTCTGACAACAGTGTACCCTGGAGAAAAGAAGCCCTGGTCAGTGAGTGGAGACTCATTCTTGATCCCCTTCTTTTCTTTAATGCTCATTCCTTGTCTGTCAGAAAGTCTTACTGATTCTAGTCCCAAACATACCTTTCTATTCTCATTGCCTCCAGCGTAGATGGTCCCTAGGCCACCACCTTCGGTAATTTTGCATTTACATCCATTTCATTTCCTAGTAAGCAGCAAAAATGATCTTGACGTGTAAACTGGGTTTGTCATTTGTGTTAGTGTTAACGCCCTGGATCATTCTCCTGTAGATAGAGGTGAGGTTTGTGTCCTTGATTCTTCAGTTCTCTGTTCAGAGGTCACCTTATTACAGAGGCCTCTGGTATATCCAAGATTTCAAGGAGAGATTTCAAGGCAATTAGATGTAAAAAGTCTGTAAAACATATTTGGGAAGAGAGGGGAACATATGAACACGGGAACATCAGCGTGGAGGCAGCATTTAAATCCAGGTGAACAAGCACAGAGGAGCCCCTCAGGTCTGTCAGCGTGTGGAGTCTGAGCTGAGAAAATAAGGAACTAGCAAAGGGCACTGAGACCGCGGTGCCAGTGAGGGAAGGTGGTGTCTAGAACAGTGCAGGAGAGAGGAGTCCAGGAAGGACGGAGGGCTGGGCTGTGCCAGCCTCTGATGGCAGTTGAGTGGGAGGAAAGCAGAGGAGAAACACCGTGGGATTTAACTCTCAGAGCCAGTGACGTGTTGTGAACAGAAGCCAGTTTGGGATGGATTGAAGGGTAAATGGGAGATGGGGGAGAATGGAAGCAAATAGGACATATAACTGCTTCTGGAAGCTTTGCTACGTAATATAATTATTGTTATAATGTAGCATTTAACAAGTATGATATGTCAGCTTTCTGGTCCCCTATGGAAAGGCGAACAGTGCTAGAATCTGGATTAGTTGCCAACTAGCACTAAAAGATAAAAAGAGCAGACAGAAGGAATATCCTTTTTACTGACTTGGCTTATTGGCCGAATCTCAGAATACGACCCTTTTATCACCACTCACACCTTGATGAGACACTATATCTGGGGTGAGAAAGCAGAATACTGGCTGGAGATGAGCCTTTGTTCTAATAAAGTCTTGCTCACATCCTTTTGCTCAACTCCTCCACGTATCTTCCAGGCAGCAGCCGGGCTGCTCCTTTCTTTCTCCACTTTGTTAAATAAAGGTCTAGTGGCTAAAAGAAGAATGCAACAAAGAGGACTAGCTATTCATTTCTGTTAATGCAAGTGGGAATGAATTAGACAGAATTCTGCAAGGTCTTTTGTCGAGGCCCTTAACCAAAATGTTTTCATTTGTGTTCTAAAGTCTACCCCAAAGGTAGGTTGGGAAAACATCAGAAGCAGAAGAGACAACAGCTTTCTGAATCGTGCAAACCACGGAAGGAATCCAGATGGAGATCATGGGAGTGTGAGAGATAAGAGTACCTTGAAAATAGGACCAAAAATGTAGTTAGGTCATGTTAATTAATTGGCTGGAAGACTTATCTAAATTACACAGAACGTTATTTTTTAAGGTACCAATTACACTTTTACGCAGTACTTCAAAATGAATTCATGAAAACCTGTGTAGTACAATGCATAAAAGAGTAATTTCATGAAAAGTAAGATTGTTAGTATTTTTACATGCTTAATACTGACGTGTTTATACAGATGCTTGAGAAGTTTATCATTAATGAAGTTCATCTAACTTCATTACAAGTAAAATCTTTGTAGACTTATAAAAATGAACTATAGACTAACTTAAAATTATCACAGGTTCAGATTTGGTAGGATTTCTATTAATGGCATTTTACTATAGTTTTCTTTGATTCATTTGCCTTTTCATTCAACATGTAGATAGATATTAACCTCTTCTTATTGGTAAAAAGTTAGTATGAGCTTGGAAGATGAACTTTGAATGATTGAAAAATCACAAATTAAGTTGAATTTAATGCAGAGTAAACACATTTTTAACTCAAAGGACTTTTTTGGTTTGTGTGAAACTAAAATAGATTTAGCTCATGATGCTAAACTCCCACACCAAGTGCTTTCCATTTGGATCAGGCCTCAATGCCTCTTGACAACTGACTAGTAAAAAAACAATTAGGCTAAGAATATTTAGTGTCAAACAGGTATTATCTACAGATTTGCTGAGGATTGGACATTTGAACTCAGTTGGGCCTCGTGGAGTATTTGTGCAGTTAAGAGGAGCTATTAATATCCTTAAGCTACAAGATGGGAAGCTGGTCTATTTCATTTTGCCTTAGTTGGTATCAGACTTGTCCTGTTGAAGAAGCAAAGCTTAATAATGATTCATATGTTTATAGAGTACTTAACTAGTTTATTAAAAGTTTATATTATCACATTTAATCATGAAATCTGGGAGGGGAGTTCTTGTATCCCAGTTTTCCATATGGAGAAACTGAAACATCTATGATTTGCCCTAATAGCACAAAGTAAGTGAGAGGCAACATTGGTGCTCAAGACCAGGGGGACTAACCCAGAGCCTTTGTTCTTTTACTGTGCCATACAGTGGTGGAAATCATTGGCAACATACTGACTAGAGAATATGGAAAAGTCTGGGAGTGGGGGGTGGAGGAATTTGATGGAGTTGAAAATGCAATTAAGATAGAGTAAAATCAGTTACTAAATAGTTTAACAGGAGCAACCAACAAGAGCCGTGCCATTCTTATCATGAGGAAGTTGAAGAGGTGATATTTTAGTTTAGAAAAGAAGATAATTCTTCATTTTTAGGCATAGGATGGAAATAATAAAAAATAAATCCTCTCCATAGGTTTCCTCAGCTGTGTGAGTCTAATACATTACTCCATCATTTCAGATCTTACCTGCTTTCAGCATACACTTTAAAATAATGGGGCAAAGCCATAGACTGGTGAATATTTCTTTCAGTGGCTAATTGAAGTATACCTCCCATTCATGTTGTGATTATAAGGTGGCATTGAAGTGGTTAGGGCAGGGACTGGAGGAAGTCTTCTCAGGTTCTGGTTCAATACTGACTGCCTATGAAAAGTTATGTGGCCTTGGAGGATTGTATAACCTCTGAGCTTCATCACTTCAGCTATAAAAGTGAACAATAATAATGTCATCCTCGTAGGAATATTGTCAGCATTACTTCTGTTAATACATTTAAGATATTGAAACATACTTAAATGTTCAATAAATGTTAACTGTTGTTACTATTGTAGTGCAGCAACATTGCATAATACTTTATAAACAGATCGTTTTGCTGAAAGGTATGTGTTAAAATTTGATCTTATATTTATACACTTTTGCTTATGATCCTTCACAATTTTAACTAATGCTCATATTGTATTCACTTAAGATTATGCTACTTTAGAAAATTAATTCTATAATGTCCCTTCTATTAACTTTATCTACATTTTAAAGGCTTTTCAATATACAGGAATGTTCTGTAAGCATGAGTTGGAATTTGAAGTCTCCAAAAATGGAAATAAACCTAAAATTGATATTGAAAAATAAATATGAAGTGCTTACACTAGGATTTCCTGCCAAAAGCATAGTAAATTAAAGGAGAAAAATGATAAGAAAAATATTTAATATCTCACCCTACAACCCAGTTTTGGTACCCATTATCCTTAAGAATCAGGCGAAACTAAACAGCAAACATTGAAAATAGTGTGTATTTATTTTTCAGATATACATGGCAAAGTTTTACCTAGTATCATTTATTTGTATATTTAGTTCAAATTTTATTTACATATTTATTTTACCCAAAACTTATATTTAATCTCATATAAATGTATTTGATTATGAGTCATTTGAGCTGTGGTTGTCTTTGGGCTTCAGAAGGGACAGCAAGAGAATTGAAGTTAGGGAAATATTAACAACGTTTGTAAACTATTATTTTGAATTAATTTTTTTTCTTAAATTCTTTTTAGTAGCTCCATAGTATGTTATACAATGTTTCCTTCAATTTTAGTTTTTTTTCTTCATTCTATGAGGTTAATCATAAAGAAGTGTAGTATAAGAAATTAGCATTTGGTAATTATAAGGAAATGTTTTAACTTCATTTAACATCTGTACCAGATATGATATATTTAATTGTTTTTCACTAAAAAGACTTCATAACTTTCATGATTCTTATGTATGGTGCAGTTTTTATTGGGCATTTTGGACAATTGATAAGCATTATTCAGTGGCATATGGTCTGAGTCTGACATGCTTTGAAAAGAGAACAGAGTTCTGATAATGAGGATTCTGTGAAAATGAGAAAACCAGCACAACAGATATGCTTTGAGAAAGTATGGGTTTTTAGCATCTTGAAACAATATATCACACTCGAAGGGACAGAACTGGGCTGCACAATCTGTTAGCTCATTCTTGTCCAATCTGGCCTCCTCCTTTCTTTTGGAGCCAGCATTGTCGTCAACTCACTGAATTATATTCTAACTGGAATGTATTTCAGACACAGAGTAATGTATCTACTTAAATGGAATCCTATTTTTCTACAAAAGCTTTTTCAGTATAATAAATTTAAAATGTAAAAAAAAATCTATTAAGTTAAAGTAAATGGTTCAACAGTTTACATATGTGCCTCCTCCCCACTACCTCAAAAAGAAGACCACTACTTAGAAGAACGTAGATCTGTCTTTCTTTTATGTACAATAGTGAATAATTTTTTTTAGTTTGACTATCAGCTGGTCAGACATATTTCAAAGACTATTTATTGGAAAGATATCTATATATTACAACAAATATTTGTTGAACAGAGATGAACTATAAAGTTAAAACTTTTTTATCTAAATGTTTTAATTATCAGGATTTTTTTTTTTAATTTTATAGTAGCCCTTAACAAGAATTAAGCTTTAATGTCCCCAGGCATCTATTTTATATAATAAACAAACTTGTTTCCTATCTATGTAGAAAGGTACTGGCCATCCTTGGAGAGCAACCTAAATATTTTTCATGAAGCTTAGTTATCTCATGGAAAGAGTGTTGAGAAAGGCTACTCTGTAGTGTTCAAAATCATTGACTCTGAATTTGAAGTATACTGATTTGCATAAATGAATTAGGTGTTATATTAGAGATATGTTACCCTATATAAAAGATTATATGCGATAATTTTGTAAAGTATTAAACACAATGACTGGCATATAATCAATGCTCAACAAATAATATCTGTTATCATATCTTAAGCTTTCATTATTGTAAGTTCCTAAATATATTGCTCATATTGTGATATTTTGATGAAAATAAAACCTGTTGTTTAAAGTACAATAACAAGGATATGGATCACTTAATGCAAAAAAAAAAAACTAGAAAAATTTTCCATGGGAAATAAAATTAATAAAAATGGAAGGAGTACTTTATTATAGGATATTTTGGTCTTACACAGTTTTACTAAACTGCAGCAGCCAGCAGTTTTTCTTTCTGGGGATTTTGTCATCTACTTATTGGTTTATGCAAGAAAGTAAATGTATTGCAAGTATGCTTAGATGTATTAGAAGTGGTTAATAGCAGAAGAAAAATCCAAAGAAAATGTCAGTTTTCCATATTTCTATTGCAGGCATTTAAAATTACACATGTACCTGTTTTCAAATTCCTTTTCACTGTTGCTTACTGTTGGAATGTGCTGGTGAAGTTAAGGAGTTAGGTCCTTCTAATGTGCACGTGTTTTCAAATCACTTTTATCTTTGCATCACTGCCCTCAAGGAGCTGCCCAGAAAGAACGTTCTTATGTTATAACTTTTGTTATTCTCTGCTTTAAGGACCTGTTAAGCGATCTTTTCATGGGGCGGGCGCCTTATTCCGTTGAACCACAGGCGCCGCCCACCTGTTAATCTTTAAACAAAAGGAGACTGGGCTTTCTGTTTAGTCCTTTACAAGGAGTTTTAAGAAAATAACATTTACTGCTTATTACCATAAAATTTATATTATCTTCCATGTCCAATGGAAAATTATAGAATATTCAGAACGTTTTTATATAAAATAGGATTTTCAAAAGCCATTTAGACATGACAATTCAGTGAACTAAAATGAGGCTGGAAATTAAATCTATTAAAAAATACAAATGTTATTTTATATAAAAAATTCTGAATATAATACATTTAGCCTTTGAAATAAATGAGGTTAGTAATTATGAAGCCAATATTGCTAGAGTAACTGGGTAATTATTTAGGGAAAGTAAACTTAGATTTCTACGATATTTTATATACAAAAATTAATTACATAAGGTAATTATATGTTAAAAAAACTATAATGGAAATTAAAGAAATGGATGAATATATATTTGAGGAAAAGTTTTCTAAGCAACGAAACATAACAGACCAAAGTATAATTTTAGGTCTATAAAATTGAAGAACACATAAATAAAATAAAGTACAAATAAAAAAACAGATGGAAGTATCTATACCAACTATCATGTGCCACTAAGAAAAAAAGACTATTGCAGCCACTTAGAAAATGAAAAAAAATATTACAAAAACAAACAACCGGAATATAAAGTGGTTTTTTTGTAATATTGATCAAACAAATGAGAAGTAGGAAAAAAAAATACACCAGTTAAATTTTTTTTTTTAAATAATACTCAGTTTTGAGGGTACAGAGACATGGAGACTCTTAGTATGTTTATAGTGATATGCTTTTCTGGAAAACAATTTTTTAAGAGATGTACATATCCTTAAAACATATTCATGGACGATGTCATTACTTAATGTATACATCAAGCTAGTAATAATATCTACTATTATAGGGCTTTAAGGAAAGATTCAGTGCATATATGTAAGATTGCTATTATTCTTTCAAATTTACAGTTAAAGAAACAAGGCTCAGAGAGGTTATGTGTCTTGCTTAGAATCACTAAGCTCAATGAGAAAGCATAAACTGGAACAATTTATTGGGTACAGAATTGGGTACAATTATGGCTGATTTTTTTTTTTCATTAAATTTTTGTCCATATTTTCTAAATGTATGGCCCTGAGCCAGAAAGATTTATTTTTTATTTTAATGAGATGAACTGAACTGGTTTAGGCAACATTACATATTGTTACTCATTAAGAGAATATTCCATTTATAGATTTTTTTCCCTTGATGAATAAAAATAAGATGGATAATATTTAAACTTCGGTTGATTTAGAAAATATTTTCACCAAGTACATTCTTTTCAATTAATTTAATAATAGCTATAGATAAGGCCTACAATTTGATGTCTACATAGTATCATAATAAACAGCAAACAAAATTAATCAAATACAGTGCTAAAATGAAAATTTCAGACCTGATACACCTATATCTTGTGATCATGTTTTTATCTGCAGATGGAGAACATCATTGCAACGGTAAGAGATTCCAATCTGAAGCTCACACTTGCTTTTGGAATAGGAATGCATCATGCTGGCCTACACGAGAGGGACCGAAAAACAGTAGAGGAACTATTTGTGAACTGTAAAGTTCAGGTACTTTCTTTTCTTCCATGAACTCATATTTCAATATAACTTAAAAGTTGCATTTTACTTATCTATATAACCTTGTATTTTTTAGGTTCTTATTGCTACAAGCACATTAGCCTGGGGTGTAAACTTCCCAGCTCATTTAGTAATTATTAAGGGAACAGAATATTATGATGGAAAAACAAGACGTTATGTGGATTTTCCCATTACAGGTAATTTTTGAAATTTTACTGAGATACCTTAAGCTCATATTTTAGCCTTAATTAATTAAATTAATGAAATTTTTGAGAATTGATAACATTTAAACATATGGTGGACAATTATAAATTTTTTGTTTCTAGGCAAATATTATTCAAAATGTTGAGCTGTTTTATTTTTACTTACCCAGTCTTTTAACAAACAATAAAAATATAACAGAGCTGGAAGCAATGGTTCACAACTATAATTCTAGGACTCTGGGAGACCACGGCAGAAAAATTACTTCAGGTCAGGAGTTCAAGACGTAGCCTGAACAAGAAAAGCAAGACCCTGTCTCTACTAAAAATAGAAAAAATTAGCCGAGCATGGTAGCATGCATCTACATGCATCTATAGTCCCAGTCAAGGCTGAGGCAGGAAGACCACTTAAGCCCAGAAATTTGGGTTTCCCTGCACTATGATGATGACATTGCACTCTAGCTTGGGTGACAGAGCAAGACGTTGTCAAAAAAAAAAAAAAAAAAAAACTAATGGTTCCAAATTTATATGTTGATAAAAGTACTAGTTAGTAGCTATTGGTAACCTAACAAATGATGATCAAGATTTACAATATTTAATTTTAAATGTATTTCACTAGAAATGATACTTCCATGGGACTTCCAAAACCAAAGCATTTGTTGAACAATCTCATTAAGATATTTTATAGCTTGGCTCGATGCCCGAAGCACAGTGGTTACGGTGCCAGTCACATATACTGATGCTGGCAGCTTTGAACCCAGCCCTGGCCAGCTAAACAACAATGACAACTGCAACAGAAAATAACGGGGCATTGTGGCAGGTGCCTGTAGTCCCATCTACTTGGGAGGCTGAGGCAAGAGAATTGCTTAAGCCCAAGAGTTCAAGGTTACTTTGAGCTATGTTGCTACGGCACTCTACCAAGAGCAACAAAGTGAGACTCTGACTCAAAAATGTATATGTATATTTTTTATAACTCAATAAAACATTTTCAGTGGGTTCTAAAGAGGAAAATATATTCAATATATATTTCTACTTAATGAACACATGCCAAAGCTTTATTATTTATAAATCATTAATTTCCTCAGACATTTCTGTGGTATAAAAGAAATATTTTATACCATGGCTGGCAGGAAGGTGAGGCCTAAATGGGCCCATTATTTATGGGGAAAAGCAAATGAATGAAACTACTGAGGAGATTTATATGTATGTGTTTTACTTTTTCTTATTTAATGAAAATAGTGATATAGGCAGTGCCTGTGGCTCAGTGGGTTAGGGCGCTGGCTCCATATACCGAGGGTGGCAGATTCAAACGAGCCCCAGCCAAACTGCAACAACAACAAAAAATAGCCAGGTATTGTGGCGGGCGCCTGTAGTCCCAGCTACTTGGGAGGCTGAGGCCAGAGAATTCCTAAGCCCAGGAGTTGGAGGTTGCTGTAAGCTGTGTGACACTACTGCACTTTACCAAGGGTGATAAAGTGAGACTCTGTCTCTACAAAAAAAAAGAATATAGTTGTATCTATTAAGCTATTTTAAATCATTTTTAACTAAAGGGAATTTTTATCTTTCTTTTATGAATGTTAAGAGATACCTTTTAGGGAACTCAAGTTTCCATCATAGTGACTTGCTTACTTAATTATAAATTTCTGCGTAAATATAATTCATTCAGAAATTTATAAATGAAAGACCCAATAGTAGCCATCAGAAAGCTGGTACATGCTCTTAAAATATTCTGCTTCTTTTGTTATTTTATTGTATCAAACAAGTATGTCATAATCAGTAACTATACCTTGTGTGATGTGTAACCCTGAAGAATGCCTTTACTTTATCTTTTTTAGATGTCCTCCAGATGATGGGACGTGCTGGGAGGCCTCAGTTTGATGACCAAGGCAAAGCTGTAATTCTGGTTCATGACATAAAGAAAGACTTTTATAAAAAATTTCTTTATGAACCTTTCCCAGTAGAATCAAGGTAAACTTTGCTTTAAATTAGTTTAAATAGATCCATTTTGTAGAAATTTGATGCTTTCTCTGGTTATATGTTATTAGATAAAAATTCGCGGCGCCTGTGGCTCAAGGAGTTGGGTGCCAGTCCCATATGCTGAGGGTGGCAGGTTCAAACCCAGCCCTGGCCAAAAAAACTGTAAAAAAAAAAAAAAAAAAAAAAAATTAGTTTAAAACAATTATATGATGTGAAAATCAATGTATCACTATATCACAATATGCAATATAATTTTCAGTTAAATAAGAATAGTGTAGCACGGTGTTCAGTCACAATGGTTTTGAAGCTAGATAACCTAGGTTGAAATGTGGAAGGGGCATTTACTTAATGGTTTAGGCTGCCAGCTTATTTCAGAATTATTCTGTATTTCTTTTTGGATCCAGTAACTACTGCCACTTTCACAAATCGTCCTTCATTTTCTGAGCTAAAAATAACCTTTTCTCTCAGATTTATATATTTTCACTTATCACACTTACCATTTTCTGATTTTATCCTAGTCCTTTTCTATTATATGTACTGTATCTCCTTTATTACTTTATAGAAAATTTGTAAGCATAAATTATATTAAAAAATGAAAATGCAGTGATCTAAATACTCAACTCAAGAATTTAGGAAGTAGCATGAATTCAAAGAAAGGGAAAGAAAGGAAAAGAAAAATAAGAGCAAGAATTAATAAATTGAAAATAAACGTACATCAGAGAAAAATCAACACCATCAATAGTTGGTTCTTTACAAAGGATGAATAAAGTTGATAAATTTTTAACTCTGAATATTAGAAATGGAAAGGTATTTGGACTAAAATGATAATAAGATATGAACAACTTTATGCAAATAATTTTTAAGCAATCAAATAGTAAAATTTCTTTTAAAAATTATTTAAACTGACACAAAAAGAAGTAGAATATCTAAGTAGTTTCTTATTTGTCAAACCAATTGAATCTGAAATTTAAAATCCTTCTGGAAAGAAATGTGGACAGATAAGATTCACTGGTGCATTCTTCATAATATTGAAGGGAGAAACAACATCAGTCTTACCTAAATTCCTCCTAGTAGTAGGAGAGGTAGGTAGGACTGCTTGCCAACTTGTTTTATGAAACTAGAATAACCTGGATCTCAAAACCTGATAAGAAATCTACAAGAAAGGAAAGTAACAAACCTATGCCTCTCATGAATGTAGATTAGAAGTCCTAAACACTAGTAAATCAAACCCAGGAGGGTACAAAAACATTACAACCAAGTGTATTTTATTCCATAAATGCAAAGAGGATTTATTATATTATCTGAAAATGAATGAAATATAATTAATCACTTTAATTAACACAAAAAATAAAAATTATAGAATTATGGATTAAAATAAAAGCATCTGATAAAATTGCACATCCATTCATAATAAAAAATTTTAGCAAGCAGGAGTATAATGGAAGGTTCTTAATCTGATGAAGAATATATACCAAAAAAAATCTGGGAGCATCATAATTAATGAGGAATTACTGAAAGCTTTCACCTTAAAACAAGGAAGGGTATCGGGATCTTGCTCTTACTTACAGTAAGTGTTGTGCTCAAGGCCCACACTCAAGGAAACAAACACCAGAATATTCTTTTGAGCAAGGTAGTGAATAGAGAAGCACAATGCTAGCCGGGCGTTGTGGCGGGCGCCTGTAGTCCCAGCTGCTTGGGAGGCTGAGGCAAGAGAATTGCTTAAGCCCAGAAGTTGGAGGTTGCTGTGAGCCGTGTCACGCCACGGCACTCTACCCGAGGGTGGTACTCTGTCTCTACAAAAAAAAAAAAAAAAAAAAAGAGAAGCACAATGGGAGGGCTTCTGGGACACTGGCAGTGTTTGATGTTGTATTGGTTACGCAGCTGTGTTGACATGTGAGAATTAATTGAGATGAACATAACATAATTTATATAGTTTTCTTCGTGTGTACTTCTATAAAATGAACTAAATTTTAAATTTAATTTCACTTTTATATGATTGTTATTAATATTTTATCTATTACAGAGTATTCCATAGTTCTCTATTAATATGCATTTAAAGAATTTTGGTTTTCTCTCTTATGTGGAATGTTGCAGTGCAATCTTTTGCTTCATGATACATGTAAATGTTTCTCTAGTAGGTCATAATGAAAAAGTGAAATAATTGATTCATAGTGATTGTTCAAATAGATAATTGTCAAATTGGTCTTCACATTGATAGTACCGATTTAACTCTGCTACTAGTGAATTGAGAGTAACATAGCAACTTTCTTTCATTTGACTTATTATAGCCATTTTCTCATTTCCTTTGCAAAAACTGTTTTAAATATACCTTTATATTATTCCATGTATCATAATTTTATTTAGTTTTGTGTTGAACATGAACATTTTTATTCCAGTCTTCCAACATATCTGATTACTTTTTATACTCTATAACACCTAATATAATAATGTTTTGTATGACTAGTATTTTAACAGTTAATGAATGAATAAAGGGAAAATCTTTGTATTCTGACTATCCTCCCTCTCTTGCTAACTCTCCTTTAATCCACCTCAGTACTTATTCCCTGCTTACTCCAATACCTCTTAAGTATGATCTTTCCTACTTTCCAAGGTATTCTTCTGTAACCTGCTCTTACCCTAACTCTCCTGACTCTCCTCTTCTCCTCCTGAGAGTCAGTAGCTCCCTTCCTATCAATTTGTATTTCTTTTTCATCTAGCAATTTATTTCCCCAAAATGATTTGTAGCAATAACTACCATCTATTAAGTACATACCAGCTGACAGGTACTCGTGTCTGGAAGAAATTTATGTTGTGGTAGTATTTTATTCTGGAAAAAATTTATGTTGTGGTAGTATTTTTGTGACATTTTCTTGCTGACTAGTCTACTTTTTTATTCATGTGTAAATAGAAAATATAACATAATTTTAAAAAGAAAACATGTGCACTGGTTAATAATGTATTTAATAAAATATCATTAAGTTCATGATATTTATTAAATGATTTATAGACTTGAGGTAAATGTACATTGAAACCAAATTTCCAATAAGTAATTTGGAAGGAATTATTCACAAATTATATAAAATTATATATTAAATGTATAATTTATTCAAAACTCATTTGTTTTGTATCTTAGAACATAAAATGTGAATCTTGACTATAGAAGGTAAATTCAAGTGCATTTAGTTTAATGTTCATTTATGTTTCCTGTGTCTTACTCACTCCGTAGCCTATTAGGAGTGCTTTCCGACCATTTAAATGCAGAGATTGCTGGTGGTACAATAACATCTAAGCAAGATGCACTAGATTATATCACCTGGACTTACTTCTTCAGACGCCTTATCATGAATCCCAGGTAAGTGCCCTTCTCTAAAGGGCAATTATTTATAATACGTTGCTGTTTTGCACTGAAAGAAGATAGAGTTGAAAGTAATAAACTCCAAATTCAGGTATATGTAGAAGATTCAGAACTTTGAACATTGTAGGTATATGAATTTACCTAGAGAATCAAATGATATATCACTAATATAATCCCTGTGTATCATATTAGAAAATAAAAACTTGTATGTACTTATTTTTAACGTGTTTTAATTACTTCCAGATAGCCTGAGGAATTTGCTTTCTAGTTGCGAGAAAAGACACCCAAAGTCATTAAGAAATGTGCCAAATTATGTGGTAGTGACTGACTTAGATGAAGTTGGAATTCAGAGAAGAGTGAGGCTTGCGAAGTTGTAGATAAAAAAAACTTTGTGGGACATTTGTAAAGGTTAATGAGAACCTTACTCCAGGCGTTGTGCTGGATCTTCATTTAGCACAAACTGTTTGTCAGATGTTATACTAAACGCTGAGGCATTAAAGATGAGTATATGGTTCTTGTCTCCAAGGGTTGATCTTTTAGTGTGAGAAAAACAGAAATAAATCATTGCAAGACAAATCATGAATGTCCTGATAGAACTGTTGTTTCAGACTGTGAGAGCGTCAGCTTTACAGAAGAGGTGGCACTTCATACAATCTTGAGTCAAGAATAGGGGTGGAAAAGGTGGAAGGCACTTCAGGCAAAAAAAAAAAATACTATATGGGTAAAAATCCTTCAGGCTTGAAACAGTAGTAATTGTTTAGAGAATATGAAAAAGTTTGATGTAGCCAAACTTAAGGAAGATTGAAATGAGAATATTGTCTTGACCAGAAAGTGGGCAAGCACCAGAAGGTACAGGGCCTGCCTATATGCAGTGCTCAGGAGTTTGCATCTGACTCTATTGGCTGTGGTAAGCCATAAGTTGTTTAGAATGGGCTGATATCACCCAGTTAGGGTTGGTTTTGTTTCAATACTTGTGGCACTATGGTAGGGAACAAATGGGAACAAGAAGACAATTACAGCAAGAAGACCAGTTAGGCAGCTGTTTAATAATTAGGGAGAAATGATGAGGATCTTAAAGGATGCAAAGGAAATGGAGAGAAAATAAAATTTCAGGGATATTCCTGATATAAGTAAGAGAAAATATTAACCTTACACTGTTAAGACAGAGAAGTCATGATGAAATTGTTGTTACTAAATTTTGCCTCTCAATACATTACGAAATGTATTTTCAGCCAACATTTTCACTTACATAGATAGGAGTTTGAGAACATGGTAATGTTCTGCTCAGTGTTTCCTCAACTATTAGGGCATCTGTATTAGGTACAAACTATTTGGAAACATGGCTGCAAAACTAGTGAGAGAACCATTCAGAACTGCACATTTACCACAGTCAGTACATTACGGGATTAGAATCGTAGAATAGACTTTGCATGTATTGTGATGCAACCTCATTGTTTGATACTGAACAAATGGAAGCTAGACATGTAAAATAACTTGCCTGGACCCCATAACTACTTTGTGATAAAGCTAGATCTTAAAATCCTGGGCTTTCTGAATTATGATCTAGACCTGATACTGTGGTTGGAAGGAGAGGGTATTGGTGTGTAAGGTCATATGTGTTTATCATCTCTTAACATAAGAATCAAGGCATTGAAAGTGACAGAAAGAGCTTTGAGCTTGAAATAAAAACAGTGATTCTTGTCTCAGAACTATCCTTTACTAACCTTTAGTCGCTTCATCTATCTGAGCTAGTCTTTCTTTTTCTGTAAAGAGTATTAGCCTACCTTCTTTACTAGGTCATATTGTGAATTAAATAAATGAATTAAACCCATTATAGTTCTGAATTAATTATGGAAAGCATAATATCAGTTCATGAGCGGTTAAACCTGTACTCTTACCACCTGCTTTATTGGTCTCTACCATACTAAAGAGTCTAGTTTAAAAACTAGTTTGTCTAATACAGAAATAATTCTAAGGCCAGTTGAGTTCTTTAGAAAATTATAGTTCCTTGCTAGAGATACATTGCCCTTTGTATATTTCCTCTTTAAAAATATTTTTTAAATTTTTAACTTTTCATTTTGAAAGAACTTGAAAGAAAAAGTTACAAAAATAATACTATATCCCCTCCACCCAGCTTCCTGTGTTAGCATTTTACATGACCGTGTACAATTTAAAAATCTGAAAATTGACAATTATACAATATTGTTAATAAATCTACCAGCTTCATTCAGATGTCATCAGTTGTCCCACTAACGTCACTTTTCTGACCAGCATCCCATCTTGCATTGCGTTTAGTTGTCCTTCCTCCTTATTTCACTCCGGTCTGTGCCATTTGCTTCATCTTTGTTATAACTTTGACATATTTGAAGAGTATTGGCTAGAAGTCCCTTCTGTATTTAAAATATCACCTATATGAGTGTGTTAAAGACTACAAAATATGATAATCCGCTCTGCCAGTGGTAGGGAGCCAGCCCGCACACAACTCATAAGTGTCCCCAGTGTTTGGCGGAAATGACGAGGAAATGAAGAAAATAAAGACGATAGAAATAGAGTAGAATTTACAGAGTGGGCCCAGGGGACCAATGCCTTTTATGCAAGTGACAGAGACGGCCCAAACTCTGGATGCACTCAGTTTTTATTCTCTTGATCAGCAACTGGATGTTTGCAACAATATACATCATCCTTCTGGTTTCTCATGCCCTAATTCTCCATTACCCACCCGATTACCCTTTAGCTATTTGTATCACTTTACTTCTTTAAAAGGTTTATCAATCACTAACAGTATTACAGAAAACAAAAGAAAAAGGGAACATGGACTTTGGAGCTAGATGCAACCCAGTTAACCTTCTGTGTTCCTGCCGGGCAGATAAGTTGGTGCCCTACTCCTATCAGGAGCCCGGGAGAAAAAAAAGCTGAATCCTCTTATCTCAAACCCTAGTATGAACTAGTTTTTCTTGCTCAATGAGTCATCTGCACCTGCTGTCCTAGTTAATCTGAAAATGGCTTTCCAGGCCCTTTCAGGCCCCATCCAGGCCCTTATGGACCTTTTTTTCTGGGGTCCTTTCTGGCTTCAGCCAAGCCATTGCAAACCTTTTTCCTGAAGTCCTCTGATACTCGTGCCAAGCTGTCTCATGAAGCCCCCAGTATAGTGTGTTCTTTTAGGAGGCTCTTGTCCTCACCCATTATCCTGAATACCTGACCCTGATCATGAATCTTTTGTACAATCATTTCATTATTATATCTATTATATCATTATTATATCTATTATATTATAACTCTATTCCCATAATCCTAACTTCCCTAATGTTCACCCAGAGCCAGTCTGCTCCATATAAAGTACAGCTTTATTTCTCCACCGACTTTCTGAATGTTGCCACATGAACTTCCCACCGGCATTTCAAACTTAACAGGTCTAAAACTGAGTTCATCATATAACTATCACAATTATCCACTAATCTAAGTTTCTTACTTTTATTAATATTATCACTCAGCATCTATTTACCTTGACTTTGAACCCCAAATTTGCTTTTTAAATTTTCACTCCCTTGTTGTTCTCCAACTGTTTAACCTGGTTTTTGTCTATCTTCCATCTAGTCTGATTTGTAAACTGTCAGATAGTTATTGATTTGAAATTAAATGTATTATATAGGAAGTGAAAACTAGATAAGGTTTACTCAGTAGTCATAGAAGTCATAAGTCTTCAAATTCAGATAATGAGTAGGAAACTGTACTGTCCAGTCTTTATATTTTTTGGTTTTCTTTTCTTTTTTCTTTCTTTCTTTTTTTTTTTTTTTTTGTGACAGTCTCACTTTGTCACTCTCAGTGGAGTGCCACGGCATCACAGCTCACAGTAAACTCTTGAGCTCAAAAGATCCTCTTCCCTCAGCCTGCTGAGCACCTGAGACTACAGGTACCCACCACAATATCCAGCTATTTTTAGGGTGGTCTTGCTCAGGCTGGTCTCAAACTCCTAACCTCAAGTAATCCACCTGCCTCAGCCTCCCAGAGTACTGGGATTACAGATGTGAGGCACTGTACCCAGCCAGTCTTTATATTTTTTTTCAATCATGAGAGTGAGGTGAACCAAGGGCATAGTTGGAAACGCCATTCAGAATAGGGTCCCACAAACTAGGCATCATTCCCTGTTGCTCTGGTTACAAACTGCCTTCTATTTAATATTATGATGAGAAAAGCCAACTATAAAACAGTAAGTAATTGAAGTTTAAAGGAAGTAGTAGTGATTAAAGGAAGAACAAAAATCTTGGCGAGGTTCTCAACAGTGAACACAGTATGAATCTTGAGGGGATATACTTCATTTATAAATTATAGAGATTATACTGAGCCTATGATCCAGGAAACTTCTTGGGTATTAGTATCTTAGAATTGTCTCCTGCTCACACACTATAGTCAGTGTAGCCCATGTAAATAAACATGTATTCCTTGGTTCACGTTGCCTCACCTACTTACATGATGACTGTCTTTGCCTCAGAGGAAATTTTGGGACTGGGAGTCAGAAGGTACAGTGTTTTAATGAATTGGCTGGGGACACTGATTAGATGTGGCAGCTATTATCCCTTCCTCTTGCTATTGCAAAGAGGAAAGGGTATCTCCCACCACCACCACCAGCTAATCTCCTGGGACAGATCAGAGGAGATGTTAGTCCACACTTTCTCTAGGTAAGAGGTTCCTCTCACTTTTGTGCCTTTACTATTACTCTTCTTACTGCCTGCAAGACCTCACAGCCCTTTAACAGTCTTAAAGGTCCAGATGATATTGATAAATGCAGGTTCATTTGATTTTCAAAAGTAATAGTTTATCCACTCTTAAGCAGTCATATGATGTGTGTCACTTCCTTCAGTAGCCGCCTGTACATATTTAGAGATACCTTGCTAGGTTAAAACCAAGACTGTCACTATTTTTGAGTAGAGGCTTATGCCCAAAAGATTGCCATATGAGTTAATCAATCCAGAATAGATGCAGCAATAACTCGTTTTCACAAAAAAGGCTGTGATTACCAAGTGTATTAGTTTTTGTTGGAAGGTAGTAGCAACATAAGTAATGAACTCTAACCTCAAAAAAATCATAGAATTTTTTTTAAAGGTTAAGGTATAGCATTTAAAAGTTAACGTATATTTCTTAATTCCTTAAATATCTGTTGAAGCCCTAGTATGTTCCAGACACTATTCTAGCCAATTTGAAGATGAATTAGTAAATTAAACCGAATTTTTATTCTTTTAGCATTCACATCCTTTCAGCAGATACAGTAAATTTAAAATTACATTAGGGTCAGGCTTAGTGTCTCACTCACCATCTTGGGAGGACAAGGCAGGAAGAGCATTTGAGGCCAGAAGTTTGAGACCAGCCTGGGCAACAGCCAAGACCCCATCTCTAAAAAAAAAAAAAATTTTTAATGTAGCTGGACACAGTAGTGTACCCTTGTAGTCCTTGCTACCCAGGAGGCTGAAGTTGGAGGATCACATTAGCCCAGCTTGGATGACAGAGGAAGACCCTATTGCTAACAAAATAAGGGGGAAAAAATTAAGTATAATATTAATATAAAGTAATGAATGCTTTGAAAAAAAAGAAAAACAGCATAAGGAAGATTAAGAGAGCCAAGAGATGGAGGTGGAGGGTTGAGGTGGAAAATTGTAATACTTTATTTTGTTAAAAGTCAGGATGGGCCTCATTAAAGGTGTTGACATTTTAGCAGAGATTTAAAGGAAGTTTAAGAGTTGACCTATGAATAACTAGGAAATAACGTTCAGGCCAGGGGAATAGCAGAGGTTCTAAGGCAGGCACACCTATTGTATTCAACCAACAGTAAGGACAAGGTGTGACTGAAGTGGAGTAAGTGGAAGGTGGGTAGTAGCAGGAGGGGAGGTTAGAGTTGTGTGGGTCACAGGGACCTTATAGACCATGGTAAGGACTTTGACTTTCATTCTTCTCTGTTTAAATATTTAAAATTCACTTTTTTTAATTTAAAAATTTATAAGCAAAATATCAAATCAAAATGATACAGAAAAGTTGAAAATGAAGAATTAAAAGAATATGTGAAGGAAAATAACAACAAAAAAGAAAACTGCAGAATTAAAACCAGACAACGAAACCAAATTCAAGGAAAAAAATTAAAAAGAACAAAGAATGGTTCTTATTGGTAACAAGCACAATCACAAAGAACTTATAGTAGTTTACAAATTTCTAGATAACTAAAAATAGCATCAAAATATATAAAGCAAAAACTAATGAAAATCCAACTAAATTACAGTTTCTTGGGAGATGTAAGTATTTCATCACATACAGGATTTCAGTAACAAAATTCTTGAATTGTACTTATTTTTCTAAATATGCCCCTAACAAAGAATATGCAATACTTGCGAACACTCAGGGAAATTTTATTTTTAAAGTTTACCATGAACTAGGTAACAAGAACATCTCAATATATTTGAAAATGTAGAGATTATTTGGCTATATTCTCATAATAAAACCAGAAATAAATAACAGAAAGGATGGCAAAAAAAAAAAAATCTGTGCTTAGGATTTTAAAACTTTTATTGTAGCAAAAAGTGAAATGAAAACAAAGTATGTGGACTACAACGATAGAGAGATGAAAGTGTTATATAACAAACAAAATCTATTGATTTAAACCAAAGCACAATTCTGAGGAATACTCGTGTCTAAACGAAAATGCGAATGCTTGAAAATAAAATAAGCATTCATCCCAAAATACTTGATAAAGAATAATGGCAAAATATAGGGCGGCGCCTGTGGCTCAAAGGAGTAGGGCACTAGCCCCTTATGCCAGAGGTGGCAGGTTCAAACCCAGCCCCAGCCAAAAACTGCAAAAGAAAAAAAAAAAAAAGAAGAAGAATGGCAAAACATAAACAAACACAGGAAAGGAATTAATAAAAGTGAAAATTGAAATCAATAAAGTATGAAATAAAAATCTGTACTAATAATATTTATCGTGTCTACAAATACGAGTTGCTGTTTCAAGAGCGTAACTCATTTGATACTGTTGTGATTCCCATTTGATGAAGGAACTGAAGCACCAGGAGATTAAGCAACTTCCACAGTAGTCCAGCTCCCAAGGGGCAGAGGCAACACTGAGATTCCATCACATTCTCCATCACTGGGCTCATTATCTTGTCCACATTCCCTATCCACTTCTCTTTTCAGTACTATGCTGAAAATGGAATTATTTATGGAATCTATGACATTCTAATTTTGATTGTATGACACTTTGATACCTCCTCAAAAAAACAGTTTTAATTGCTACACCTTTAAATGTAGATAAAAATGGAAAAACATACCCAAGTAAATTTAAACAATTTACGTATTTTATTCAGGTAGCTGTTGTCAAGCTTTGCAACCTTCTTTCTGATTGTCTTTCTGAGTAAAGTTGCAAAATCATTTGGATATGGTATTTTTTGCAACCATAAATTATCATTTTTTAAATTTTTAATTGATAAATAATTATATGTATTTAGGATACCGTGTAATGTTTTGATACTTGTATACATTAAATACACATTAAATGTACAGATTAAGCTAATTCACGTATCTGTCACATCACATACTTACCATTTCTTTGTAGTGAGAACATTTTTTTTTAACTTTTTTTTTATTATTATTGGGGATTCATTAAGGGTACAAGAAACTGGTTTACACTGATTACATTTGTTAGGTAAAATCCTTCTTATACTGTGTCTTACCCCCGAAAGGTGTGTCACACACCGATACCCCCCGCTCCCCTTCCCCTTTCCTTTCTTCCCTTCCTTTCCCCCACCCCCTCCCTCCTTCGCTCTCTCTCTGCTCTCCCCTTCCGCCATCCCCCACCATGTACCAGGTCATTAATTGTCCTCGTATCAAAATTGAGTACATAGGATTGATTCATGCTTCTCCATTCTTGGGATGCTTTACTAAGAATAATGTGTTCCACCTCCATCCAGGTTAATACAAAGGATATAAAATCTCCATCTTTTTTAATGGCTGAATAGTATTTGGTACATATATAAACACAGGAAAGGAATTAATAAAAGTGAAAATTGAAATCAATAAAGTATGAAATAAAAATCTGTACTAATAATATTTATCGTGTCTACAAATGTAAAATGGTATATATACCACAAATGTAAAATGGTACATATACCACAGCTTGTTAATCTATTCCTGGGTTGGTGGGCATTTAGGCTGTTTCCACATTTTGGCAATTGTAAATTGAGCTGTGATAAACAGTCTAGTGCAGTGGTTCTCAACCTTCCTAATGCCACAACCCTTTAATACAGTTCTTGTGGGTTGCGACAACAAGTTGAGAACCACTGGTAGTGCAAGTGTCCTTATGGTAAAAGGAATTTTTTCCTTCTGGGTTAATGCCCAGTAATGGGATTGCAGGATCAAATGGAAAGTCTAGCTTGAGTTCTTTGAGAGTTCTCCATACTTCCTTCCAAAAAGATTGTATTAGTTTGTAGTGCCACCAGCAGAACAGTGTAAAAGTGTTCCTCTCTCTCTCCACATCCACACCAGCATCTGCAGTTCTGAAATTTTGTGATGTGAGCCATTCTCACTGGGGTTAGATGATATCTTAGAGTGGTTTTGATTTGCATTTCTCTAATAATTAGGGATGATGAGCGTTTTCTCATATGTTTGTTAGCCATTCATCTGTCTTCTTTAGAGAAGGTTCTATTCATCTCTCTTGCCCATTGATATATGGGATTGTTGACTTTTTTCATGTGGATTAATTTGTGTTCTCTATAAATACTAGTTATCAAGCTTTTGTCTGATTCAAAATATACAAATATTCTTTCCCATTGTGTAGATTGTCGATTTTCTTTTATTGTTGTCTCCCTAGCTGTACAGAAGCTTTTCAATTTAATTAAGTCCCACTTGTTTATTTTTGTTGTTGTTGCAGTTGCCACAAAAGTCTTCTTCATAAGGTCTTTCCCCAGGCCGATATCTTCAAGTGTTTTTCCTATGCTTTCTTTGAGGATTTTTAACGTTCCATGCCTTAAATTTAGGTCTTTTATTCATCTTGAACCAATTTTTGTGAGTGGAAAAAGGTGCAGATCCAGTTCAGTCTTCCACATGTGGATATCCAGTTCTCCCAGCACCATTTATTGAAAAGGGAGTCTTTCCCTCAGTGTATGTTCTTGTTTGGTTTATTGAAGATTAGGTGACTGTAAGGTGTTACTTTCATTTCCTGGTTTTCTATTCAATTCCAAATGTCTATGTTTCTATTTTTGTGCCAGTACCATGCTGTTTTGACCACTATGTCCTCGTAGTACAGCCTAAAGTCTGGTATGCTGATGCCCCTGGCTTTGTTTTTATTACTAAAAACTGCCTGAGCTATATGGGGTTTTTTCTGGTTCCATACAAAACGAAGAATTATTTTTTCCAAGTCTTGAAAGTAAAATGTTGGTATTTTAATAGGGGTGGCATTTAGGAAGTGTAGACATTTTAACAATGTTGATTCTTCCCAGCCATGACCATGGTATATTCTTCCATATTGTTAATAACCTATGCTATTTCTTTTCTTAGGGTTTCATAATTTTCTTTATAGAGGTCTTCACCTCTTTCATTAGTATATTCCTAGGTATTTCATTTTCTTTGAAGCTATGGGGAAGGGAGTTGTGTCCATAATGAGCCTCTCATCTTGGTCGTTATTGGCATATACAAAGGCTACTGAATTGTAGACATTGATTTTATATCCTGAGACATTACTGTATTTTTTGATGACTTCCAGGAGTCTTGTGGTTGAGTTTTTGGGGTTCTCTGAATATAAGATGATATCATCAGCAAAGACGGAGAGTTTGACTTTCTCTGCTCCCATTTAGATTCCCTTTATTTCCTTGTCTTGCCTAATTGTATTGGCTAGAGCTTCCAGCACTATGTTGAATACAAGTGGTGATAGAGGACAACCTTGTCTTGTGCCAGATCTGAGTGGAAAAGCTTTCAGTTTCGCTCCATTCAGTAAAATATCAGCTGTGGGTTTGTCACAGACGGCTTCATTCAGTTTAAAAAATGTGCCGCCTATGCCTATACTCTTCAGTGTTCTAATTAGAAAAGGATGCTGGATTTTATCAAATGCTTTTTTGCATCTATTGAGAGAATCATGTGGTCTTTGTTTTTGCTTCTGTTGATATGGTGAATAAAGTTTATGGACTTGCATATGTTAAACCAGCCTTGCATCCCTGGGATGAAACCTACTACATTATGATATGTGACTTTTTTGATGATAAGCTATAATCTATTAGCTAGGATTTTGTTGAGAATTTTTGCTTCTATATTCATTAGTGAAACTGGTCTGAAGTTCTCCTTTTTAGTTGGATCTTTTCTTGGTTATGGTATCAGGGTTATGTTTGCATCATAGAATGTTTTGGGGAAGATTCTTGCCTCCTGAATTATTTGGAATAATTTCTGGAGTACGGGAATAAGCTCTTCTTTGAAGGTTTTCTGGTGTGAAGCCATCTGGGCATTTTTTTTTGTTGGAAGATTTTTTATTGTTTCTTTGATCTCAGTGCTTCAAATTGTTCTGTTCAGGAGTTCTATTTCTTCCTGGCTAAGTTTAGGGAGAGGGTGTGATTCCTAATATTGCTCTATTTCCTTCACATTGTCAAATTTCCGGGCATAGAGTTTCTTGTAGTATTCAGAGATGATCTCTTATATCTCTGTGGCATCAGTTATTATTTCCCCTTTATCATTTCTGATTGAGGTTACTAGAGATTTTACTTTTCTATTTCTAGTTAGTCTCACCAAAGGTTTATCTATTTTATTTATTTTAAAAAAAAAAAACAACTCCTTGTTTCATTAATTTTCTGAATGATCTTTTGTTTTCAATTTCATTAATCTCTGATTTAATTTTGGATATTTCTTTTCTTCTGCTAGGTTTAGGCTTAAATTGTTCTTTTTCCAATTCCATAAGATGGCCTGTGAGTTTGTTGATGCTCTCTTTTTCTGGTTTTTGAATCTAGGCATCTAAAGCGATAAATTTTCCTCTCAGGACTGCTTTTGCTGTATCCCACAAGTTTTGGTACATTGTGTCTTCACTGTTTTTTTTTTTTTTTTTTTTTTTTTTATTGTTGGGGATTCATTGAGGGTACAATAAGCCAGTTACACTGATTGCAATTGTTAGGTAAAGTCCCTCTTGCAATCATGTCTTGCCCCCATAAAGTGTGACACACACTAAGACCCCACCCCCCTCCCTCCAACCCTCTTTCTGCTCCCCCCCCATAACCCTAATTGTCATTAATTGTCCTCACATCAAGATTGAGTACATAGGATTCATGCTTCTCCATTCTTGTGATGCTTTACTAAGAGTAATGTCTTCCACTTCTATCCAGGTTAATACGAAGGATGTAAAGTCTCCATTTTTTTTAATGGCTGAATAGTATTCCATGGTATACATATACCACAGCTTGTTAATCCATTCCTGGGTTGGTGGGCATTTAGGCTGTTTCCACATTTTGGCAATTGTAAATTGAGCTGCAATAAACAGTCTAGTACCAGTGTTCTTATGATAAAAGGATTTTTTTCCTTCTGGGTAGATGCCCAGTAATGGGATTGCAGGATCGAATGGGAGGTCTAGGTTGAGTGCTTTGAGGTTTCTCCATACTTCCTTCCAGAAAGGTTATACTAGTTTGCAGTCCCACCAGCAGTGTAAAAGTGTTCCCTTCTCTCCACATCCACGCCAGCATCTGCAGTTTTGAGATTTTGTGATGTGGGCCATTCTCACTGGGGTTAGATGATATCTCAGGGATGTTTTGATTTGCATTTCTCTAATATATAGAGATGATGAACATTTTTTCATGTGTTTGTTAGCCATTCGTCTGTCGTCTTTAGAGAAAGTTCTATTCATGTCTCTTGCCCATTGATATACGGGATTGTTGGCTTTTAAAATGTGGATTAATTTGAATTCTCTGTAGGTCCTGGTTATCAAGCTTTTGTCTGATTGAAAATATGCAAATATCCTTTCCCATTGTGTGGGTTGTCTCTTTGCTTTGGTTATTGTCTCCTTAGCTGTACAGAAGCTTTTCAGTTTAATGAAGTCCCATTTGTTTACTTTTGTTGTTGTTGCAATTGCCATGGCAGTCTTCTTCATGAAGTCTTCCCCCAGGCCAATATCTTCCAGTGTTTTTCCTATGCTTTCTGTGAGGATTTTTATTGTTTCATGCCTTAAATTTAAGTCCTTTATCCATCTTGAGTCAATTTTTGTGAGTGGGGAAAGGTGTGGGTCCAGTTTCAGTCTTTTACATGTAGACATCCAGTTCTCCCAACACCATTTATTGAATAGGGAGTCTTTCCCCCAAGGTAAGTTCTTGTTTGGTTTATCGAAGATTAGGTGGTTGTAAGATGTTAGTTTCATTTCTTGGTGTTCAATTCTATTCCAAGTGTCTATGTCTCTGTTTTTGTGCCAGTACCATGCTGTCTTGAGCACTATGGCTTTGTAGTACAGACTAAAATCTGGTATGCTGATGCCCCCAGCTTTATTTTTGTTACTAAGAACTGCCTTAGCTATACGGGGTTTTTTTCCGGTTCCATACAAAACGCAGAATCATTTTTTCCAAATCTTGAAAGTACGATGTAGGTACTTTGATAGGAATGGCATTGAATAGGTAGATTGCTTTGGGAAGTATAGACATTTTAACAATGTTGATTCTTCCAATCCATGAGCATGGTATGTTCTTCCATTTGTTAATATCCTCTGCTATTTCGTTTCTGAGGAGTTCACAGTTTTCTTTATAGAGGTCCTTCACCTCCTTCGTTAGGTATATTCCTAGGTATTTCATTTTCTTTGAAACTATGGTGAAGGGAGTTGTGTCCTTAATTAGCTTCTCATCTTGACTGTTATTGGTGTATACAAAGGCTACTGACTTGTGGACATTGATTTTATATCCTGAAACATTACTGTATTTTTTGATGACTTCTAGGAGTCTTGTGGTTGAGTCCTTGGGGTTCTCTAAGTAGAAGATCATGTCGTCAGCAAAGAGGGAGAGTTTGACCTCCTCTGCTCCCATTTGGATTCCCTTTATTTCCTTGTCTTGCCTAATTTACTTCCAGCACTATGTTGAATAGTAAAGGTGACAGAGGACAACCTTGTCTGGTTCCAGTTCTAAGAGGAAAAGCTTTCAGTTTTACTCCATTCAGTAAAATATTGGCTGTGGGTTTGTCATAGATAGCTTCAATCAGTTTTAGAAATGTGCCACCTATGCCTATACTCTTCAGTGTTCTAATTAGAAAAGGATGCTGGATTTTATCAAATGCTTTTTCTGCATCTATTGAGAGGATCATGTGATCTTAATTTTTGCCTCTGTTAATATGGTGGATAACGTTTATGGACTTGCGTATGTTAAACCAGCCTTGCATCCCTGGGATGAAGCCTACTTGATCATGATGAATGACTTTTTTGATGATAAGCTGTAATCTATTGGCTAGGATTTTGTTGAGAATTTTTCTGTCTATATTCATGAGTGAGATTGGTCTGAAATTCTCCTTTTTGTTTGGGTCTTTTCCTGGTTTTGGTATCAGGGTGATGTTTGCTTCATAGAATGTGTTGGGGAAGATTCCTTCTTCCTCAGTTTTTTGAAATAATTTCTGCAGTACAGGAATAAGCTCTTCCTTGAAGGTTTGATAGAATTCTGGAGTGAAGCCATCTGGACCAGGGCATTTTTTAGTTGGAAGCTTTTTTATTGTTTCTTTGATCTCGGTGCTTGAAATTGGTCTGTTCAGGAGGTCTATTTCTTCCTGGCTGAGTCTAGGGAGAGGGTATGATTCCAAATATTGATCCATTTCCTTCACATTGTCAAATTTCTGGGCATAGAGTTTCTGGTAGTATTCAGAGATGATCTCTTGTATCTCTGTGGGATCAGTTGTTATTTCCCCTTTATCGTTTCTGATTGAGGTTACTAGAGATTTTACTTTTCTATTCCTGGTTAGTCTGGCCAATGGTTTATCTATTTTATATATTTTTTCAAAAAACCAACTCCTTGTTTCATTAATTTTCTGAATGATTCTTTTGTTTTCAATTTCATTGATCTCTGATTTGATTTTGGATATTTCTTTTCTTCTACTGAGTTTAGGCTTAGATTGTTCTTCTTTTTCCAATTCCATAAGATCTCTTGTGAGATTGTTGATGTGCTCTCTTTCTGTTTTTCGAATGTAGGCATCTAAAGCGATGAATTTTCCTCTCAAAACTGCTTTTGCAGTGTCCCAGAGGTTTTGGTAGCTTGTGTCTTCATTGTTGTTATGCTCAAGGAAGTTAATGATTTCCTGTTTTATTTCTTCCTGCACCCATCTGTTATTCAACAGAAGATTGTTTAATTTCCATGCCTTTGGGTGGGGTCGAGCATTTTTGTTAGAGTTGAGTTCCACCTTTAGTGCCTTATGGTCTGAGAAGATACAAGGTAAAATTTCAATTCTTTTGATTCTGTTGATATTTGTTTTGTGTCCCAGGATATGATCAATTTTGGAGAATGTTCCATGGGGTGATGAGAAGAATGTATATTCTTTGTGTTTGGGGTGGAGTGTTCTATATGCGTCTATCAAGCATAGTTGTTCTAGGGTCTTATTTAAATCTCTTATATCTTTGTTTAATTTCTGTTTAGAGGATCTGTCCAGCTCTGTAAGAGGTGTGTTAAAGTCCCCTGTTATGATGGCATTATCAGATATCATATTGCTCAGACTGAGTAAGGTCTGCTTCAAGAATCTGGGAGCATTTAAATTGGGTGCATAAATATTTAGAATTGAAATGTCTTCTTGTTGTAGTTTTCCCTTTACCAATATAAAGTGACCATCTTTGTCTTTTTTGACTTTAGTTGCTTGAAATCCCCATGTGTCTGAAAATAAGATTGCAACTCCTCTTTTCTTCTGAATTCCATTTGCCTGAAAAATTGTCTTCCAACCCCTGACTAGGAGCTTTAATTTGTCTTTTGAAGCCAGGTGTGTTTCTTGCAGACAGCAAATGGATGGCTTGTGTTTTCTAATCCAGTCAGCCAATCTATGTCTCTTCAGTGGGGAATTCAAGCCATTAACATTTATGGAGATAATTGATAAGTGTGGTAGTATTCTATTCGTCTTATTTGGTGAGAGTCCAGTGCTTAGTTTTATCTTTTGCATCAGTGTGGAGGTTAGGTTCTGTCCTTTGATTTCTGAGTTCTTACTTTGCTGCTGATCCATTGTGGTGGTCAGTGTGCAGAACAGGTTGAAGTATTTCCTGTAGAGCTGGTCTTGTTGTGGCGAATTTCCTCAATGTTTGTATATCCGTAAATGATTTGATTTCTCCATCAGTTTTTAAGCTTAGCTTAGCAGGGTACAGAATTCTGGGCTGAAAATTGTTCTGTTTAAGTAGATTAAAGGTAGATGACCATTGTCTTCTTGCTTGGAAAGTTTCATTAGAGAAGTCTGCGGTCACTCTGATGGATTTGCCCCTGTAGGTCAACTGGCGCTTACTCCTGGCAGCTTGCAGAATCTTTTCTTTTGTCTTGACTTTGGACAGGTTCATCACAATGTGTCTTGGAGAAGCTCGGTTAGAGTTGAGGCGACCTGGGTTCTGATATCCCTCTGAAAGCAGTGTGTCAGAATCTTTGGTGATGTTTGGGAAATTTTCTTTTATAATATTCTCTAGTATGGCTTCCATTCCTCTGGGGCATTCTTCTTCCCCTTCTGGAATTCCTATAACTCGTATGTTGGAACGCTTCATAAAGTCCCATAATTCTGACAGTGAACGTTCTGCTTTCTCTCTCTTCTTTTCTGCCTCTTTTACTATCTGAGTTATCTCAAAAACTTTGTCTTCTACCTCTGAAATTCTTTCTTCTGCATGGTCTAACCTGTTGCTGATACTTTCCATTGCATCTTTAAGTTCCCTGATTGACTGTTTCATTTCCTTCAGCTCTGCTATATCCTTTTTATATTCTTCATATCGTTCATCTCTGATTTGATTCTGTTTTTGGATTTCCTTTTGGTTATTTTCCACTTTATTAGCAGTTTCCTTCATTGTTTCCATCATTTCTTTCATTGTTTTCAACATGTGTATTCTAAATTCCCTTTCTGTCATTCCTAACATTTCTGTATAGGTGGAATCCTCCGCAGTAGCTACCTCATGGTGCCTTGGCGGGGTAGTTCTGGACTGGTTCTTCATGTTGCCTGGAGTTTTCTGCTGATTCTTCCTCATGGGTGATTTCTTTTATCTGTTTCCTTACCCTAATTTTCCTTTCACTTCCTCTTGCTCTTTAAGTTCTTGTGCCTGTGGACTAAGGGTTACAGGACCAGAAGGGTGAGAAGGTTGAGGAGCAAAAAAGGGATGAAAGAAAGGAGGACCGAGTGATAAGAAAAAAAAGAAAGAGAAAGGAGAGTGGATGGGGATAAGGAATATTGACAAAAAGAAGAGAGGTACAGAAAGGGGGAGACAGGGCAATATAGGTGTACAGTAGGGTACTTTGACACAACCTTGAAAAACCTACCTTCTGGGAGTGCCCAGTTGGGTGGTTCCCTTGAGGTCAGCAGCTCTTTGCTAACCTGATCAGACACAGTACCCCACCTCCACCAAGTAGAGAGGAAAGACAAAAATGCTATAAATCAAACCAAAACAAGCAAACAGAAAACTTTACGGGGATACAATTGGGTGAAAAACCAAATGATAGCGGTAGAAACACTAGCAAAAATGAAGTTGTAGTTATTAAAAAAGGCAGCAATGGGAAATTATAATTAAACTAGAAAAGTTGAGAAAGAAAAAGGGATCTGTATGGAAAAGATTGAAATTAAAAAACAAAAGAACATCAACAACGTCAAAATGAACAAACAAACAAAAAAAACAACCAAACAAAAAAAAAGAAAAAAATACACAACCAAAAACAAAGCAGTTTGTATATGTTATTGAATATTGTCTGGGCAACACGTGGTCTTCTGGGGTATGAGATGTTAGTCACAGTTCTGATACGACTGGAGGCTGCTGATTTCTCAAACCCCAGCAGGTAGACACCCTAAATCTCTCTTCAGCCCACTTAAAAGGCACTTTGAACTTATAAACTTGCTGAGCAGAAGCTTTCCCAGCTTTCTCACTGGAATCACTGCTGAAGTGGCTATCCGCTTACCCAGTGTGCCAAAACCGGTCTTACTCTGCCCCTGAGGGTTAGGGCTGCAAGGCGGCTCAGACCCCATCCTTAGGCTACTTGGTTGCTAGGTTACAAGCTCCCACCCGTTTCTAGCTCTGCGACCCTGAGGGCGGAGCTTGCCGGGGCAGATCACTGACAATGGTTCCGTGTGACCCACCCCCAAACACTATTAGCTCCGTCTGGCTCAGCGGCTCAGACTGGGGCCCTAGACAATGGCCAAAGTTCTCCGCACTCCCGCTCAGGCCTTCCCCAGGGCAGTTCAACTCAGTGCCAAGCCCAAGGACATCAAAACAGTTCACAGGTAAGGCCTTTCTGGTTTGCAGTCTCGCTGCTACTGAACTTACAGTTGTGGGCGGGTTTAGATGGATTGAACACACGCGACCACTTGCCGGTTTTCCACTGTTTTAGTCCTCCTCTTGGGGTCCAGAAGTCTCTCGCTGACTCCCTGTATCCTCATAGGAGTGATGATAGGCAGTTCCCACCAGCCAGAGATGCCTGGAATCCTATCTCCCCAGACTCATGGTGCCCAGATGCAAGGGAGCTGTTACTCGGCTTCCATCTCACTCCACCTCCGTGTCTTCATTGTTGTTACACTCAAGGAAGTTAATGATTTCCTCTTTTGTTTCTTCCTGTACCCAACTGTCAATCAGCATAAGGTTGTTTAATTTCCATGCCTTTGTGTAGGGTTGAATGTTTTTGTTGGAGTTCCACCTTTAGTGCCTTGTGGTCTGAGAAGGTAGAAGGTAAAATTTCAATTCTTTTGATTCTGTTGAGGTTTTTTTGTGTCCTAGGATATGATCAATTTTGGAGACTGTTTCATGGGCCAATGAGAAGAATGTATATTCTTTGCTTTGGGCTGGAGTATTCTATATACATCTATCAAACACAGTTGTTCTAGAGTATCATTTAAGTCCCTTATAACTTTGTTTAATTTTTGTATAGAGGATCTGTCCAGCTCTGTAATAGTGTTAAAGTCCCCTGTTAACTATGGTATTATAGGATATCATATTGGTCAGACTAATTAAGGTCTGTTTCACGAATCTGGGAGAATTTAAATTGGGTACATAAATAGAATTGAAATGTCTTCTTGTTGTAGTTTTCCCTCGACCAATGTGAAGTGTCCATCTTTGTATTTTTTTACTTTAGTTGCTTTAAATCCACATGTATCTGAAAATAAGAATGCAACCCCTCTTTTCTTCTGAATTCTGTTTGCCTGAAAAATTGTCTTCTAGCCCTTAACTCTGAGTTTTAATTTGTCTTTTGAGGCTGCGTGTGTTTCCTGCAGACAGCAGATGGATGGCTTGTGTTTTGTAATCCAGTCAGCCAGTCTGTGCCTCTTCCATGGGAATTCAAGTCATTAACATTTTATTGAGAAATTTTTTATTTTTATTTATTTTTTTATTTTATTTCATTTTATTATTATTATTATTATTTTCAGGTTTTGGCTGGGGCTGGGTTTGAACCCATCACCTCTGGCATATGGGGCCGGTGCCCTACCCTTTTGAGCTAAAATTGATAGGTGTGGTAGTGTTCTATTCACCTTATCTTGTGAAAGACCATTGCTTAGTTTTATCTTTTGCGTCATTGTGGAAGCTAGGGTCTGTCCTTTAATTTCTGGGTGCTTACTTTACTGGTGGTCCATTATGATGGTTAGTGTGTAGAAGAGGTTGAATTATTTCCTGAAGAGGAAATAATTGGTCTTGTAGCAAATTTCCTCAATGTTTGTATATCAGTGAAAGATTTGATTTCTCCATCAATTTTAAAGCTGAGCTTATTAGCAGGATGTAGAATTCTGGGCTGGAAATTGTGCTGTTTAAGTTGATTAAAGGCAGATGACCATTGTCTTTTGTCTTGAAAGGTTTCACTGGAGAAGTCTGCAGTCACCCTGATGGATTTGCCCCTGTAGGTCAATTGGTGCTTACTCCTGGCAGTTTGCAGAATCTTTTCTTTTGTCTTGACTTTCGACAGGTTCATCACAATGTGTCTTGGAGAAGCTCGTTTAGAGTTGAGGCAACTTGTGGTCCAATATCCCTCTGAAAGGAGTGTGTCAGAATCTTTGGTTATTTGGGGGAAATTTTTCATTTATAAGATTCTCTAGTATGGCTTCCATTCCTCTGGGGCATTTTTCTTCCCCTTCTGGGATATCTATAACTTGTATGTTTGAACTCTTCTTAGAGTCCTATAATTCTATCAGTGAGCATTCTGCTTTCTCACTCTTTTTTTATACATCTTTAACTACCTGAGTTATCTCAAGAGCTTTGTCTTCTACCTCTGAGATTCTCTCTTCTGCATGGTCTAATCTGTTGTTGATAACTTTCTATTGCATCTTTAAGTTCTCTAATTGACTGCTTCAATTTCTTCATTTCTGCCATATACTTTCTATATTCTTCATATCATTCATCTCTTATTTGATTCTGTTTTTGGATTTCCTTTTGATTATTTTCCAGTTTCTCAGCAAGTTTCTTCACTGTGTTCATCATCTATATTTTAAATTTCCCTTCCATTGTTTCTTTTTTTTTAATTTATTTTTATTGTTAAATTATAGCTGTGTACATTACTGCAATCAATGGGTACAATGTGCGGGTTTCATATAGAATCTTAAATATTCTCATCAAACTGTTCAACGTAGCCTTCATGGCATTTTCTTAGTTACTGTATGTAGGCATTTGTAGTCTGAATTTAGTAAGTTTCACCTGTACCCATTCTAAGATGCACCATAGATGAGGCCCCACCTATTACCCTCCCTCCCCCAATACTTCCCTGCTCCCTTCCCCTTCCTTGGCCCTTTCCCCATAGTCTTGTGCTATAGTTGGGTTATAGCCTTCATGTGAAAGCTATAATTTACCTTCATAGTAGAGCTGAGTACATTGGATACTTTTTCTTCCATTGCTGAGATACTTTGCTAAGAAGAATATGTTCCAGCTTCATCCATGTAAACATGAAAGAGGTAAAGTCTCCATCTTTCTTTAAGGCTGCATAATATTCCACGGTATACATGTACCACAATTTGCTAGTCCATTCATGGGTCTATGGACACTTGGGCTTCTTCCATGACTTACCAATTATGAATTGGGCTGCAAAAAACATTCTGGTACACATATCATTGTTATATTGTGACTTTTGGTCTTCTGGGTATAAACCTAGTAAAGGAATTATAGGACCAAATGGCAGTTCTATTTTTAGGTCTCTAAGTATTCTCCAAACATCCTTCCAGAAGGAACGTATTAGTGTGCATTCCCACCAGCAGGGTAGAAGTGTGCCCTTTTCTCCACATCCACGCCAACATCTCTGGTTTGGGGATTTTGTTATGTGGGCTACTCTTACTGGAGTTAGGTGATATCTCAAAGTAGTTTTGATTTGCATTTCTCTGATGATTAAGGATGATGAGCTTTTTTTCATGTGTTTGTAGATCGTGCGTCTGTATTCTTTAGAGATGTTTCTCTTCAAGTCCCTTGCCCACCCTGAGATGGGGTCATGTCTTCTTTTCTTGCTAATACATTTGAATTCTCTGGATTCTAGTTATTAGACCTTTATCAGAGGTATAACCTGCAAATATTTTCTCCCATTCTGAGGGCTATCTGCTTGTTTTACTTACTATGTTCTTCGTTGTGCAGAAGCTTTTTACTTTGATCAGGTCCCAGTAGTGTATTTTTGATACTGCTTCAATTGCCTGGGGAGTCCTCCTCATAAAATATTCACCCAGGCCGATTCCTTCAAGAGTTTTCTCTGCACTTTCTTCAAGTATTTTTATAGTTTCATGTCTTAAGTTTAAATCTTTTATCCAGTGAGAATCTATCTTAGTTAATGGTGAAAGGTGTGGGTCCAGTTTCAATCTTCTACAGGTTGCCAGCCAGTTTACCCAGCACCATTTGTTAAATATGGAATCTTTTCCCCACTGAATGTTTTTAATTGGCTTGGCAAAGATCAAATAAAGGTAAGTAGCTGGATTCATCTCTTGGTTCTCTCTTCTGTTCCAGACATCTACTTCTCTGTTTTTGTGCCAGTACTGTGCTGTTTTGATCACTATTGATTTATAGTACAGTCTCAAGTCTGGTAGCGTGATTCCTCCTGCTTTGTTTTTATTGCTGAGTAATATTTTGGCTATTCGAGATTTTTTCTGATTCCATAGAAAACGAAGTATGATTTTTTCAAGATCTTTTAAAATATGACAATGGAGCTTTATTTGGAATTACATTAAAATTATATATTGCTTTGGGCAGTATGGACATTTTAACAATGTTGATTCTTCCCAGCCATGAGCATGGTATGTTTTTCCATCTGTTAACATCTTCAGCTATTTCTTTTCTTAAAGTTTCATAGTTCTCTTTATAGAGATCTTTCACTTCCTTTGTTAGGTATATTCCCAAATGTTTCATCTTCTTTGGCACTACTGTGAAAGGAATAGAGTCCTTCAGTGTTTTTTCACCTTGGTTATTGTTGGTGTATATAAAGGCTACAGATTTATGGGTGTTGATTTTGTAGCCTGAGACATTGCTGTATTCCTTGATCACTTCTAAAACTTTAGTAGTAGAATCCCTAGAGTTTTCTAGATATACGATCATATCATCTGCGAAGAGTGAAAGTTTGATCTCTTCTGACCCTATGTGGATACCCTTGATCGCCTTTTCTTCCCTAATTGCAATGGCTAAAACTTCCATTACAATGTTAAAGAGCAATGGAGACAATGGGCAACCTTGCCTGGTTCCTGATCTAAGTGGAAATGATTTCAATTTGACTCCATTCAATACGATATTGGCTATGGGTTTGCTATAGATGGCCTCTATTAGTTTAAGAAATGTCCCTTTTATACCAGTTTTCCTAAGTGTTCTGATCATGAAGGATGCTGGATATTATCAAAAGCTTTTTCTGCATCAATTGAAAGAATCATATGGTCCTTATTTTTTAGTTTGTTTATGTGCTGAATTACATTTATAGATTTACGTATATTGAACCAGCCTTGAGACCCTGGGATAAATCCCACTTGGTTATGCTGTATAATTGTTTTGATGTGTTGTTGGATTCTGTTTGTTAGGATCTTATTGAGTATTTTAGCATCAATATTCATTAGTGATATTGGTCTATAATTTTCTTTTCTTGTTGGGTCTTTCCCTGGTTTGGGGATCAAGGTGATGTTTGCCTCGCAGAATGTGCTGGGTAATATTCCTTCTTTTTCTATGTTTTGGAAGAGGTTTAGTAGTATAGGTACTAGTTCTTCTTTTAAAGGTTTGGTAGAATTCTGACGTAAAGCCATCTGGTCCCGGGCTTTTCTTTTTAGGGTGATTTTGTATAGTTGATGCTACTTAAGAACTTGATATAGGCATGTTCAACATTTCCACTTCGTTCTGGCTAAGTCTTTGTAGGTGGCGTACTTCCAGGTATTGGTTGATTTCTTTCAGATTTTCATATTTCTGAAAGCAGAGTTTCTTGTAGTATTCGTTAAGGATTTTTTGAATTTCTGAGGGTCTGTTGTTATTTCATCTTTACCATTTCTGATTGGTGCAATTAGAGATTTTACTCTTTTTTTCCTGGTTAGGTTGGCCAAAGGTTTATCTATTTTATTCATCTTTTCAAAAAACCCACTTTTAGATTTATTGATCTGTTGTATAATTCTTTTGTTTTCAATTTCATTTAGTTCTGCTCTGATTTTGGTTATTTCTTTTCTTCTGTTGGGTTTGGGGTTGGAGTGTTCTTCCTTCTCCAGTTGCTTGAGATGTCCCATTAAGTTATTAACTTCCTTTGTTTTTGTTTTCTTGAGAAAGGCTTGCAGTGCTATAAATTTCCCTCTTAGGACTGCCTTTCCAGTATCCCAAGGTTCTGGTAATTCGTGTCTTGATTGTTGTTTTGTTCCAAAAATTTGGTGCTTTCCTTCTCAATCTCTTCTATAATCCATCTATCCTTCAGCATAAGGTTGTTTGGCTTCCATGTTTTTGTGTGGGTATGCAGGTTCTTGTTGTTATTGAGTTCAACTTTTTTCCATGATTGTCTGAGAAGGTGCAAGGAATAATTTCTATTTTTAAAAATTTGCTGAGATTAGATTTGTGGCCTAGGATGTGGTCGATTTTGGAGTATGTTCCGTGGGCTGATGAGAAGAATGTGTGTTCAGTTTTTTTGGGATGAAATGTTCTGTAGATGTCTGTTAAGTCCAAACGTTGAGTGGTTGAGTTTAAATCTAAGATTTCTTTGCTTAGCTTCTTTTTGGAAGATCTATCCAGCACTGCTAACGTGGTGTTAAAATCTCCAACTACTAAGAAGTGGAGGAAATCAAGTTGCTCATGTCTGTTAGAGTTTCTCTTAGAAATTGAGGTTTGTTGTGGTTGGGTGCATAAATATTAATAATAGAGATCTCACCATATTGAGTATTACCTGTAACAAATATGAAGTGTCCATCCTTATCCTTTATTATTTTGGTTGGTTTAAAGCCTATCGCGTCTGCAAACAGGATTGCAACGCCTGCTTTTTTCTGCTTTCCATTTGCCTGGAATATAAATGACCATCCCTTCACCATGAGTGTATGTTTGTCTTTTAATGTAAGATGTGATTCTTGTATGCAGCAGATATCTGGCTTGAGTTTCTGTTTCCAGTCAGCCAACCTTTGCCTCTTTAGAGGACAGTTTAAACCATTCACATTAATTGAGAATATTGATAAGCCTTTTCAGAATCCAGTGGACATTTTTAATCCTTTTGCGATTGTGGAAGTTGGAATTTGATCAAAATTTTCTGGGTGGGTTTACTTTTGTAGGATTTTGTAGGATTTTGGAGGATTATGCTGGTCTTTATGGAGGATAGGTCTGAGAATATCCTGGAGAGCTTGTTTAGTTATGGCAAATTTCTTCAACATGTGAATGTCATTGAAGTATTTAATTTCTCCATCATAAATGAAACTCAGTTTAGCTGGGTACAGGATCGTGGGTTGAAAGTTATTTTGTTTTAGGAGATTAAAAGTCAATGACCATCCTCTTCTAGCTTGAAAGGTTTCAGCAGAGAGATCTGCAGTTATTGTAATATTCTTCCCCTTGTAGGTAACGGTTTTCTTTCATCTGGCAGCTTTCAGTATTTTCTCCTTCATATTAACTTTAGTGAAATTGATTATGATGTGTCTGGGAATGTCATATTCAGGTTGAGTCATGCTGGAGTTCCGAAACTGTCTGCTATCTGAATTTCGGAATCTCTTGGCATGTCTGGAAAGTTCTCCTTCATAATCTCATGGAGAGGAGACTCTGTGCCTTGTGAAGCCACTTTGTCGCTTTCGGGGATCCCCATAAGACGAATATTGGTTTTCTTCGAATTATCCCAGAGCTCTCTGAGAGAGTGATCTGTTTTTGCCCTCCATTTCTCATCCTCTTTGAGAGTTTGGGAGCGTTCGAAAACTTTGTCTTCAATGTCAGAAATCCTTTCTTCTGCTTGCTCCATTCTGTTACTGAGGGATTCTACTGTGTTTGTCAGATCTTTGAGGGATGCAACTTCTTGTCTCAATGTGTCAAAATCTTTGGTCATTTGGTCTTTGAATTTGTTGAATTCTTGAGATATCTTTTGGGTTACTGCTTGGAGTTCTAATTCATTCTTATTTGCTATCCAGATTCTGAATTTGATTTCTGACATCTCAGCTATTTGTGCATGGGATCTTGTGCTGTGTCTGCCCCATTGATCCTTGGGGGAGTTTATCTACTCTGAGTGTTCATATTGCCAGAGTTTTTCTGTTGATTTCGCCTCATGATTATTTTTTACCATTGCCTCTGGCTGTCCTCAGAGTTGGGGAGGTGTCTCTCCAAGATTAGATCCCAGCGGGATCTCTCTATTGTTTCTTGATCTTTGTAGGGAGTGACCCTGTGTAGTTCCTCTGGGGCTGCTCCCTGTTCCTCTGGGAGTTCTGGTTGTGGAAGCAGCTTCAGCGTGTGACACACCTGGATCCAGCAATAGGGTGGGAGGTGGTGCGCACAGTTCTGTGAGTGCCTGTTGCCCAGTGAGTTTGGCACAGAATGCCCAAGGCTCCAGCAGTCTCTGGCCAGGGGAAGGGCTCTGCTCAGAGGCAGGGAGGGCTCCAGAGGGCACACGACTACCGGTATCCCTGGCCAGATGAGCGGGCCATTGTGGAGACTGGGAGGACACAGGAGGATGGACGCAGGGTTGCTCGGCTCCTATAGTTCCTGGTCAGGGCATGTGGAGGCCTGGTTGGTGCGGGGTCATGGCACAGATCTTATGGAGTTCCAGGCAGCACCAAGCCCTGAAATTTGAAGTTGCTATGAGCTTGACACCACGGCACTCTACCCGGGGCAACAGCCCGAGCCTCCAGTGTGCCAAAACTGTCTCACTCTGCCCCTAAGGGTTAAGGCTGTAAGGCAGCTCAGTCCCCCACTTTAGGCTGCTCAGTCACTAGGTTACTAGGTCCCACCCAATCCTTGCTCTGGGACCCTGAGGGTGGAGGTTGCCAGGGCAGTTCTCTCACACAATGGCTCCCTGCAGCCCAGCTCAGTGGCTATGTCTGGGGCCCCAGACAATGCCCAATGTTCTCCTCACTCCTGCTCAAGCTCTCCCCAAGGCAGTTCAACTGAGTGCCAAGTCCAAAAACACTGAAACAGTTTACAGGTCAGGCCTTTCCAGTTTGCAATCTCACTGCTGCTTGTACTTACGGTTGCCAGCGTGATTAGGTCGATCGAACACACGCAACCACTTGCCAGTTTCCCACTGTTTTTGTCCTCCTCTTGGGGTCTAGAAGTCCCTTGCTGACTCCCTATATCCTCAAAGGGATGATTATAGGCAGATCCCACCAGCCAGAGATGTCTGGAGTCTTATCTCCCCAGACTCACCATGCCCAGTTGCAGGGAAGCTGTTACTTGGCCACCATCTTTAATCTCTCCTTCCCTTCCGTCATTTCTAACATTTCTTTGTAAGTGGAATTCTCTGCATTAGCTACCTCATGGTCCCTTGTGGTGTTTGTTCTGGACTGATTTTTCATGTTGCCAGGATTTTTGTGCTGATTCTTCCTCAGTTTTTTAAAAGTTTTTTCTTTTATCTGTTTCCTTGCCCTAATTTTCCTTTCACTTTCTCTTGCTCTTTAAGTTATCGTGCCTCTGCCCTAGGGTTTCAATGAGTCCTTTTGGTACTGGACTAAAAGGATGAGAAGATTGAAGGGCAAGAAGGGAAAAAATATTATACAAAAAGGAAAAAGGAAAAGAAGGGGTGAGTAAAAGGGAATATCGACAAAAAGAAGAGACGCACAGAAAGAGGGAGACAGGAGTAATAAAGGTGTACAGTAGGATACTTTGACCCAGCCTTAAAACCCCCCAAGCGCTGGAGGTGCTTGGTTGTGTGGTTCCCTTGACATCAGCAGCTGTTTGTTAGCCTGAGCAGACACAGTACCCTATCTCCATCAAATAGAGAGGAAAGACAAAAATACTACAAGTCAAACCAAAACAAACAAAGAGAAAACTTTACAGGATAAAATTGGGGGGGAAACCAAATAACAGGAGCAGATACTAGCAAAAATGAAGTTCTTATTATTAAAGTAGGCAATAATGGAAAATTACATTTATACTAGAAAAATGAAGAAAGAAAAAAAAGAAAACTCTAGGGGGGAATAGTTGAAATTAAAGAAAATACAAAACAAAGCAGTATATATATCTTGCTGAATAGTCTGGGCAACAGGTGATCTTCTGGGGGTATGAGATGGTCGTCACAGTGCTGTTACAGCTGTATGAGATGGAGATTGGTGGCCTCTGCTAACTACTTTGCCCTCAAACCGTGCAGGGTTGAGAGCCTAAATCTCTCCTCTGCATGCTTAAAAGACACTTTAAACAGATAACCTTGGCTAAGCAGAAGCTTCCCCAGGAAAGCACTTGTTGCTGGGATCTCTCTTGTAGTGGCTGCCTGCTTATCCTGTGGGCCAAAACCAGCCTCACTCTATGCCCCTGAGGGCCAAGGCTGTAAGGCAGGCCTCCTACTGCCAAACTTTGATAGTTCCGCTCTTCCACAGCGTCTCAGTCCCAGCCTTTGTCACTGCTCACTAGATCCCTGGCCCAAGGTCTCCCAGTCCGAGCCTCACTCTGTGACTCTGAGGGCGGAGCCTACAGAGGCAGTTCTCCCAGAATGTCTGCACATGGGGCCCACAGCCAAACAGAGTTAGCTCCATTTGGATCCAGCGGCTCAGTTCCATGCCCTGGACAACGCTTAAAGTCACCCACACTCTCGCCCAAGTTCTCCCAAGGTAATTCAACCAAGTACCCAAGTCCAAACAAACAAAACAACCCACAGGGAACGTTGTGTTGTACTCATAGCTGTGGTAGCCTTTTCGCAACCGCTTGCCACTTCTCTACTGCTTTTGTCCTCCTCGTGGGATCCAGAAGTCTCTTGCTGTCTCCCTGCATCCCCAAAGGGATGTTTCTGGGCAGAGCCCACAAGCTGGAGATGCCTGGAGTCTTCTCTCCCCAATCTCACTGTTCCTGGTTGGAAAGAAGCTGTTAATTGGCCACAATCTTGCTCCACCCCTGTGGTGAGAACATTTAAAATCCACTCTTTTAGTATTTATTTCAAGTTAATGTGAGAGTACAAACAACCAAGTCACAATGTTTGAATTTGTTAGGTAAAGTCCCTTTTGTAGTTCTGTCCGACACCCACGAGATGTGCAGTACACCCCTACATTATGTCCATTAAGTGAGAGCATCCCAGACCCCCCGTTCTCCCTCTCCCTCATTCCCCTTTCTTCTAACTTGAATTGAAATGAGTTCCTCATTCATTTCATGTGAGCATGAATTAGATTGACTGGCTTTATATTAATATTGAGTACATTGGATATTTGCTTTTCCATTCTTGTGATACTTTACTAAGAAGAACGTGTTTCAGCTCCATCCAGGTAAATACAAAAGATGCAAAATCACCATCTTTTTATGACTGAATGGTATTCCATGGTATACATATACCACAGTTTATTAATCCGTTCAAGGGTTGATGGGCATCTGGGCTGATTCTACATCTTGGCAATTGTGAATTGGGCTGTGATAAACAATCTAGTGCAAATGTCCTTATGATAAAACGATTTTTTTCTCTTGAGTAGATGCATACATACATAGTATTGGGATTGTGGGGTCAAACAGGAGGTTTAATTTGAGTTCTTTGAGAATTCTCCATACTTCTTTCCAAAGAGGCTCTATTAGTTTGGAGTCCCTCTAACACTATTAAAGTGTTCCCATCTCTCGATATCTTCCCTCTAACACTATTAAAGTGTTCCCATCTCTCGACATCTGCACTGACATCTGTAACTTTTGGATTTTATGATGTGGGCCATTCTCACTGGTGTTAGGTGATATCTTGGGGTGGTTTTGATTTGCATTTCTGTGATGATTAGGGGTAATGAGAATTTTTTTGTATTTTTATTAGCCATTTGTCTGTCTTCTTCAGAGAAGGTTTTGTTCATGGATTTTGCCCAGGAATATATGGGGTTGTTTGCTTTTTTGTTGTTGATTAACTTGAGTTTTCTGTAGACCCTAGTTATCAAACCTTTGTCAGATTAGTAACATACAAATATATTTTCCTATTCTGAAGGTTGTCTGTTTGCTTTGATTGTTGTGTCCTTAGCTGGGCAGAAACTTTTCAGTTTAATTAAGTCCCAATTGCTTATTTTTGTTGTTGCAAATTGCCATGGAAGTTTTCTTCATAAAATCTTTCCCCAGGCTGACATCCTAAAGAGTTTTTCCCACACCTCTAGGATTTTTTATCGTTTCATGCTTAGATTTAAATCTTTTATCCATCTTGAGTCAAGTTGTATGAGTGGTGAAAGGTGCGGGCCTAGTTTCAGTCTTTCACATGTGGTTAAACAGTGAAAGACTAAAACAGCACCATTTGTTGAATAGGAAATCTTTTCCCCATGTATGCTTTTTTTTGGTTTACCAAAGATTAGATGGCTATAGGAGACTTTTTCATCATTTTCTATTTGGTTCCAAATGTCTGTGTCTCTGTGTTTGTGCAATACCATGCTGTTTTGAGCGCTGTGGTCTTATAATATAGCCTAATGTCTGTTAGAGTGATGTCACTGGCTTTATTTTTATTACTAAAAATTACCTTGGCCATATGGATGTTTTTCTGATTCCATTCAAATCAAAGAACTATCTTTTTCCAGTTCTTCAAAGTGTGATGTTGGTATTTTAATGGCATTTGCATTGAATCTGTATATTGCTTTGGGAAGTATAGACATTTTAACAATGTTGTTTCTTCCCAGCTAAGAGCATGGTATGCTCTTTCATTTGTTAATGTCTTGTACTATTTCTTTTCTTAGAGTTTCATAATTCTCTTCGTAGAGGTCCTTCACCTCTTTTGTTAGGTATATTACTATTACTATTTCATTTTCTTTGAAGCTACTGTGAAGGGAATTGTGTCCTTCAATAGCTTCTCAACTTGGCCGTTATTGGCATACACAATGGCTAATGATTTGTAGACATTGATTTTATATCCCAAGAAGTTACTGTATTTCTTGATCACGTCCAGGAATCTTACGGTTGAATCTCTGAAGTTCTCTAAGTATAAGATCGTATCATAGGCAAAGAGCAAGAGTATGACCTCTGTTCCCATTTAAATGCCCTTATGTCCTTCTTTTGTCTGATTGCATTGGCTAGAAATTCCAGCACGATGTTGAATAATAGTGGCATGAGGACATCCTTGTCTGGTTCCAGTTCTGAATGGAAAAGTTTTCAGTTTTATTCCATTTAGTATAATATTAACTGTGGGTTTGTTGTAGATGGCTTCAATTGGTTTAAGAAAGGTGCCAACTATGCCTATATTCTCTAGCATTCTTGTTAGAAAAGGATGCTGAATTTTATCAAATGCTTTTTCTGCATCTATTGCAAGGATCAAATTTATTTTTTGCTTCTATTGATATGGTGAATTGAATTATGGATTTGCATATGGTAAACCAGCATTACATCCCCAGGATGAAACCTACTTCATTGTGATGCATAATTTTTATAATATGTACCTGTAATCTATTGCCTAAGATTTTATTATTTTTGAATCTATGTTCATTACTGAAATTGGTCTGTAGTTCTCCTTTTTAGTTGAGTCTTTCCTTGTTTTGGTATTAGGGTGATATTTGCTTCATACGATATGTTGGGAAGGTTTTGTAATAGCTTGTGCAGTATAGGTAAAAGCTGTTGTTTGATAGAATTCTGGTGTGAAGCCATCTGGTCCTGGGCTTTTTTTGTTGTTTTTGTTAAAAGATTTTTTTATTGTTTCTTTGATCTCAGTGCTTGATGTTGGTGTGTTCAAGAGATCTATTTCTTTCTATCTATTGTTAAAGTTGAGAGTTAGGGTGAGATTCCAGATATTGGTCCATTTCCTCCACATTATCAAATTTTGGGGCATAAAGTTTCTTGTAGTAGTTAAGAGATAATCCCTTGTATCTATGTGATACCTGTTGTTATTTCCCTTTTTTACTTCTGATTGAGTTTATTGGAGATTTTATTTTTCTGTATCTAATTAATTTGGCCAAAGGTTTATCAATTTTATATATGTTTTCTACATTTCAAAAACTTTCTATTTATTAATTTTCTGAATGATTCTTTTGTTTTCAATTTCATTAATTTTTTTATGTAATTTTGGTCATTTCTTTTCTTCTGCTAGGTTTGAGATTGAATTCCTCTTACTTTTCCATTTCCTTAAAATGATTCATGTGCTAACTTTCTGTTTTTCAGATTTAGGCATCTAATATAATAAATTTCCCTTTTAGGATTGCTTTTGCAGTATCCTACAAGTTTTAATAACTTGTAGCTTCATTGTTGTTATGTATAAGGAATTTAACAATTTCCTCCTTTAGCTCTTTTTTGACTCAACTGTCATTCAGCATAAGGTTGTTTAATTTCCATCCCCTTTGTGTGGGGATGAAAATTTATGTTGAGTTGAGTTCTGATACAAGGTATAATTTCAATTCTTTTAATTTTATTGAGGATTTTTGTCCTAAGATGTGATCTATTTTGGAGTACGATCCATGGGCTATCGGGAAGAACATATATTCCTTAGCTTTAGAATGGTTATAAATGTCTGTTATATATGTCTGTTAAGCCCATCTGTCCTAGTGCCATGTTTAAGTCCCTTGTATCTTAGTTTAGTTTCTGTTTAAAAGATCTGTCCAGTTCTGCCAGAGGGTTATTAAAGTCCCTAAGTATTCTACTATAATGGAATATCATATTGCTCAGACCTATCAAGTTCTGTTTCATGAATCTCAGAGCATTTAAGTTGGGTGCATAAATATTTAATATTGAAATGTCTTCTTGTATTGTTCCCTTGACCACAATGAAGTGATCTTTTTCTTTTTTAACTTTAGTTGCTTTAAATCCATTTGTATCTGAAAATAAGATTGCCACCCCTCCTTTCTTCTGATTTCCCTTTGTCTGAAATACTGTTTTCCATCCCTTTACCCTGAGTCTAGATTTGTCCTTCATGGTTAAGTGTATTTCCTGGAGATGGCTCATGGATGGCTTGAGCTTTTTTATCCAGTTGGCCAGCCTATGCTTCCTCTGTGCGCAATTCAAGCCATTAACATTTATTGAGAGAATTGATAAGCATGGTAGAGTTCTATTAATCTTATTTTGTGAAGGTCCATTGCTTAGTTTTATCCTTTGCTTGTTTCTGCATGATTACTTTGCTGGTCGTCCATTGTGATGGTCAGTGTGGAGACCAGGTCTAGCTATTTCCTGTAGAGCTAGTCTTATTGTGGCAGACTTCCTCAATGTTTGCATATCAGTAAAAGATTTAGATTCTCCATTAATTTTGAAGTTTAGTTTTAGCAGAATATAGAATTCTGGGCTTAAAATTGTTTTGTTTAAGGGGTTTAAAGGTAGCTGACCATTCTCTCCTGGCTTGAAAAGTTTCAGCTACAAAGTCCACTGGCACCCTCATGGATCTGCCCCCACAGGTCAATTGGCAGTTACTCCTGACTGCTTGCAAGATTTTCTGTTTTGTCTTACCTTTGGACAGGTTCGTTACAATGTGTCTTGGAGATTCTTTGTTTGTGCTGAGATGACCCAACATTCACTATCCTTCTAAAAGGAATATTTTGAAATCTTTATTGAATCTTGGTAAATTTGAATTTATTATAATTTATTATATCCTCCAGTAGGACTTCCATTCCTTTGCATTTTTTTTTCTTCCCTTTCAGGGATTCCTATAATTTGTATGTTTGACCACTTCATGAAGTCCCATAATTCTCAGAGCAAATGTTCTACTTTGTCTCTCCTATTTTCTTCCTCTTTAACTACCTGTGTTAACTCAAGAATTTTTTCTCTAGCTCTGAAATTCTTTCTTCACCATGGTCTAATCTGTTACTGACACTTTCTAGTGCATCTTTAAGTTCCCTGATCAACTCCTTTAAGTCCTTAAGCCCCACCATATCCTTTCTTTTTTTTTTTTTTTATTGTTGGGGATTCATTGAGGGTACAATAAGCCAGGTTACACTGATTGCAATTGTTAGGTAAAGTCCCTCTTGCAATCATGTCTTGCCCCCATAAAGTGTGACACACACCAAGGCCCCACCCACCTCCCTCCTTCCCTCTTTCTGTTTCCCCCCCCATAACCATAATTGTCATTAATTGTCCTCATATCAAAATTGAGTACATAGGATTCATGCTTCTCCATTCTTGTGATGCTTTACTAAGAATAATATCTTCCACGTCCATCCAGGTTAATACGAAGGATGTAAAGTCTCCATTTTTTTTAATGGCTGAATAGTATTCCATGGTATACATATACCACAGCTTGTTAATCCATTCCTGGGTTGGTGGGCATTTAGGCTGTTTCCACATTTTGGCGACTGTAAATTGAGCTGCAATAAACAGTCTAGTACAAGTGTCCTTATGATAAAAGGATTTCTTTCCTTCTGGGTAGATGCCCAGTAATGGGATTGCAGGATCAAATGGGAGGTCTAGCTTGAGTGCTTTGAGGATTCTCCATACTTCCTTCCAGAAAGGTTGTACTAGTTTGCAGTCCCACCAGCAGTGTAAAAGTGTTCCCTTCTCTCCACATCCACGCCAGCATCTGCAGTTTTGAGATTTTGTGATGTGGGCCATTCTCACTGGGGATAGATGATATCTCAGGGTTGTTTTGATTTGCATTTCTCTAATATATAGAGATGATGAACATTTTTTCATGTGTTTGTTAGCCATTCGTCTGCCGTCTTTAGAGAAAGTTCTATTCATGTCTCTTGCCCATTGATATAAGGGATTGTTGGCTTTTTTCATGTGGATTAATTTGAGTTCTCTATAGATCCTAGTTATGAAGCTTTTGTCTGATTGAAAATATGCAAATATCCTTTCCCATTGTGTGGGTTGTCTCTTTGCTTTGGTTATTGTCTCCTTAGCTGTCCAGAAGCTTTTCAGTTTAATGAAGTCCCATTTGTTTATTTTTGTTGTTGTTGCAATTGCCATGGCAGTCTTCTTCATGAAGTCTTTCCCCAGGCCAATATCTTCCAGTGTTTTTCCTATGCTTTCTTGGAGGATTTTTATTGTTTCATGCCTTAAATTTAAGTCCTTTATCCATCTTGAATCAATTTTTGTGAGTGGGGAAAGGTGTGGGTCCAGTTTCAGTCTTTTACATGTAGACATCCAGTTCTCCCAACACCATTTATTGAATAGGGAGTCTTTCCCCCAAGGTATGTTCTTGTTAGGTTTATCAAAGATTAGGTGGTTGTAAGATGTTAGTTTCATTTCTTGGTTTTCCATTCGATTCCAAGTGTCTATGTCTGTTTCTGTGCCAGTACCATGCTGTCTTGAGCACTATGGCTTTATAGTACAGACTAAAATCTGGTATGCTGATGCCCCCAGCTTTATTTTTATTACAGAGAACTGCCTTAGCTATACGGGGTTTTTTCCAGTTCCATACAAAACGCAGAATCATTTTTTCCAAATCTTGAAAGTATGATGTTGGTATTTTGATAGGAATGGCATTGAATAGGTAGATTGCTTTGGGAAGTATGGACATTTTAACAATGTTGATTCTTCCCATCCATGAGCATGGTATGTTCTTCCATTTGTTAATATCCTCTGCTATTTCCTTTCTGAGGATTTCATAGTTTTCTTTATACAGGTCCTTCACCTCCTTCGTTAGGTATATTCCTAGGTATTTCATTTTCTTTGAAACTATGGTGAAGGGAGTTGTGTCCTTAATTAGCTTCTCATCTTGACTGTTATTGGCGTACACAAAGGCTACTGACTTGTGGACATTGATTTTATATCCTGAAACATTACTGTATTTTTTGATGACTTCTACGAGTCTTGTGGTTGAGTCTTTTGGGTTCTCTAAGTATAAGATCATGTCGTCAGCAAAGAGGGAGAGTTTGACCTCCTCTGCTCCCATTTGGATTCCCTTTATTTCCTTGTCTTGCCTAATTGTATTGGCTAGAACTTCCAGCACTATGTTGAATAGTAAAGGTGACAGAGGACAACCTTGTCTGGTTCCAGTTCTAAGAGGAAAAGCTTTCAGTTTTACTCCATTCAGTAAAATATTGGCTGTGGCTTTGTCATAGATAGCTTCAATCAGTTTTAGAAATGTGCCACCTATGCCTATACTCTTCAGAGTTCTAATTAGAAAAGGATGCTGGATTTTATCAAATGCTTTTTCTTCATCTATTGAGAGGATCATGTGATCTTTATTTTTGCCTCTGTTAATATGGTGGATAACGTTTATAGACTCGCGTATGTTAAACCAGCCTTGCATCCCTGGGATGAAGCCAACTTGATCATGATGAATGACTTTTTTGATGATAAGCTGTAATCTATTGGCTAGGATTTTGTTGAGAATTTTTGCGTCTATGTTCATGAGTGAGATTGGTCTGAAATTCTCCTTTTTGTTTGGGTCTTTTCCTGGTTTTGGTATCAGGGTGATGTTTGCTTCATAGAATGTGTTGGGGAAGATTCCTTCTTTCTCAATTTTTTGGAATAATTTCTGCAGTACAGGAATAAGCTCTTCCTTGAAGGTTTGATAGAATTCTGGAGTGAAGCCATCTGGACCAGGGCATTTTTTGGTTGGAAGCTTTTTTATTGTTTCTTTGATCTCAGTGCTTGAAATTGGTCTGTTCAGGAGCTCTATTTCTTCCTGGCTGAGTCTAGCGAGAGGGTGTGATTCCAAATATTGATCCATTTCCTTCACATTGTCAAATTTCTGGGCATAGAGTTTCTGGTAGTATTCAGAGATGATCTCTTGTGTCTCTGTGGGATCAGTTGTTATTTCCCCTTTATCATTTCTGATTGAGGTTACTAGAGATTTTACTTTTCTATTCCTGGTTAGTCTGGCCAATGGTTTATCTATTTTATATATTTTTTCAAAAAACCAACTCCTTGTTTCATTAATTTTCTGAATGATTCTTTTGTTTTCAATTTCATTGATCTCTGATTTGATTTTGGATATTTCTTTTCTTCTACTGAGTTTAGGCTTAGATTGTTCTTCTTTTTCCAATTCCATAAGATCTCTTGTGAGATTGTTGATGTGCTCTCTTTCAGTTTTTCGAATGTAGGCATCTAAAGCGATGAATTTTCCTCTCAAAACTGCTTTTGCAGTATCCCACAGGTTTTGGTAGCTTGTGTCTTCATTGTTGTTATGCTCAAGGAAGTTAATGATTTCCTGTTTTATTTCTTCCTTCACCCATCTGTTATTCAACAGAAGATTGTTTAGTTTCCATGCCTTTGGGTGGGGTCGAGCATTTTTGTTAGAGTTGAGTTCCACCTTTAGTGCTTTATGGTCTGAGAAGATACAAGGTAAAATTTCAATTCTTTTGATTCTGTTGATATTTGTTTTGTGTCCCAGGATATGATCAATTTTGGAGAATGTTCCATGGGGTGATGAGAAGAATGTATATTCTTTATCTTTGGGATGGAGTGTTCTACATGCGTCTATCAAGCACATTTGTTCTAGAGTCTCATTTAAGTCTCTTATATCCTTGTTTAATTTCTGTTTAGAGGATCTGTCCAGCTCTGTAAGAGGAGTGTTAAAGTCCCCTGTTATGATGGTATTATCAGATATCATATTGCTCAGACTGAGTAAGGTCTGCTTCAAGAATCTGGGAGCATTTAAATTGGGTGCATAAATATTTAGAATTGAAATGTCTTCTTGTTGTAGTTTTCCCTTGACCAATATAAAGTGACCATCTTTGTCTTTTTTGACTTTAGTTGCTTTAAATCCACATGTGTCTGAAAATAAGATTGCAACTCCTCTTTTCTTCTGAATTCCATTTGCCTGAAAAATTGTCTTCCAACCCTTGACTCGGAGCTTTAATTTGTCTTTTGAAGCCAGGTGTGTTTCTTGCAGACAGCAAATGGATGGCTTGTGTTTTTTAATCCAGTCAACCAATCTATGTCTCTTCAGTGGGGAATTCAAGCCATTAACATTTATTGAGATAATTGACAAGTGTGGTAGTGTTCTATTCGTCTTATTTTGTGAGAGTCCATTGCTTAGTTTTATCTTTTGCATCAGTGTGGAGGTTAGGTTCTGTCCTTTAATTTTTGAGTTCTTAGTTTGCTGCTGATCCATTGTGGTGGTCAGTGTGCAGAACAGGTTGAAGTATTTCCTGTAGAGCTGGTCTTGTTGTGGCAAATTTCCTCAATGTTTGTATATCCGTAAATGATTTGATTTCTCCGTCAATTTTGAAGCTTAGCTTAGCAGGGTACAGAATTCTGGGCTGAGAATTGTTCTGTTTAAGTAGATTAAAGGTAGATGACCATTGTCTTCTTGCTTGGAAAGTTTCATTAGAGAAGTCTGCGGTCAATCTGATGGATTTGCCCCTGTAGGTCAACTGGCGCTTACTCCTGGCAGCTTGCAGAATCTTTTCTTTTGTCTTGACTTTGGACAGGTTCATCACAATGTGTCTTGGAGAAGCTCAGTTAGAGTTGAGGCGACCTGGGGTCCGATATCCCTCTGAAAGCAGTGTGTCAGAATCTTTGGTGATATTTGGGAAATTTTCTTTTATAATATTCTCTAGTATGGCTTCCATTCCTCTGGGGCATTCTTCTTCCCCTTCTGGAATTCCTATAACTCGTATGTTGGAACGCTTCATAAAGTCCCATAATTCTGACAGTGAACGTTCTGCTTTCTCTCTCTTCTTTTCTGCCTCTTTTACTATCTGAGTTATCTCAAAAACTTTGTCTTCTACCTCTGAAATTCTTTCTTCTGCATGGTCTAACCTGTTGCTGATACTTTCCATTGCATCTTTAAGTTCCCTGATTGACTGTTTCATTTCCTTCAGCTCTGCTATATCCTTTTTATATTCTTCATATCGTTCATCTCTGATTTGATTCTGTTTTTGAATTTCCTTTTGGTTATTTTCCACTTTATTAACAGTTTCCTTCATTGTTTCCATCATTTCCTTCATTGTTTTCAACATGTGTATTCTAAATTCCCTTTCTGTCATTCCTAACATTTCTGTATAGGTGGAATCCTCTGCAGTAGCTACCTCATGGTCCCTTGGCGGGGTAGTTCTGGACTGGTTCTTCATGTTGCCTGGAGTTTTCTGCTGATTCTTCCTCATGGGTGATTTCTTTTATCTGTTTACTTGCCCTAATTTTCCTTTCAATTCCTCTTGCTCTTTAAGTTCTTGTGCCTGTGGACTAAGGGTTACAGGACCAGAAGGGTGAGAAGGTTTAAGAGCAAAAAAGCAATGAAAGAAATGAGGACCAAGTGATAAGAAAAAAAAAAAAAATGAAAAAAAAGAAAAATAGAGAAAGGAGAGTGGTTGGGTGAAAGGAATATTGACAAAAAGAAGAGAGGCACAGAAAGAGGGAGACAGAGCAATATAGGTGTACAGTAGGGTACTTTGATACAACCTTAAAAAAAAAAAACACCTTCTGGGGGTGCCCAGTGGGGTGGTTCCCTTGAGGTCAGCAGCTCTTTGCTAACCTGATCAGACACAGTACCCCACCTCCACCAAGTAGAGAGGAAAGACAAAAATGCTATAAATCAAACCAAAACAAGCAAACAGAAAACTTTACGGGATAAAATTGGCTGGAAAAACCAAATAATAGTGGTAGAAACACTAACAAAAATGAAGTTCTGATTATTGAAATAGGCAGCAATGGGAAATTATAATTAAACTAGAAAAATTGAGAAAGAAAAAGGATGTGTATGGAAAAGGTTGAACTTAAAAAACAAAACAACAATCTAGAACATCAAAATAAACAAAAAAAACAACCAAACCAAAAAAAAAACCAAACAAACAAACAAAAAAAAACACACACGCAACCAAAAACAAAGCAGTATGTATATGGAATTGAATATTGTCTGGGCAACACGTGGTCTTCTGGGGTATGAGATGTTAATCACAGTTCTGATACGACTGGAGGCTGCTAGTTTCTCGAACCCCAGCAGGTAGACACCCTAAATCTCTCTTCAGCCCACTTAAAAGGCACTTTGAACTTGTTCACTTACTGAGCAGAAGCTTTCTCAGGGAAGTGCTTGTTGCTGGATCACTGCTGAAGTGGCCATCCACTTACCCTGTGTGTCAAAACTGGTCTCCCTCTGCCCCGGAGGGTTAGGGCTGCAAGGCGGCTCAGACCCCGCCCTTAGGCTACTTGGTCGCTGGGTTACCAGCTCCCACCCAATTCCAGCTCTGCGACCCTGTGGGCGGAGCTTGCCAGGGCAGATCGCTCACAATGTCTGCCTGTGACCCAGAGCCAAACTCTATTAGCTCCGTCTGGCTCAGCGGCTCAGACTGGGGCCCTAGACAAAGGCCAAAGTTCTCCGCACTCCCGCTCAGGCTCTTCCCAAGGCAGTTCAGCTGAGTGCCAAGTCCAAAGACACCAAAACAGTTCACAGGTAAGGCCTTTCTGGTTTGCAGTCTCGCTGCTACTGAACTTACAGTTGCGGGCGGGTTTAGGCGGATTGAACACACGCGACCACTTGCCGGTTTTCCACTGTTTTAGTCCTCCTCTTGGGGTCCAGAAGTCTGTTGCTGACTCCCTGTATCCTCTCAGGGGTGATGATAGGCAGATCCCACCAGCCAGAGATGCCTGGAGTCCTATATCCCCAGACTCACGGTGCCCAGATGCAAGGAAGCTGTTACTCGGCTGCCATCTTGCTCCCCCACCATATCCTTTCTATATGCCTCATATCTTTCATCCATTTTTTGGTTTTGTTTTTTTCAATTTTTCATTAATTCCCTTTATTGGATTTTCCATCTATAAATTAAATTCCCTTTTTGTCATTCCCATTACTTCTTTATAGGTAGAATCCTTTGCAGTAGCTGCCTCATGGTCCTTTGTTGGCGGGGGGGGGGGGGGGGGGGAGGGGGCGGGAGGGGTGCTGAGTTTTATTTTTCATGTTGCCAGAATTTTTCTGTTGGTTGTTTCTCTTGTATGCTTTCTTGCTCACTTCCTTCCCTTCCTTTTTCTTTCTCACTGCCTCATTCACTTTAAATTACCTTATCTCAGAGCTTAGGTATTAAAGTGACCTTTTGGTATAAAGCCAAAAGGAAGATAAAGGCAAAGAGAAAAAAGGAAGAAAGAAGAGAAAAGGGGCCAAAAAAAAAAAAAGAAGAAGAAGGGGTGAAAGAAGAAAAGGAAGGTGACTGGTGAAAGTGTTGTTCAACGGGATGCTATGGCCACACCTACAACTCTGGGACTTAAGAGGCCAGGTTGGGCCAGTCCCTCAAAGTCAGGAGCTCCTTACCTTCCAGGGCAAAAAAAAAAAGCAAGACCCTACCTCCACCAAATATAGAAATAAAAAAAAATTAAAATTCAGCAATATGTCACAGTGGAGACTGCCACCTTTAAACTACTTAAACAAGACATTACTGTCTTTCCAAAGGCCAAAAGTAGGAGAACATCCTAGACCATGAGCTTGTGATTCCCTGCTCCTTGAGCCAGACCAATGCCATGATCCAAGAGCCAGACCAATGCCGTAACCTCCCAGCCCTCAGAGTAAAAAAAAAATAAAAATAGATAAAATTAAAGATGCAATTATATAAGATAAAAAAAAAAATAGGGACAATAACTTAGTTGTTGTATAAGAAATTTATTTGGGAATGATAAGAAAAGTAGAAAAATCTTTGCCAAGAGAGAGAAAAAGGAGAGAAATAGAAAGAAGGAATAAAAGGGACTGAAAACTCATAACAAAAATGCAGGATCTCTTGATATTGAAGAAAGCAAAAATGAAAAAATAAAAATAGTTGTTGTATAAGAAATTTATTTGGGAATGATGAGAAAAGTAAAAAAATCTTTGCCGAGAGAGAAAAAGGAGAGAAATAAAAAGAAAGAAGGAATAAAAGGGGCTGAAGACTCGTAACAAAAATGCAGGATCTCTTGGTATTGAAGAAAGTAAAAATGAAAAAATAAAAATACAACCAAACAGCAGAAAAGAAATCCCAAACACATACACATATATATAGATGTTATATAGATATCTATATGTATATATAGATATAATATCTCCCCCCCCTTGATATTATATATCGAGATATACTGCCTGGATGCCAAGTGGTCCTGTGGCTTAGGAGCCAGAGAACATATGCTGTTTTGCTGTGAAAAATTAGGGCCAGAAGCCACTCTAGTTCCAGAGGAGTAGATCAAGTCCTGTCTTCCTGTGTTAGTTGACCTCAATCAGGGCCTGGTTGCTTCATCAGCATTCAGTCCCTGTGGGATTGAGGTCTTAAAGCTCTCATCAGATTTCTCAGGAGGCACATCATATAGTACCCCTGACAGCAATTCCCAGGACCTGCTCAAGCCCAGCAGGTACCAGAACAAGCTGTGCACTAGGACCCTGCAGACTATTTCTCCCAAATGTCCTTCCCCTATGGCAGCACCCAGCCAGCATCTAAGCTGATGGAGATCCACCCCACTTGTTATTCAATCCCAGCTCTTGGACACTGTTTGAGTACATCCACTCATTAAGCTCTCCAAAGCTGCTCAAAATCAAAATAACTTCAAGAGAGCCCTTTCCTGTTCCCAGTCCTCTGGGTGGTCTGGCCTACTGATCCCAATGCATCCCCCAAGCACTCACTTTCTGTGCTGCTTTTCCTTAGCTCCAGATCTCCTCATTGGCTCCCACAGTCCCCCACTGCTTCACTGTGTCCCAGGAGTGATGTTCCTGGGTAGGTTCCCCCAGCCAGAGTTTTCTTTCCCCTGCCTTGCTGCAAGTGGCTCATAGGGAGATGTTTCTACTCTGCCATCTTGCTTCTCCCCCCACTTTTAGTAGTTTTGAAATACGCAAAACATTCATAACTATAGTCACCTTGGTGTGTAATAGATCACCAGAACTTATTTGTCCTAATTAAAACTTTGTACCCTTTGACCAACATATCCCCTTTCCCACACCAGCTCCCCAATATCCAAGCCTCCAGTAGCCAACATTCTACTCTCTACTTTAATGAATTTCACTTATTTAGATTCCACATATAAGTGAGATTATACAATATTTGTCCTTCTCTACCTATCTTATTTCACATAATATAATGTTCTCTAGTTTCATCCATGTTGCTGCAAACGCAGAATTTCCTCCTTTGGTAAGGTTAAATAGTATTACATTGAGTTTACATACCACATTTTTAAAATTCCATTTATTGATGGACACTTAGTTATTTCATACCTTGGCTATTGTGAGTAATGCTTCAGTGAATATGAGAGAGCATACATCTCTTCAACACATTGATTTCACCAAAACTAGAAGCAAAGACAGTCACAGGAATTCAGAAAATTGGTAAATTTATCTTATTTTCATATGCAATAAAAGTTTTCAAAAGGCTAAAAATCATGCCTCTGATGAAGGACTTGTATTATGCTTAGTTTTGATTTTTCCTTAATATTATCATCTAGTGATATAAATTGAGATTTGACTGTTCTTGGGCACGAAGGGTGTATATGTGTTCTTATCTGCCCGCATGTATGTTTAACAAAGTGACTGAGGTTTATTAACAATTAAAAAGAAAGACCTTTATTAAAATAGTCACATGTAGCTAAATAAATATGGCCTGATTCTCTAACTCCTGTCAGTTAATCATACTACTATAAAGCCCCCACTGTACCACACCAAAATTAAAGGTTACATGGACAAAGATTTCAACCACTGTTGCTGAGTGGGTCACTATTTATCTACTTATATTCCTTTGTATTAAAATATTAATAATATATATCCACATAGCAATAAATAATTACATATAAATATGTATGTAGACATATATATACCTACATAAGCTTGTTCAAATGTATATAAACACATGTACTGCTTTCATAAAATTTAATATATTCCAAATTGAGTTCTGGATTCAATTTGTATGTTCAGTTTTATTCCGTTTTTCCCCTGAGAAAGCTTTTAAATATTTCTGGAGCAAAAATGTTGCAGTAGTTTCAGCTGTCCCTGAAACCACTTCCATTATTTGTGTCATTATTACTGCTGCATAATCTGAACATAAAAAAACATGGTGCTGTAACAAATGACTTCCCACTACTGACAGTTATAGCAGCAGTGTTTCAATACTGATGAAAAATTTCCCAGAAAGATATCTGGCCAGGTTTACATAAACCAAACAGGAAATGGCTGCCACTATTCACATTAAATCCAAATGGTTTGATGTAACTTAGTCTGTGTTTTACATTTCTATAAAATCTCTTTCATTCTCAGCTGGTGAAATTTCATCAACATTAAGGTTAGGAAGAGAGAACTTGAGGTTTTTTGTGTAGTATTCTTGTCTGTCCTTTGATCTTTTAAAGATAATTTTTGAAAAGTTGCTTTACTTTTTGATTGTTTAAATTTTATGAACTTTGTACATTTTTATGATAGGGAGAGGTTTGTTTTGACTCTTTCCCAGTGGACTGCTAATAGTAGTTAGCTTGTCTACCCCATGTGCTAGATGCTGTCAGTATCAAACTGCCTTTGACTTTCACACCTCTCAGGGGACTAGTAATTGTTGTGTTCAAACAGCCTGTAATTGTGATCCCGCTGGCTTTCTCAGTACGCTTCTGGCTATTAGAATCATTAAACAACTCAGCACCTGTTAACAGCATTGTAAATATTCAACCCTGCTTGTGTGCAGGTTGAGTCCAATATAGAGAAATCTTACAGAGCTCAGTCTCATAAATTAGAGCTTCTGACAAGTCAATTACTGTGAAACTGGGTTTCTCTGTGAAATAAATGAAATAGCATGCTGACAAAAAAGGTAGGCTGCCTGTTTATGGAAAGGAGAAGATAATAACTTGATGATTCAATGCAGTGAGCAGGAAACTACATTTTATCCTTTATCCATAATTAAACACTTGTATAATATTTCTGTTAAATAACTGGTAAATTATAAATTTTGTACTGTGGAGAGTACAATATGAAAACAGACCTCTTAGCTGTTGCACGCTTCTCAAGTTGGTTAAATAATTGCTGAAATGAATGATAAGTAATGTTAAAAGCTAAATGCTTACAGTTGTTCAAACTAGAAATTATGAAGTCACTGAAAAGTTCCCTTGCAAAAGTGAAGGCTATATCATGCTACTAATACAAGTTATGTATATCTGAAGTCCATTCTTTCTTTATTCACAGAAAAAAAATGTCAGAATATATTAATTTCAAAATTTTTTATGACCTAAAAATAATTCCATCTGCTTTTCTTATTTTATATCTAATTATATCTAAATGAGATATAACAATATATTACTTTTATAGTAATTTATACTATTATTTATATATTACTTTTATAGTAATTTGACAGTATTTTAAGTGACCTTAGAACTTTAGTTCAAATTAGCACAGAATAATATTTGGTGAAAAGCAGTGAAATTCAGTTACTGGAATTGAATTTTATATTTCTTCTCTTATGCAAGTCAATAAAAATTTTAGCAAAAACATCTGAAAAAACTACATTAAGAATAAATCACAATGAAAGTTTTTATGGTTTTTGCCAAAAGGTATTAATTTTTAGCAAGCATTTTATCAAAGTTATTAAATAATTTGCTATAATCCCAGAAACATGATTTTAGATGATTTTTTTTTGCTATTTGGCAACTTATTTTAAAGGTTTATTTACTCTGACTATATTTTATCTGGATGAAAGCCACAAATTAGTCTAAAAAAAGTCCCAGTGGACTTAAATAAACAAACTTTAGAAGAGATATTAGCCCATTGAAATATATCTTGTAAATGCAGTGAGAGAAGTAAATTAAATATTAAAACTAATCTATAATTCTTAGGGGAACGTTTTTTATCAGTATTCGTTTTTAAATATCACTTGTAAGTGTGGCAAATTTATTTATTAAAACATAAAATGATAAATTTGACATTCCAGTTATATTTAGAGGATAATGGCTTGTGGTAATTAGTAGCAGCATGAGTTGTTTTCAAATGATGTAATAAAATTATACTGTAAAATGGAATTTTTAGTTTTTGTACTTAAAAATTTCTTCTTTGTATACTTTTAATTGCATGAATATTTTGTTCCATGATCAAGACAGAATTAGTAAAAAACTGAAAAATAAAAACAAATAGTTTGTTGCGCTACAAATGGTACTACTCTACAAGTAGTACCTTTTTTACTAGTGTTTTCAATTTAGAGAGAACTTCCTCAACCATGTATTGATCCAGAGAGATGAAAATAGTATTAGAAAATTCATTGGCTTAGCAAGCCGAGGGATGTGAAACATGGAGTAAGCTCTTATATCTCAGAACATTTTGATTTATGAGTTTCATTTTGATTTATGAGTTTTGATTTATGAGTTTCATTTCTTGGAAAACAATGAAAAAGAAAAATATTTTTAATAATTTGGAGTGTCTTTGGATATTTGTCTCTTTTAGGGGGCTTTGAATGTCCAGAGTTTTTATTTTCACCTCTAAAGTAGAAGACATTATTCTAATTAAATACTCCTGCTTAGTCATTTTCCAGAATAAATAAAATATTTTCTAATGGTTAATAATTATGGTTTCCTCTTCTATATATATGCCCTGTTGGATATAAATGTAAGCATTTTATTTAAAATAATGGCAGTATTGGGTTCAGTACTTATCTCTTTATTGATAAATATTGCTTTATTTTGGTCTATGAAAATTTTTCCAAGAAAATCAATAATTTCTATACAGACAAGAATCAAAATAAACTATTGCTTTTTAGTGAAAAGTCGTTTTCCCAAATAAATTCCAGTAGTCTGTTCTTAATCTGTGTTCAGTGAAAACGCTAATATTTGGGTGTACCTATCCATTTGCACTAACTTTTCTCTCTAATGAAAATATACCTTGACACGACTTAAGTCTTATTTGTGTAATTTTAAATGACTTTTGTAATTTATTGACCCCATGTATTTCCCTTTTGGCGGAAAAAAATCACAAAAATCATCATCTCGACAGTATTCTCCATCACTCTCAGGCCCCTCCCACTTGAGATTGTTGGCCTCATTTTCCCAGAGACCAATACTCCCTTCCTAGTGCTGTGCAGGTGTGAAACTTTCCTGGTGAGGTTTTGGTGATGAGAACCTGTTCCCTAAGACCACTTTCCACTCCCCTTCTTTGATTAGCATGGGAAAAAGAGGTTAAGAGCTGTAAATTCTCCATGCTGACTAGCATGCAGGGTTCACCTGGTAGGAATTAAGAAAACTGCCATGAGTGTGGGTGCCACTCCTCACCCTTTGGATCTAATCCCAGGCACAGATTCCTAGTGAACATAGCATTTGACAAGAACCTCTCAGAGTTCCAGGAGGAGAATTCAGGTGAATTGCATTTCCTTAGGCTTTTTACTTGGGAAATGTAAGGAGCTGGACCTGTGTGTTTTCAGCTCGTTTAGAATGCTTTATTTTTAGCTTGGTGGTTTCCCTTCCAGTCATTAGGATGACATTTATTCTTAAGCACAGAGGAACAATAATGGACTAAATTTCCTAAAAGAACTCATCTACCACCCTATAGCTCTGTGAGTTTTGTGAAGTTACTAAGGATAGGTTTTATAATAAAAAAAGGGATTATGTAAACGTGTGTGTGGTGTGTGTGTGTGTGTGTGTGTGTGTGTGTGTATGAGAGAGAGAGAGAATCATTTTGATAGAATATATCTTTGAACAATAACCTTGCTTGTTTTCTAGCTACTACAATTTGGGTGATGTAAGCCATGATTCTGTGAACAAGTTTCTGTCCCATCTGATTGAGAAGTCCCTGATTGAATTGGAACTTTCCTACTGTATTGAAATTGGAGAGGTATGACTTCATCATACACATTCTAATGGAAAAGATTGCCCAGCTTTGTAACAGTAGGGCTTTTGCTGCTAATAATAAAATTTTTAACCAAATTGTTTCAGTAGCATCGTATGGTTTAAATTTTTAATTTTAATAAATTAATTGTATATCCATTTCCTTTGTACTTTTTATTTATGTCATTTTCTCTTTCTTTGAAACAGGATAATCGGAGCATCGAAACTCTAACATATGGCCGAATTGCCTCCTATTACTACTTGAAGCACCAAACAGTCAAAATGTTCAAGGACCGTTTGAAACCTGAATGCGGCACTGAAGAACTGCTTTCAGTTCTGAGTGTGAGTTTTATGATGTTATTGCATTGTTTTGAATGTAAGGAGACTATCTTTTGTATATTTCCTACCTAGTCTTTTAATTTAAGTCTTTAATGTTTGCCATCCAGTTCTTGAAATTTAACAAAAATTTTTTGTGAAGTTTTTCCATCTTTCAAACAAAGTCACTATAAAGCAACCTAGCTGGACTAAGTTCCCCATAGATAAGGTGACAAATTTGGATCCTTCTGAGAATGAGATGGGGCACTATTTTTTTTTTTTATTTCAGGTTAATATGAGGGTACTAACAATTAGGTTACATTATTTGCATTTGTTAGGTAAATTCCCTGTTGTAGTTGTCCCCCTCACCAAGAGGTGTACCAGGTACCCTTACATGGTGCCCCATTAGGTGAGAACACCCCAAGCCCCTTCCCTCCTCACTTCTCTTCCATGCCGTCTTCCAACTTCAGTTTAATTGTGTTTTTCTCGTGTGGGTATGTATTTGTTTGTCTGCTGGCTTCATCTCGGTATTGAGTGCATTGACTACTTGCTTTTCCGTTCTTATGATATTTTACTAAGGAGTATGTTCTCCACCTCCATCCAAGTTAATATAAAAAATGTAAAATCTCCATCTTATTTTATGGCTAAAGAATATTCCATGGTGCATGTATATATATCACAGTTTAGTAATCCATGTGTGTGTTGATGGGCACTTGGGTGGATTCAATGTCTTGGCGATTGTAAGTTGAGCTGTGAAGATGGCATACTATTAATCACTATTAATACTTAGGCCAGGATGGTGGGCATACATTGGGCTGTCCTGAACAAGCCAGGTGATCACCCTGCCCAAACATACATAACCTCTTCGAATTATGATCAAAAGCTTTTGTTATTGTTGCTTTTGTTTGGTTCTTGTTGAATACTTACCCTGATGTTACTAAAGGGTTTTTTTTTTTTATATAAGCATCCAAATGATTAAGTTCTCTTAGAATTAATGGCATGAGAGCTGTTTATCCCCCACTCCCACATACACTCTTAACAAAAACAATAGATGTGTCACTTGTAAGGAAAAAAAAAAAACTATCCTGTTTTTATTTCACCTTTTCTTGCCAGGAAGCTGAGAATTAAATTTAATATCAAATTGAAATTACTATTAGAAATATCTTCACCTTTCTAAGTATTATATCTTTCTGGCTTTTTAAATTCTGCTTTATTGATTTGTAAGTATACAATTTACCACAACACTTTGTTGACTCACTAGTCAGGATATACATATATCCCGATTGTTATCTTATCCCTCAGATACTTTGGTGCTTTTTGTTTGTTTGTTTGTTTTTTGGTTTTTTTGTTTTTGTTTTTTTTTGGCTGGGACTGGGTTTGAACCCACCACCTCCGGAATATGGGACCAGCGCCCTACTCCTTGAGCCACAGGCGCCGCCCCTTTGGTGCTTTTAAAATGTTAAGAGCCATTGGTCTTCTTCCTGGAAGATCCTTCTCTTGTAAATTCACCTATTCTATGGTCATTCACTTGTAGTTTTTTTCCTTCCTCTCCCAGTGCTTTATCATTCTCAGTAAGCTTTGATATCTCATTCACAGGTTTACAGTTTCTCAGTTTTTCTTCTGAGAAACTAGTGTGTAGATTTTGTGCTCAGCATAGGGCCAAGTACATTTTAATGAGTTATATATGTTAATGAACTGATTGATAGATGGAAAAATATTTAGGTAGATCCTGTGTTAATCAGTTTTCTATTTTTTCTCTATAAAAAAAGAACAGAGGATTAAAGTATATGAGGTAGCTATCAAAAAATTATTTTATTTCTGGGGAAAGAGTATAAAATGTAATTTTTTTTAATTCTTAAGGATGAGATTTATATAATCTCCTAGACAAGGATTCATAAAAACAGGGTTTTTGTAGGGGAAAGGCTGTTAACACAGACAGTAAAATAACAGTGAGTAAGTTTGGGCATGCATTGTAAACTATTATCTGTTAGATTTAACAATATAATTTTTTGCATATTTACCTAACTTGATAACATTTACCTAATCTTCTATTTAAAAGTATTTCTCTGCCTTGGGAATGCATATAATAAAAGCTAACACCTCTGAGCAGCTTTCATGTACCAGCCACTATTCTGAGATCTTTACCTTGATAATTTCTAATCCTCACAACAACCACTAATTTGATATTAATAAGATCCTATCATTATTATCATTTTACAGATTGACCAGCTTGTCCATGGTTGTACAGCTAGTGAGTGATTTGCAGTCTAGCCCCTGAGTATGGGCTCTCATGCCCCCCACACACATACACACACACTCTCTCTCAGGACACCGTCCACAATGAGGTGGAAGGTACTGAGGTGGGAGGTATAAAGTAATATGTGTTAAGATACATTGTTTGTAAAAGAGGTTCATGAAAAACCAGTTACGTATGCCAGTTACATTCTGCATCCCCATCCACCCCCCAAAAGGCCAGGCATTGCGGCTCACAGCTCCTGTAATCTCAGCACTTTGAAAGGCTGAGGTGGGAGGATTGACTGAGGTAAGGAGTTTAAGATCAGGCTGGGCAACATAGCAAGACCTATTGCTGTAAAAACAAACAACAACAACAACAAAAAAAAAAATTAGCTGGGCGTGGTAGCATGTGCCTGTAGTCCTATCTACTTGGGAAGGCTAAGGTGGGAGGTTCACTTGAGCCCAGGAGTTTGAACTTTCAGTAAGCTGTGATCATACCACTGCACTTCAGCCTAAGCAAAAGGTGCATACTTTGATTAATTGTACTGCTTCTTATTTGAGATATAATGAGCTAATTTTTTCATTTGAAATCAGGCATTTCATATTTAATGACCTCTGTTACTACCAATGTCTCCTTTTACTAAGATACATTAATGTTCCTAAAGTCATTTTTAAACTTTATTTTTAGAATTTATGAATTATTTTAGTATTCCTAATATGACCACAACTGAAAAATGCCTATTTTTGAGTATTACTTCGAATTTACTTTCTATAATATTTTCTGAACTTAAATTTTGTGTGAAAATGAAGTTTTTTATTTTATTTTTAGGGGGAGTTGGTATTAATGACAGTATTTTTGTTCATTAAGATGTTTCTTTTAGGTCCTTTGAATAAGTTGCAATGTGATTATTGTTGGTATAAAGAGAATAAGCTAGATGGTAATTATAGATTGATAAAAAGGATATTAAACATTGATTCGCTTTCACCAACCTATTGTTTCCTTTCAGTTAATGTCAAAACAATTTTAAATGATGATCTCTTATTTTTATAAATGCCTAACTGAGGACTGATAACCTGTTTTAGACCATTCCTTTAGAGAAGATACGTATTTCAAATCTCATCCTTAGCCATTTGGTTGGGTTGTTTTTTTTTGTTTGTTTGTTCGTTTTTAATGAATAGGAATTCTTGCCCTTTGTGTAACCATTTTGTATATTACTATCAACATTTTTGAAATAATAATTAGAATTTTTTTTTTTTTTTTGTAGAGACAGAGTCTCACTGTACTGCCCTCGGGTAGAGTGCCGTGGCGTTACACGGCTCACAGCAACCTCTAACTCTTGGGCTTACGCGATTCTCTTGCCTCAGCCTCCCGAGCAGCTGGGACTACAGGCCCCCTCCACAACGCCCGGCTATTTTTTTTGTTGCAGTGTGGCCAGCGCTGGGTTTGAACCCGCCACCCTCGGTACATGGGGCCGGCGCCCTCCTCACTGAGCCACAAGTGCCGCCCAGAATTAGAATATTTTTAAGAGTTTTCTTTTTTAGTTGTGACCTTTCCCGGGTTTGCTATCAAAGTAATATTGGCTTCTTTGAACAAGTTGGAAACAAGTTGGGCTTCTCAATATTACAGATTAATTTCTGAAGTAGGTGCAAGTTCTTTGTAGGTTTGGTAAATTCAGGTATAAAACTATATGGTCTGGTAATTTCTTTAGTTGTAAGAATTTTTATTGCTGCTTCAATATCAGTGCTTGATATTGGTTTGTTTGGGTGATCTATTTCCTCCTGATTGAGCCTAGAGGAGTGGTGTGTTTCCAAGAATTTGTCTATTTCCTCCACATTTTCAAGTTTATGAGTATAGAAATTTTTTTGATATTTCAAAATAATGTTTTGTATTTCTGTGACAGCAGTTGTGACTTATCCTTTTTCATTATTTTTTTTTCTGCAGTTTCTGGCGGGGGCTGGATTTGAACCCGCCACCTCCAGCATATGGAGCCAGCATCCTACCCCTTTGAGCCACAGGCGCCGCCCCTTATCCTTTTTCATTTTTAATTGAGTTTTAGAGTATTTTCTTTTCTGTTTCTAATTAATCTAGCAAGAGGCTCATTAATTTTGTTTATCTTTTCAAATAACCAGCTTTTACTTCGTTAATTTCCTGGATATGAATATAGATACAAAAATTCTCAACAAAATCTTAGCAAACCAAATTCAGCTACACATAAAAAAAAAAAATTTCACCACAACCAAGTGGGCTTCATCCCAGAGGTGCAAGTATGATTCAACACATGCAAATCTATAAATATAATTCACCATATAAACAGATGCAAAAACAAAACAAAGCATATGATCCTTTCAAACAATGTAGAGAAAGCATTTGACAAAATTCAGCACCTTTTCATAGTAAGAGCACTCAACAAAATCAGTATACCTCAAAATTATAAAAGCTATACATACAGCAAGCCTACAGCCAGCATCATGTTGAACAGAGAAAAATTTAAAGCATTCTTGCTTAGACTGGAACCAGGCAGGATTGCCCATTTTCACTGCTTTTATTCAACAGCGTGCTACAAGTCCTCACCAGAGCACACAGGCAAGAGAAGGAAATCAGGGGGATCTAAATGAGGAAAAAGGAGATCAAATTAATTGCTTTTTGCTGACAGTAGGATCTTATGTCTAGAAAACCCCAAAGATTCAACCAAAAGATTCCTGGAAATGATAAATAAATTCAGCAAAGTCTCAGGTTACAAAATCTATGTACACAAATCAGTATCTTCATATACACCAACAATAATCAAGCTGAGAATCAAATCAAAGTTACAATTCTTTTCATAGTAGCAACAAAGAAAATAAAATACCTAGGAATATATGTAATGAAGGAAGTAAAAGACCTCTATAGAGAGAATTATGAAGCACTTAGAAAGAAATCACAAAGGTTGTTGACAGAAGGATCACCAGAATCAACATCGTTTAAATAACTATACTATCCAAAGTGATTTATGGATTCAGTGCAAACCCCATTAAAATACCAGTGTCATTTTTCATGGATGTAGGAGAAACGGTTCTTCACTTCAAATGGAACTAAAAAAGACCCTGAATAGCAACACAACCTTACATAATAAGAACAAATTGGGAGGCATCACTTTACTAGACTTTTGTAGTACAGTTACTATACTACAAGGCTATAGTAACCAAAACATGGTTACTACAAGGCTATAGTAACCAAAACATGGTTACTACAAGGCTATAGTAACCAAAACATGGTTACCCGCATGGTACTGCCACAGAAGTAGAGACATGGATCTGTGCACCAGAACAGAGAACCCAGACGTGAAACCATCCTCATATTCCCATCTGATCTTTGATAAAGCAGACAAAAACATGTACTGGGGAAAAGAATCCCTAGCCACAAGTGAAAGAAGTAGGATCTGCATCTCCCAAAATTTAATCCACAATGGGTAAAAGATTTAAACCTAAGGCATGAAACTATAAGAATTCTATAAGAAAATATTGGAAAAACTCTTATAGATATCAGGCTAGGGAAAGAATTTATGAAGACCTCAGTGGCAATCACAGTAACAACAAAAATAAACCAGTGGCACCTGATCACATTAAAAAGTTTCTGCACAGCATGGACACAATTAATAGTAAATAGCCTACAGAATGGGAAAAATAATGAGCCAATAACCAAAATCTACAAAGAACTCAAGCAAATCATTAAGAAAAAAAATGAAATAACCTCATTAAAAAGTGGGCAAAAAACATGACAGAAACTTTTCAAATGGTCAACAAACATGTGAAAAAATGCTCAACATTTCTAATCATCAGGGAAATGCAAATCAAAACCACAATGAGATATCACCTAACTCTAGTGAGAATGGCTCATATCAAAAAGTCCCACAGCAACAGATGCTGGCATGGATGCAAAGATTGTGGTCTGTGTATACCTTGGAGTACTATTCGGCTATAAAAAAAGATGGAATCAACCTAGATGGAATTGGAAACTGTTCTCCTAAGTGAAATATTGCAAGAATGGAAAGCCAAACACCATATATACTCAGTACTAAATTGGAACTATTCTCAAGTATATACATGGAAGCAAAATTCAAAAGAAATTAAGTAGGAAGGAGGGGGAAGAGGGTAGGGTAAACTCATACCTAACTGATGCAGTGCACATATTCTGAATGAAGGGCACACTTACTACTTTGACTTACAATGTACAAAAACAAATTATGTAACCAAAATGTGTGTATCCTTGTAATAGTCTGAAATTTTTTTTTAAGAATTTGTTTTTAGGGCGGCGCCTATGGCTCAGTGAGTAGGGCGCCGGTCCCATATGCCGGAGGTGGCGGGTTCAAACCCAGCCCCAGCCAAAACACACACACACACAAAAAAAAAAAGAATTTGTTTTTAAGTAGGAATTTCCATTATAATTTTACCAGAAAGAGACTTTTCCAAAATAAAAATAAAGCATTTAATCAGGTTTTCTTGCGGTATGTTTTTGGCACACCAAGCTTACATCTTTCATGGTGTCCCGTAGCAAAAGATTGTCAGATTTGGTAAAAATTTCATACATTAGGTCCATTTGTACTTTATCTTCTGAATTCTGCCTTTTATATTCTTTTTCTCTATCAGTAGGATTGTTGAGGTGACCGTGATAGTTTTCAGATTAGTGTTATATTGACAACATCACCCCTTCGATCAAAAGATGAGGGCCACAGATAATTTCTAAGTTTACAGATGAAACTAAATTCTTCCACGTAGTATAGAGCTAAGCTAAAGGAAATTAAAGAAATATTTTAAGAGTATTTAAAAAGTGTGCATATCTTGGATAATTTATTCTTTACATACTAATCTCCATTTTTCCTTATTAGATTCCCTTAAACACCATTCTACCTATAAACCATATATTGAGTCTTCTAAAAAATAATTATTTTTTGTCTCCAATGTATGAAACACTTTCTAAGAGCAGGTATAGAATAGTGAACATTATAGGCAAACTGCTTGTATATGTATGTGTGTACAGAAGTATATGTGAGTGTGTGTGTACTCTTACATAGATAAACTATAGGCAGTGGTAATATACCATGAAAGACTCTTGGGTTTTGCTACTAACTGAAGTTATCAACTCATTGTGATGCTCTTGCAATGGCGGTGCAGTGTTGCCCATTATCAAAAAGAATATCTGAAAAAAAAATGGGGTATAGTATTCTGTCCTTCATATTTATCTGGTGGTCTCAGAGCAAAATGACATCAGATGGAAATTTTGAACCTATTCAAATGATAGAAGACATGTGATTGGGAAACTTCAGTGTAGAAGAGCAAAAGCTTTGAATCAGTATAGCCAGGATTAAAATCATAAACTGTATGAATAGAATCCTCTTTGGATATGGAACACAGTAACTTTTTCACAGTTAGTAGGAACTTGATCTAATCCTACAAGTAATGAGCTCAGAGCATTTATTACTTCAGTTGACAGATACAGAAAAGTCCAAAAATTTATAACTTCAGAAAGAGCTAGCATAAAGTATTAAAAGCTACTAACAAACTAAAGAGAATCACATGGAATTGTGACTGTTATGTTTGGTGTGACACATGATGATCAATGTTTTTACAGACCAGGAAGGCAGGGATCAGGATTGTACCTGCCTAGTAGCATTTACATGATTTTTTTCTGTTGGTCTCCTAGGTATTACTTTTCGTTCATAATTACTTTGTTATATGAAAATCTTCATTTCAGTTAATAATGAGAAAGAAAATATACTTCCACTTTTTTTTTCTCTTGTAATACTTTTTTTGAAACATGTTTTCACTTATTTGTCTTTCCTGGACTCCGAACTGTTTTTGACTTAGATTCTTAAACAGCATTGTCTTTAAATGATAGTAAAATATTCTGAGTATAAAGCCAAAAATTCTATTGAGATTATTTCTCTTTACTAATCTTGTTCTACAATAGTAACCCATTTGTTTCAACATTCTCTTTCCAATGCAGACATTAAAAAAATAATAACTACTTTTTGTTGATCACCTACCACATGTCAAGCACTTTATAAATATCATTTAAATAATCCTTCATGGTAAGTGTTAATATACAGACAATGAAATTGAATTTCAATGAGAGTATGTAGTTTCAGGTGCTATAGAAAGTAGCTCTTCAGAACTCTTTCTTCTGTACCTCACTTCCTCTCCTGGACATACTTTATCTTTATTCCATCTGTTAAAAAAAAAATTAAAACATTTAAATGTGAGCATATAATTCTAAAATATAAAGAACCAGAGTTACTTTTAGAATTATGCATGACCTTGTAACCTAGAATTATAAGTATTAAATATAGAAATTAATTCCTGGCAAAATAATTATTTCAGCATTTTTTATTGAAAACATATATTTTAAATTTCAAGCAATTTGATGCTATTTTGAAAAGGTTAGGTATTTTGTAAGAATCTTTGCCAAGTTTTTTCTAACACCATGAATTAATAAGCTTCATAATTAAGGCAGCTGCTTCACACCTCTACTGTTAACCAGTGACATTACATCTGTCTTGCTTCATTGATGGACTCCTCCTACTTATTGAAGCATTTAGCAGTTTTGGCAACAGGGATTACATGGCATAGAGTAAGTACTCTAATTAGATATAAGTGAAAATCCTGAGGGAAAAGAACATTTTAAAAGTAATTTGAAGAATCTCTTAATGATGATCTCTTAATGATGTTGGCACTGAAAGCCCAAATCTAGAGTAGAAAACGCCTGTCGTCATGGCAAACCAAGATGATGATGTTCTGTGGGCTTTAGAAGGTACCCCACTTTAAAACAGTAATAGAAATGAAAAGCTTTCAAAGTTACCGGAAACTTTATTTGAACAGATTTTGCAGAATATGCTTATTATCGTATTAATAAATGAAAGAAAGCAAAATATGTCCCAAATGTATTATGTCACTAAATTTTCAGTAAATTGTTTGTAAGATATACTCCATCATTATGATCCTTGTGACTACACAGAAACAGGAGATTATGTTTATTTATCTAATATCCATTTGGGAAAGTTGTGAAATTCTTAATTTTCTACAAACTCTTGGATATTGACTAAAAGAATGGGTTTAATATATAAATGTAAGGTAGGACAATTCTAAATTTAGAAAATTACCAGAGCAATAAGGTTTTTACCTATCAAGAAATCTCCAGTTTTGAGAGCACACTGATTCTTTGGTCTGCTCATATATAGAACATGTTCAGTGTTACAGCGTATTAAATGCTTAAATTTTGTCACTTTGGGGGCACAGCTACAAATCTTTTGATAGAAAAGTACAAAAATATCTTTCTCAAACATCTGAGTTTGGAAAAATTAGTAAGAAATTTTTAGAAGAGAAACTTAAAACTAAAAAGGACAAGCTAGTTCTGAATAGTATTGATAGGGGACACAGCATGTAAAATTAAAGAGTTTATTAAAGGAAAACTGAAAGAAAGGAAAGGTTAACTGAGTAACAGTGAACACCACCACCCTCATGGCCTTCCATTTCCAAATAACCTCCTGACAATCGCAGGATCCCATCTGCTGCTCTTTATCTTCCTAGTGGGGAAACCTGATGGGATATCTTCCAGGTTTGTGCTAACCCTCAGGCTGGGGAGCTGCCTGGCATCTTTGGAGAGGCACAGATGGCAAATGTCTTGAAAAAAAGTATCTTTCTACTTCTCTAGTCTCATTCCCTTGAGACTTTCCCCGTTCTCCATTATTTCTTAGCTTTCTACACTTACAAGCTTTCCTCAGCACAGAGAAAAGTAAAATATTTTCTTGGTAAAAGGCCTCAATCTCAGATATATCTGTGTGATTTAGTAGATTACTCCATGCTTTTTAAGCTATTGTGTTCTGATGAGCATAACATGTAATTAGGAATTTATCCTATTTAAATTTTTTTTTCCTTTTTATTTTTCCTTGATCACTTTTGGTTTCTTAAACTATCGCCCAGGATAAGAACTATCTATTACCAGGATTCTAAAGATTGATGATTAAGTAGAAAATGAGTTTAGATTTTAGAAATGTGTGTTAATTAAGAAATGAGTTTAGATACCAAAGGATATGCTATTATCACCTAGTTTAACTTTCTTATTTTTCAAAAAGTCCAAAAATGACCCATTCTTTCCCAGATGACACACTACAGAGAAATAATACAAGAACCTTTTAAATGTTCTTGTCTTTGTCCTTTAGTGATATGTTTTCTTTTTTCTCTTTTTGCATCTTATTTTGCCCTTTTTTTTTCTAAATTTACAAAGCAAGGTGCATAAAAGGGGTATACCTCCAACTTTAGATGGCTATCAGTAAAGAGTACTTTTAGCTTGTCAACGTTTATTAAAATCTGTTAATTTTTTTTCTAGTCAATACTCAGAACACTTGAGAAATACCAGAAAAATAGAAAACAGATCCACATCTTTCAGGAGGTTTATATTAGTGCCCTAAAAGCCTAATGAGCACAAGGAATAGACTGTGTCTATCTCTGCGTGCCACTACTGCTCACTATCACTTGGGAAAGGTAGTCTCACTTACGTCATTCAAGGCAAAGGAGTTACTAACATTATCCTCCCCAAAAGTCAGAGGTACCAGCCTGGCTGCTCTGCAAGATTGGATTACCAAGTCCTGAGGATCACAGAAGGGCATTTACAAAGGGAGATTCCATTTAGACATTTATAAATTACAGTATAATCCATTGGTTTTATGTGAATTCAGTCAGATTTATAAAGCTCTATGGTAATTTGCTTTCCAGGGAGCCCTAACATTAATCACTTAGCAAAGGAAATCATTATTAATTTGTTTCTGGAAATATTTTTATTAATCATTGGTAGTAGCTCTTTGCTTACCTTAGTGACATCATAACTAACTGGAGTTGTTGGTATACATACATCATATTGGGTAAATAAAAAATTGTTTTATAAAAATAACATGGAAGAGTACTATTTTGTTGAGAATAAAATCTCTTCCCCAAATATAATATCTTACTCTACTTTGAGTAAGCAGAGCATTGTTTAACTTTTAAAAATAAGTGGAAAATAAATAGAAACTTTAATGTTGAATAAAACATTTTAAAATCTAATTTTCATATGCTATAAATTGGTTTCTGTTTAAAACCTCTCTAATTTTTATCCCTGTAAAGTTTAAACACTGTTGTGTTGGGGTTTCTTTAGTCCAGCAGGTGGAGCAATTCAGAGATCAATGTTAGCTCCTTCCTCCACTAATAATGGTTATCAGAACTGTTTCATAACGTTCATGGTTCATGTCTCAATGTCTTCTCAAAACAAATATCAAAATGCTGTTTAAACTAAAAACCATAGCATTCTACCTTTTAATCTCAGAAAGCAGCCAAGTTTATAAATAGCTGTGATCATTCCCAATACTTAAGGTCAACTAAATATGTTTCAGTATCATTTTTGTGTAATAGAGCAAAAGAGAAATTGAACATTCTAGCAGTATTTTCAACTTCCAGTTAGTATAAGCAGAGTCCTACAATATTATGTTATTTTGGAAACATGGGTTTTTAAAAGGAAAAAGTAGTCATGGAAATTACCTCTTGGTAGTAAAGGATGGACAGCCTTAGGTTAGCTAACACACCGGGCCTTTTGTTTATGTAACAACGTAGATCTTTTAGCATCCCTATGTGCTAAAACAACTGTATTAACACACCTTTTAATAAATTATTGTGAAGTATACCCAATGTGTATATAAACAAGTCATTTTGTGTAGCCATCTGCTTGCTTTATTGATTCTGTAAGTGTTTGTTTAGTGAAGACATCACAATTACCCTTTGTTACTGTGTTCATTCTTCTTGGCTGTATTTCCTTATACTGAGTAAACAATAGTTGGGGCAGCGCCTGTGGCTCAGTGATTAGGGCGCCGGCCCCATATACCGAGGGTGGCGGGTTCAAACCCAGCCCCGGCTAAACTGCAACAAAAAAATAGCCGGGCGTTGTGGCGGGCGCCTGTAGTCCCAGCTACTCGGGAGGCTGAAGTAAGAGAATCACGTAAGCCCAAGAGCTGGAGGTTGCTGTGAGCCGTGTGACGCCACGGCACTCTACCGAGGGCAGTAAAGTGAGACTCTGTCTCTACAAAAAATAAATAAATAGGGCGGCACCTGTGGCTCAATGAGTAGGGCGCCGGCCCCATATGCTGAGGGTGGCGGGTTCAAACCCAGCCCCGGCCAAACTGCAACAAAAAAATAGCCGGGCGTTGTGGCGGGCGCCTGTAGTCCCAGCTGCTCGGGAGGCTGAGGCAAGAGAATCGCGTAAGCCCAAGAGTTAGAGGTTGCTGTGAGCTGTGTGACGCCACGGCACTCTACCCGAGGGCGGTACAGTGAGACTGTCTCTACAAAAATAAATAAATAAATAAATAAAAAATAAACAACAGTTGGTTCTTCCTTCTCATTGGTTGTTATCAGGCCACCACTACTCCTCATACCTTAGTTATTACATAGTCTGCTTGGTCCGTTCAGCCTGCTATGGCAAAACTACTAGAGATTGTGTGGCTTTCATAATGGGCTTTTATTTCACACGATTCTAGAGTTCTAGAGGCTCTGAAGTCCAACATGAAGGCATCAGCAGCTTCAATGTCTGGGGAAGGCTTGCTTCCTGGTTTACGGAATGGCCATCTTGTAGCCGTGTCCTCACATGGCAGAAAGGGCAAGGGGCCTCTCTGGATTCTCTCTCATCAGGGCACTAATCCCACTCATGAGAGCTCTTCTTTCATGACCTCACCACCTTCCTAAAGGCCCCACTTTCAAATGCTGTCATGTTGGAAATTAGGATGTAACATAGTAACAGGGGGCACACAAACATCTATATCATGATCTGTATAGAGAGTTCACCTGATTATTTTCTCACAAGTCAGTTTCTTGTCCATTAATATTTCTGACTAGTTCTTATCATAGTCTTTCTTTAGTAAAGAAAAGATCCAGTACAGATGCATAATGAATCCTTAACTATGGCTTTTGTGATACCATCACTATTTGTGTGTATCCCCAAGTTCAGAGAAGCCATTGGAAGTATTTTAATCGTTGTGAGTGATGTGGTGTTATTTATACTGAAAAAGACCACTTCAGCTTCTTTGTAGACAACTTGCTATTATGGAAAGTCCAGCTAAGAGAGTAGTTGCTTGGTTAGAGTGGTTGGAAGTTAAGTGGTGAGTAGTAGTCAGATTCAGGATGTTTTGAAACTTGAATTCATAGGAATTGATGAGGATTAATTATAATATGTAAAGAAAACAAATGAAGGTGATGCTAAGGTTTGGTCCTGAACAATTCAGTGAGAGAGAATTCTATTTATTAAGGTGAATTTATTGGTAAAGAAGATGTATTCAAAGTTTCTACGTCAAGGAGTTCGTTAAGATCATCAGGACAGTCAGTATTGAGAGGTCTGAAGGTTGAGGTCTGGGAACTCTAGCATGTAGAAGTTGGGGAGAGAGGGAGGAGAAAGTGTGTCAGCAAAGAAAACTGAGAGTGAGAAATGATAAGCAAGAGAAAAAAACTTCTGGGAGACTGCATTGTCCTAGAAGTCAACCACAAAAAGTATCTCAAAAAGAGGATGAGGATTAACTGAGTTAAGGACAGTTGAGATATAGAGTTAAATGAGAGCTGAGATTAGTCATTTCACTTGATAAGGTGGAGCTCTTAGGTGTCGTTAGGTAAGAGAGAAATCTTAGATGTCTTTAATCAGTAATTTTAGTGGAGTGGTGGAGACAAAAAACTTATTTGAGAGGACTCGAAAGAGAATGAACTTTAAGAAAGTAGAGACAGTAAATGCTTAAGAAGACAAGAGGAAAATGAGGATCAAAGCACAAATGGAAGGACTGGCTTTAGGTACAAGCAGAGAAGATTTATCTGTTGTAACAGAAGACCAAGTATTAGAGTACAGATTCAAAGAAGTTGCTATTGGGTGGCGGGATAATGAGTACACTTCCTTCTGTTTGCTTTAATTTTTTCATAAACTACAAAGCAAGGTCATCAGCTGAAACTAATCTGGTGGAGAATGATCTGTAAATGTGGGTAAAAGTCATTAATAGATTGAGGTAGTGGTCATGGTGGAGTGGAATGAATGTGGTATTTGCATTTCTGAATCATGAGTTCTGAATCATGAGTTCAGCGTGACCATTTCACCTCTACCTGAAAGCAGCATTTCATCTCTCTGAGCCTCAGTTGTCATATTCATTAAAAACCGTGCAGTCGTACCTGCTCTGTTTGACTTCACAGGGTTAGTGTGAATATCTAATAAGGTAATTAATTAATATGTAGATGCTTATAAATCCTACAAATATTAGGAAAATGTGTTAGAACATATTTCACCTTATTCCAGATAAGTTTATTTATATTGTGTTGTTTTGATTTAGGTTTAGTATTTATTGTTTGCTTTTCTTGTGCAGTTGAAGCTGTTTCGCTCTAAATACCTTTCCTTTTTTTAGGGGTTTAGAAAACTTCGTCTCCCTCTGACTATTAGAGGAGTGGTCTAATTGGACTCACTAATTTTTATTTCATCATTGTTAATAGGAGCTGGGAAGGATAAAGGAAAGAACAGGGCCAGGCATCTCTTATGTTCCCAAGTAATCTTTGCTCTTAAGTGGCATTTTCTTTCTTTTTTTTTTTTTAACAAATGTTATTTTGTATACTTAAGGTATGCAATATGATGTTATGATATATAGTAAAATGGTTACAGTAGTGAAACAAATGAACATATCAATCATCTCACAAACGTATCCCCCTTCCTTGCCACCCCCTGACGTTTTCTGAGGATTCTCTCTTAGAATGCTTTACCCTACTCCCTTTGTCCCCTTCCTCTCTCCTGGGTTAATATTTTCCAAAAAGCCACGGCTCGGGGTTTTACAGTACCACAGGGGAGTGACAAAGTCTGTAAAAGTAATGATTCTCCACAGCCAAATCCATCTACCCTCCAAATAAAACACCCGGATTCTTTAATGAGACATTACCCTGGCTTCCAGACCAGTGTCTGTGCTCCTAAGAGTACTCATCTATTTATATTTGTTAAAAACCACTTAGTAATTAGAAGAAATCATAACGTAATTATGATTAGTACTAGTGATTATGGCTGGGTGATTACTCCTTCGCTGAGATGTTTTTTAAATGGATTAGCACTTCTTTGAATTAGGAACTTGGGTATGAAAGCTGTAAGGAAGCTTTATTAGTAAGAAAAAATGATCTTTCTTTTGGGAGTAAGCAGAAATCTGAAAACATTCAGGAAGCCATTGGGAACCTAGCTGAGAGAAAAATCAAGCAAATCAAATTGGCCATTTTATTAGGCCAATTTAAAAAATTCTCTTGATTCAATTGTAGTTAAAGCGCTGGTCTAGTTCTTTAATAATGCCAACTTTAAGTTGGGCTATGATATTTGGTAATTTATCATATTGAATACTTAGAAAAAATATCACATTATTAAATATGATACTGGGAGGTAAGGAACCATGTTTAAGGTTGAGCTATGTGCAAAACATAGGTTTTCAAAAATAAGCGTATGATACATGGACAAATTATTACTCCATTTTAATGTTTAATGATGGACTAAAGTCTCATTCATTCTGTTATACAGATGCTACACGTTTCTAATTTCTTCCTCTTTCTTTCTTGACTGTAACTTACTCTTAGCATCTTTTGGTAGTTACAGTTTCTTTTGCTTGGCTTTTATATTCTCTTAATTGGAAGCTTATTTTTCTATACCTATTACTGTTGCACAGGTAATTCTTAAACATACACCTTCAACAGTTAATTCAATGGATATTTATTTAGCACCTACTAGCTATGTTAGGTGTAAGAGGAACAATAATTAAGATATGACCCCTGTATTCAAGAAGGGAGCAGCGTTATGTCTAAGAAGTAATTGTAGTTTGGTATTAGTAGTCTTGGCAGTGTAAACGTTACCAGCATATCTGAACTATGCTGAAAGTCTAATTATAAAAAACATGGACTTTAAACACAGATGGAACTGGAGGACATTATGTTAAGTAAAATAAACTAGGCGTAGAAAGATGAATATTGTGTGTTCTCACTCATACGGGGAAGCTAAAAAAAGAAAAAAGAAAAAAAAAAAAAAAACACCTTGATTTCACTGAAGTAGAAAGTAAAATGATGATCACTGATCACCACAGCCGGAAAGGAGTCGGGTATTGGGGGAGATGAACAGGTTAGTTATTGGGTACAAACATGCATTAGATAGAAGGGTTGAGTTCTAGTGTTCAGTGGCACAGTGGGGTACTTATCTTAGTTAAGAATTTATAGTATATTTCAAAATGGCTAGAAAATAAGATTTGGAGTATTCCCAACACAAAGAAATGATAGATGCTTCGGGTGGTGAATATTCCATTTATTTGATCATTATACATTGTATAGGTGTGGTAAAAAGAAAAAACACATGTACTCCATAAGTATGTATAACTATTATATATCAAGTAAAAATAAAAACATTCTATAGTGAAACACTTCAAAAAACAAAAGAAGTATTTTGAAAAGAAAAAAAAAAAAAACATGGGCATTAGAGTCAGGCAGACCTAAAACCGCACCATTTTCTTATTATGTGACCTTAGGCTAACCTCTCCAGGCCTCATGCACTACTATAAAACAAAGGGAAGGATTAAATAAAATAATCTTTAGAAAGCCTTAGAACATTACCTATTGTATGATAATACTCATATCAATTGTTACTAGCTTTTGTTAATAATATTTTAATATTGGTAGCAAATTCTAATAGTGTGTTAGAACTTTTATAAATCATATCTAAATAGGACAAATACCATTGTTCTCTTCTATTCTGAAAAACCTTACAAGATCTATTCCGATACCTTACATTGCCATATGAGTCAATAAGATGGAGTAAGAACAGCCTCCATATTCAACTGCTCTTCTCTTTTATTCCTTTACAAAGCTCAAGCTAAACCACATGCCAAACATGCCTCCTTCCACACTGACACCAGGATTCTTTGTGTATATTGGTCAGGACCCATCTCACTTGTCATATGTGTGAAACCAAATGAAATCAGGAAACATCACAAATCATTGGTTAAGGGAAGATTTAATTCAACAAATATTGTTGGGTGAATTATGTAACTTTCCAGAAAAATACTCGTTGGATTCTAATTTTATAGTGTATACCAAAATAAACTTGAGGTAGATTAAGAATTAAAGCCAATGTTAAAATTTTAAAGGGAGAAGAAAGGAAGTAACACCAAAAGCATAAAGGATTGAAGAATTACAAAAGGAAATGGGCATAATTAGCCTACATAAAAATATAGAATACATGTATGTCCATTTACATACTTTATAGAATACTAATGTTTGTCATGATTATAATAGACAAAAGGGTAATATATTTTGAGGTTTTTTTTAGTCATAGTATTGAAAACACAGCCACTGAGATTCCATTGGTAAAATGAAAAGAATATTAAAAAATAATTTACAGACGGGGTGGTACCTGTGGCTCAAAGGGGGCGCTGGCCCCATATGCTGGAGGTGATGGGTTCAAACCCAGCCCCAGCCAGAAACTGCAAAAAAAAAAATAATAATAATAACTTACAGAAGAATAAATTCATTTTTAATGAATATAAAAGAAACTCAACCTTCTCGGTGACCATTCAAATATGAATTGAAACAAAAAATAGCAATTGCTTATGCCTATTAAATAGTTGGAAACTCAAGGTGGATAATACTCATTTAGAGTACTGTAAATTGGATATTCCCAAACCCTGGTAAATATTCTTTATTGACCCAGTTCTTCTTGAAAATAATATAATAAAATCTATCAAAGTTTTTTTAAAGGCTTTAAAAATTTTTTGCTTCTGTCATAATTCCAATGCTAAGAATTTATTCTAATGAATTAAGTGTATTCTCAAGATGTGTGTACACAAATGTTCATCATGGCATTATTCATAATTAAAAAACAAACAAAAACAAAAAAGTAGGAAACTTTTCTAAAAAAAAAAAAAAGTCTCTTTCAGTCTCTTTCAGAATAAATGTGTGAGCCCTCAAAGATAAGTATTTGAAAGGAAATCAGTGGAAAAAAGGAGTTTTTGTTTTGTTTTTTTAGAGCCCTAAATGCATACTCTAGTCTTCAGATATATATGTTTGCCTTGTCAGACAATGAAGGATTGTTTAATGATTAACTGAATAGTTTTAAAAAGCTCCTTTACAAAAAAGATCGAACTAGTAATTAATAATTGTTAGCAAACTGTAGTCTTCCCACCATGAGAATGACTAAAATGAGTATTTTTATGCTGGGTTATACTATTTATGGCAGAAGTCTAGAGAAATTTCCTCTTCACTGACACATCATAAGCTGAATATCTTTTGATTTCTTAACCCAAGGAAATGGATGTTCTCTTTTTTTATATTTAGATGTACTCTGGAAACTTTTATTTTTATTATCAAATAAAATATGTAGAAATTATCTTTTTATTACAGTAATAGTATTCACATCATCTGCATTTTATTTTAACATACATTTCTCCTGAAAAAGGACTCCATTTATTTTACAATGTTTTCTATCTTAACAATTTAATGAAATTTAAGCATGTTTCAGAAATTTGATTATTTCAGAAAGTTAGAACTCACTTTGCTTTAAAAAAAAAAATTCAGGGTAAAAGGGATTTCCAAATATCATTCTCTACAGATACATAAAATTTTATATTTTTAAATATCCTGCTTATTACTTTGTAAGTAACTCAGAAAAATAATGCAATTCAACAGAAGCACTGTAATGTCAATTTTAAAGGCTCAGTATTTCTATTAGTCCGATAATTAGTATCAAGGAATTATTCTTCTATGACTCCTTGTTTCAACTTATTAGATTGAAGTCTTCTTTCCATCTTTGTAGGTATTTTATTTATTAAGCCGTGTCATAAAACTTGTAAGATAAATGCCAAACGGGTGTCACCTTCTGTAGATAGATGAACAAATAAACAATTTTGCAGAACCAGTGTCTAAGCTGGCAGAGTTGCTTTGCATTTGCTTTGAAAACGTTGTGACCTTGAACTACTTTTACTTTTCTAATCAGTAAAGGAAGAAAGAGAGAGAGAGGGAGGAAAGGTTCAGTGAAAACATCAAAATGAATGCAATAAAATCAGGAAAAAACAAATGATGGATAAACTATAACTTGAGACCCACCCCCAAAGAGATGTGGGTGATGCCAGACTAAAATTTAAAAGCAGGTGTGGCTTTTTTTTTTTTTTTTTTTTGTAGAGACAGAGTCTCACTGTACCGCCCTCGGGTAGAGTGTCGTGGCGTCACACGGCTCACAGCAACCTCTAACTCTTGGGTTTACGCGATTCTCCTGCCTCAGCCTCCCGAGCAGCTGGGACTACAGGCGCCCGCCACAACGCCCGGCTATTTTTTTGTTGCAGTTTGGCCGGGGCTGGGTTTGAACCCGCCACCCTTGGCATATGGGGCCGGCGCCCTACTCACTGAGCCACAGGCGCCCCCCCAGGTGTGGCTTTTCTTAATCATAGACTAGGAATAGGATGTGATGGTTATTTAAAATATTTTTGCTAATGAAGTTTCTAATATATATCTTATGGACTTCAGAATTCAAAGAATTTTAATGCAATAAAATATATTTAAAACTGTGCTAAAATATATATATACATTTTATATATATAAAATATAAAAATACTGTATATATTTGTATACATAAATATATATATGTATATATATATTTTAGCACAGTTTTAAATATGTATATATATTGTTTTGATGATCCAGAAGACTTATAAAGATCTTTCAGTGTGCTTAAGCTGTCATTACAGACATCAGTCATTATCATATTATAGATATATTAAAGTGTTAGAAAGTTCATTGATAAATAGCTGATAGAGTCCTGATAAATGCAGTTTTGCTATTTGCAGGGCAAAAGTAAATGGTTCTTCCCTTTTTTGGAGAAAGCAAAATCCAAAGATATCTACCACATCAGTAAAATAATCAGAATCAGGAAAATAAAGCCACACCACAGATTGAACTGTCTCACTTCACAAAATAAGTAGTTGGTTGCTACATTTGAGAATCTGGCAATGTATAGATGCCTGATGTATTCTCATATTGCACTCTAAAAGTTTAATTTCTAGTGAATTGTCACCACATGAATACCAGCCTTAAGAATTGTACTTTATAACCCCTGAACGTGTTTGTACTTTGTCTTCCAATATTTAAAGCATCAAAGAAATGCAGACTAAATTGAGGACTTGGGTTAATGTACCTTGCAGTGTGTGCCGGCCTGTTCCATGTGAGCGTGTGTATCTGTGTGTGTCCTCTAAGATGTTTGGGGGTTTGAATATGACTTTAGCCATAAGAATGCATGTTTGCTTTCTCTTGATTCACACAGAGCAGATGGATGCTTGACTGCCTGCTAATCCACAGCTGGAATGGTTTCAGCAGTTTCCACGTTGCCGGGTTAGAGTGGCTTTTCTAGTGGACTGAGAGGGCAGCAAAAGAGGGATATCATTATTCATCAGTATCCCAGTGGGAGCGCTGCCAGCAGAGATTAATTTTTTCTGTTATGCTTGTAAAACAAGCTCAGGTGGAGTCTCTAATCCTCAGGGCACGGGTGGCAGATCAAGGAAGATGCTACAAAGCTAGTTAATTTTCTGATTCTGGGGGAAACAGAAGCTCTGTTAGATGTATAAATACATGATTGCAAATTTAAGTAGCTCAAATCCAAATGGGATCTTCCCCGACATCTGGTACTGAAAAATCTCTATTTTTCTTTGTTGTCTTTAAATATAACTTCTTAAAGTTTATCTTGGAGCCAAAATATTAATAAGTCTACATAGTTGGGAGTAAGTAATTCTATGAGTTAATGACTTAAAACATTTAATTTTTGCAAACACAAACTAAAGCTAAAACTTTCTGCCTAAACAGGCTCTAAGTTAAATGCCCAATATACTCACCTAACTAAGTACATTACCAGAAAGACATGACACTAGCCATCTGATTGGCAGTTGGTTTTTTGTTTGTTTTTCATTGTATATCCAGTCTATTTTTTAATGATTTTATTTATATTCCTGCAATTTATGTGTTACACCTCACATCCCATATCTTGTTATGGGATCTATCAGCATGTTTATCTTTTAAGCAATGAATATGGGTTTCAAAATAAAGTTAGGTGCTATTTTTAACCAATGTAACAGATTTATACATCAGATGACTATTGTCTCCTTAAGATTATTTATGCCGAAAAGTAACTTTCATTTGGTTTTTCATTACAAAAAATATTAACTCCTTGTAGACACTATGGTACATTGTTTTGATTATTCTGAGCAAAATGTCATACATGAATGATTGTTTGGGGTTTTGTTTCTTTTTTTTTTTTTTACTTTTACTTCTGTCTAAAAACAATTGACAGGAAGTTATTTGAAGCCAAGTAAAGTAAATTAAGTTTGTTGATTAACTTGGGCAATGTAAATTGGTTTTAACTACAAGATAATGTTTAGTTTTTGAAGTCATTTTGACTACCCTGCCAAGAAGAGGCTTCCCACCGTCTGAGTGGTGAAGGCCTATGGGAATGCGTGTATGACCTCCCAGGCATTTATTTTGAATCGCAGGACATGCATATGTTTAGTTAAAGTTGGACCCTCCCATGATTTAGTCATATAATGAAGTAAATCTGTCTTTCAGTTAAGTTCTGGATTTTTGTTAATACTGGGTCCAAATTTAGTTTCACCAAGAGCATTTTCTAGTTTAAGAGGAGATACACATTTTTAAAGGTACTAAGTAGAATTCAAAGATTAATACTTCACAGAAGAAGGTCCTACAAAAATGCAAGATTTGTAAGTATCAGGAAGGCTGTCTAGTCATGCTGAAATGGCTAGAGGATAGAACATGGAATAAAAGGAAGCAAGTCTCAGAGGGGCTGGAGAAATAACTGAGGAATTAGTAAGAAGCCTCAAGCAATTCGTTAAATCATTCTTGAGGTAGTAATCCTCACTAATAAATTTCAGTAATCATTTCTTTAGTCTCTATACCAAATAAGCCAGCTCTTATTGCCCGCTATCTTTCCCAATCTGAAGAATACTATAGTATCTCTAAATGCTATACCCAAACTAAATAAGGAATTTTTAAAAACCACAAATCGGCTCGGCTCCTGTGGCTCAAGCAGCTAAAACACTAGCCACGTACACTTGAGCTGGTGGGTTCAAATCCCGCCCTGGCCCACCAAACAACAATGACAGCTGCAACCAAAAAATAACCAGGCGTTGTGGCAGGCACTTGTAGTCCCAGCTACTTGGGAAGCGGAGACAGGAGAATCACTTGAGCCTAGGAGTTGGAGGTTTCTATGAGCTTGATGCCACGGCACTCTACCCAGGGCGACAGCTTGAGGCTCTGTATCAAAAAAAAAAAAAAATAAACCACAAATCTCTAGTTTCTTCGTTTTACACTAAGTGTTCCACCATGACTTCTTCAAAGTTGTTTTTTTCAAATATGGCTTGCATTATGGTTAATTCCAAGGCAGCCTTGACCTTCTATATTCATCAGAAACATTGTTTCAAAAAAACAGACATTTTTTACTGTATCAATCCTTAATTTTAAGCAATGTATCAATGAATCAAAATAGAGAATTAGAATCTTTATGAGAATTTTTCAGAAATTTTAGGGATACCTACATTTCACTTCCTAACCAAAACAGGGTACAATGCTTTCACTTTGAGTTTTACTTTTAATACATCATCATATTGAAAACTATTTTTTTCAGAAATATACTTCAGAACATCATCAGTTTTCACAATAACCTTCCTGAATACTGTGATATTTAAATCATTTGCTTTTGACAGCACTTACAGGATCATTAGTCTGTGTCCTTTTCTTATAGTATCATAATAAACCAAAATATGGACCACAGTTTCCAAATACGATTGTTGGGTTTTTTTAAAAGAAGACACAGATTCTTATTTTCTCCTATATTCCTCATAGAGACGATAAGATGTACTTGAAAATGCCCCAATTTTGGAATCAGAATTGTATTAAATGTTGATTCTGCCGCTAACTATTGTAAACTTTGTAAGTGTTGATCACCCTAACTCTGCCTGATTCTTATTTGCCAGCACATTTGCTTACAAGTCAAACATTTTCTCCAGCATTACTTTCACTGACTTCATGACATAAGGTGTGTCTTCTAAGATTCTTAGTTTCGCTCTGAAATCATTTTTTCATTGCTTTGCATTGTATTATTCTATTGATTTCACACAATTAGAGATTGAGGAAGTCGTTGACTGATGGCTAGGGATAGTTGATAATGGTAAACTGATAGGAATGCTCGATGACTAGTTTGTTAGTTTGTAATTGGTTGATGTATTTTGAGTACTTACGTTATGACTTTTGCTTTCTGATACAACCTTGTAGCTGTAAAGAATAGATAAGGACAACTCAGATGCCAAAGACCCCCTGCAGAACAGAGTGAAGGTGACTTTGATTTAGTACAACTCCAACATCACAGTAACCATGTTATTCTCACAGAGCTTATTTCTTTTCTAAGAAAATAGAAATGATAACTATCTTGCTTCACGGAGTTGATGATTTTATTAATAACATATGCTGGCAGGTTCAAATCCAGTCCCCCTCTCTAAACTCGTTAAAGGGTGGAGTTCCATTCTGGGAACCAGCAGAGAGGACCAGGGGCTACTGTCTCTGCCCTGAGCTACTGTTCCCCTCTCACAGAACAAAGTTGTCACTCTTGAAAAAGTGAGCCACTGATCTTGCAGTGGCACAGAAGTTTTGCCTAGGAACAGACCCAGAAGAAATAAAGAAAGCTAAGGGGACTGATTTTATTTCAGACAGTGTGTCGGGAAGTTCATGGGCTTAAGAACATTAAGGAAACAAACATATAAATGGAAACTTGCCCTTCTGTAAAACATATAAAACTGTATAAAGTAACATTTACAAAAATGCATTGTATTTTTGACTTTTACACATACAGTCATAATATATATAGCAATATTTGTAATAAAAAGGGAGAAAGGCGAATGGAGCTGTATTAGGAATAAAGTTTCTATATCCCACAGAAATTATATTAGTATAAATCTGGAATCAATAAGATACATATTTTAGCCTTAGAGCAACCACTGAGAAAATAATTAAAATATTAAAAGGGAGCAAAATTATTAAAGGAATTAATATATGGGAAAGTATTCACTTAACATAAAAACAATAGCAAAGAAGGAAAAGAGGAACAAGAAAGATATTATGAGACATACAACAGACAAGATTGGGCACATTCAGGGTGGTATGGCCGTAGACATGAGACATACAACAAAAAGAAGGATGGCAGAAGTAATCCAGTCATATTAGTAGTAACATTAAATTTGTATAAATTAAACAAAACATCCATAAGCCGGAGATTGTCAACCTGGAGAAAATAAAAAGACCTAACCATGCTATCTGCAGGATGTACATTTTATATTTTAAAGATACAACGGGGTTACAAATGAAAAGATGAGAACAGATATAATGTGCAAACAGCAACCATAGAAGAGGTGAACTATAGCAATGTCAGTAACTGTACTAACATCAAACAAAAGAGACTTTAGACAAAAAAAAATTTTTATTTTAATAGTGACAAAAGGGAACATTTTATAACAATAAAGGTGTCAATGTATCAGAAAGGCATAATAATTATATACATTTTTATATCTAAAACCAAAGTCCCAAATGCATGCAGCAAAAACTGAGAGAATTTAAGGGAGAAATAAAGAATTCAGTGATAAAATTGAGAGACTTTCAACTATACATTCAATAATGGGTGGGACAAATAGATAAAAGATTAACAAGATTACAGAAGAGTCAACACTGTAAATCAACTAGACCTATATAGAACATTCTACCCAACAATAGTGGAACATAGATTCTTTTCTGGTGTTCTTGGAACATTCTCCCAGGTAGACCATATGCTGAACCATTTAAGAAGCTTCAATAAAGTTAAAACAAGTAAAATCATAGAAGGTATGTTCTCCAACCAAAATGGAATTAAATTATAAGTCAAAAGAAAAATTTGGAAAAAGAAATTTGGCAAGTTTATAAACATGGAAATTAAACATTATGATTTCAAATAATCAGTGAGTCAAAGTAGAAATCCCAGTAGAAATTAGAAAATATTTTCAAATGAATGAAAATGAAAACATGGGCGGAGCATGATGGCAGACGGGAGAGACATGTAGCCCATCTCTTCCAAATCATCAGGTGAGAGGAAGAGGAGTCTGGACCTTTCCCGCACATGGATTATTGGTGTGGACGGACAGCTGGAGATGCTCAGCGAATTGGCGGATTGCTGTATATGAGGGATAATTTAAAACCACGGACTCTGTTGTAGAGATATTTCCCTGGTTAGTCGTGCTGGCCGGCAGGCCCCTCCCTTATGGAGGACAGCAGCTTGCAATTACTGGCAAAACCCAATTGACGAAAATTTCTTCCTGAGCTGAGGGTGGCACCCGAAAGGAAAACCACTCAAAACCACAGGGAGCTGGGCAACCTGATGGAAAATTGAAGGGAAGAGATCCCACCCGGGAAACAGACATTTTGAACTATCCAAAATGGCAGACACCTTCCCCCAGAACAACAGGAGTGATTAAATAGACTGGAGCATTCCCCGTGGGGAATGTTGGAGGGGGCTGGCAGTTCAGGCTGCACAGCGAACTGGGGGGTGGCTGGACTCAAAGGTCCTGATTCAAAAGGGAGACTCTGAACCACAAAACTGAGAATAAGGTCCCTGAGCACTCCAGCCACGGGACCCTACAGCAGCCGCGCGCAGCCAGAAGCCAACACTCTCCCCCACAGCCGATTTTGCAGTCGCCAGTTTGCAGGAGAACGTGCGAGCAGAGTGGAAAGATTTGTGAAGCGTGGACTGCTGCATTGAGTTGGGAGTTCGCATAAGAGTGCCGTCTGGAACAGAGCAGCTGAGGTTGCACAATAGTCAGGTGACAAACTTTTACAGAAACTCCAAAATGGCCATCAGACAGGTAGAGTGGTTACCGTGGTAACAGTATAAACTGTGAATCAGGGATAAGTCTGAGAACCACTCACAGCACCACCTGGTGTCTAGAAAGCATATTGCATTATAAATATATTCCTACGAAAGTTGATCCCTACATCATACATATAGATGTATATTTCTACATATATACAATAATTTTGTGGTTTGTGCCTTTTTTTTTTCCTTTCTCTTTTTTTTTTTGGTTCTGTTTTTTCCTCACCATTTGCTTGGAGGAGCTATTGTTAATTTTTTATTATTTCTTTTTATAGATATATTTTTTATTTCTATTTTCCTCTTTTTAATTTATCCTTTCTTCTTTTTTAACTTTTTTATGAACACTTTTTTCTTTTTTTTCAATTATTTTATGATTATCACTATTTTTATTGTAGTTTTTTGTTGTTGTTGTCATGGGTGTTGTCTATATGTCTTTGTGTCTCCATCTGTTTGTGCATCTATGGGCTCGTGTGTCTGGTAGCCTTTGTATCTGTTTATTTGCTCATTTGGTCTCAATGAGCTTGGTGTTACAACCTGCAACTCTAAGCTCCCAGCACTCCCCTCCACTCTCACTCTGAGGTCTGGAGGCCTGTCCCCCAGGAGTTCAGATTCTTGGGTGATTTCTCAAGAGGTGTGGACAGGACCTGAACTGCAGCTGGACAGTGCTGATTCTGCAGCACAGGAGTGAGGAAACAATGGTCGGCTGAGAAGGAATCATGCCAGAGCGGCAGTGCCCTGAGGTGCAGAGCAGCAGCCGTCTTTAGCAACAACAAGGCCCACCCCCAGATATCCCAAAGCCACTCCCCCTGTCTCCCTGGGCAACCAGAGGAGGCCCGGCATCTTCTCAGATGGCAACCACTGCTGAACAAATCTGGAAATGAAACACAGGCCCCGTGAGTAAAGGGTTTGCCTGAGGCAGTACTGGCCTGGGTGGAACGCGGGGACTAGAAAACGCACACGAAGAGCCAGGAAACTCCCAGGGCTGGACTGAACTAGAGGACCACTTTACTGAGCCTAAGATGCATCCGGCCCTCAGGGGATCATCAGCCTACAGACAAAGGAGGACAGGAGGCAAGAGCTGACAGCTAACCACTGCAAATATAAACCTGCAGGAGTAAAGACGGCCTGAGGCACAGGTTCTGGGAACTCAAATCAGCCTCTCTTCTGCAGAGGAATTTAGCAGGGACAGAAACAAACTCCCACAGGGTTGTTCTATTCTGCCAGTAACATCAATCAAGGGCGGAGCTGGAACTGAGTGAACACCCCCCAGCTTCCATCAAGCACCCGAGGTTGACAGGCCTCACCACCACCTGCTGGATAGAGTCTGAACAGATACAGACTTCCTTGTGATTTAGGCGGGTGCAAACCTCTGGAGTATCTGCTCACTGGAGAGAACTGACTGGGTCACAGCCCTGTAGGGCTAGCAGTGACTGGGTATGACAGAGCTGCAAGATGGGGAAGGAGGCATCAACCTTCCCAGACTAATCTATTTGCTGGGTGGGTCCTTTAGACTTCATGGAGCACCAGAGCAAGTCATATTTGAGTTGTCACCAGACCCCTGTGTTCCAGTTGCCAGAGACCTTTTAAACTCTCACACCTGAGACAGGTGCTGATTGAGACAATTGATTTCGACCTTTTGAACTGAGCCAATCGCCCAGGGACTATTAAAGTGGTGCCCTGGGTGCGTGGTTGTAGGGAGGTTTGATTTTCCTTTTCCAATTGTTGCCTGTGGGGGGTGAGGTTACTTAATTGCTGGTATTTCTCCACAGCTGATACTTCAACCCAGAGTAACTGTTTCACTAGGGGCGAACAGAGACCAGCTGAACACAAGACAAAACCACTTAGCCCCACCACATCAAATAGGTCCCCAACATCACAGGCCATAGAACTGCACGGGTCCTCAACAAGGCTCTAGGGGAAAAATCAAACTGTGTAAAGTAATCATGGGGCACAATCAGCAGAAAAACTCTGCTAACATGAATAACCAGAATAGATCAACCCCCCAAAGGAAAGATATAGCAGATGTAATTGAAGATACTATTCATAAACAGCTGGCCAAGATGTCAGAAATCGAATTCAGAATTTGGATTGCAAATAAAATTAACAGAATGGAGGAAAATTTGGAATTAGAAATCAAAAGAGCAATTCAAAAGTCAGAATTAAAAATTCAAGGAGGAATTCAAAAATTTTCTCAAGAATTTAATGAATTTAAAGACAAAACCACCAAAGATTTTGATCCACTGAAGCAAGAATTTGCAGCCCTCAAAGATCTGAAAAACAAAGTAGAATCCCTCAGTAACACAGTGGAGCAGGCAGAAGAAAGGATTTCTGACATTGAAGACAAGGCATTTGAACACTCCCAAACTCTCAAAGAAGTAGAGAAATGGAGAGCAAAAACAGATCATTCTCTCAGAGAGCTCTGGGATAATTCAAAGAAGGCTAATATCTGCCTCATTGGAATCCCTGAAAGTGATGAAGTGGACTCGCAAGTCACAGAGGCCCTTCTCCATGAAATTATGAAAGAAAATTTTCCAGATATATCAAGAGATTCTGAAATCCAGATACCAGTTTCAGAACCCCAGCACGACTCAATCTGAATAACACATTCCCCAGGTATATCATAATTAACTTCACTAGTGTCAATATGAAGGAGAAAATTCTGAAAGCAGCTAGACACAAGAAATCTATTACCTACAAAGGGAAGAATATTAGAATGACTGAAGATCTTTCTGCTGAAACCCTTCAAGCCAGAAGAGAGTGCTCATCGACTTTTAATCTCCTAAAGCAAAATAACTTTCAACCCCAGATCCTGTATCCAGCTACACTGAATTTCATTTATGATGGAGAACTTAAATACTTTAATGACATTCATATGTTGAAGAAATTTGCCATAACCAAACCAGTTCTCCAGGATATTCTCAGACTTATCCTCCATAATGACCACCCCAATCCTCTACTACAAAAATAAACTCACTCAAAAACTTTTGATCAAACGTCAATCCCCACAATGGCAAAAAGATTAAAATTGTCCACTGGACTTTCAAAAAAGTTGATACCCAAAATTTCACCAGACCTATCAATATTCTCCATTAATGTGAACGGCTTAAACTGTCCTCTAAAGAAGCACAGGTTGTCTGACTGGATACAAAAACTCAAGCCAGATATTTGCTGCATACAAGAGTCACATCTTACCTTAAAAGATAAATATAGACTCACGGTGAATGGATGGTTGTCCATATTTCAGGCAAATGGTAATCAGAAAAAAGCAGGTGTTACAATTCTATTTGCTGACACAATAGGCTTTAAAACAACAAAATTAAAGAAAGATAAGAATGGTCACTACATATTTGTTAAGGGTAATACTCAATATGATGAGATTTCAATTATGAATATTTATGCACCCAACCAGAATGTACCTCAATTTATAAGAGAACTCTAACAGACAAGAGCAACTTGATTTCCTCCAGCTCCATAATATTTGGAGATTTCAACACTCCTTTGGCAGTGCTGGATAGATCCTCCAATAAGAAGCGAAGCAAAGAAATTTTAGATTTAAACCTAACCATCCAACATTTGGATTTAGCAGACATCTACAGAACATTTCATCCCAACAAAACTGAATACACATACTTCTCATCAGCCCACAGAACATACTCCAAAATCAATCACATCTTAGGTCACAAGTCTAACCTCAGTAAATTTAAAGGAATAGAAATTATTCCTTGTATCCTTTCAGACCACCATGGAATAAAAGTTGAACTCAGTAACAACAGGAATCTGCAGACTGATACAACAACATGGAAGTTAAATAACATTATGCTGAATGACAGCTGGGACAGAGATGAGATTAAGAAGGAAATCACCAAATTTTTGGAACAAAAGGACCATGAAGACACGAATTATCAGAACCTCTGGGATACCGCAAAGGCAGTCCTAAGAGGGAAAATTTATAGCACTGCAAACCTTCCTCAAGAGAACGGAAAGAGAGGAAGTTAACAACTTAATGGGACATCTCAAGCAACTGGAAAAGGAAGAGCGTTCCAACCCCAAACCCAGTAGAAAAAAAGAAATAACCAACATTAGAGCAGAATTAAATGAAATTGAAAACAAAAGAATTATACAACAGATCAATAAATGAAAAAGTTAGTTTTTTGAAATGGTCAATAAAATAGATAAACCTTTGGCTAACCTAACCAAGAAAAAAAAAAGTAAAATCTCTAATTTCATCAATTAGCAACGATAAAGACGAAATAACAACAGACTCCTCAGAAATTAAAAAAAATCTTTAATGAATACTACAAGAAACTTTATTTTCAGAAATATGAAAATTGAAGGAAATTGACCAATACTTGGAAGCACATCACCTTCCAAGACTTAGCCAGAATCAAGTGGAAATGTTGAACATGCCAATATCAAGTTCTGAAATAGCATCAACCATACAAGATCTCCCTAAAAAGAAAAGCCCGGGACCAGATGGCTTCATGTCAGAATTCTACCAAACCTTTAAAGAGGAACTAGTACCTTTATTACTCAACCTGTTCCAAAATGTAGAAAAAGAAGGAAGACTACCCAACACATTCTATGAAGCAAACATCACCCTGATCCTCAAACCAGGAAAAGACAGAACAAGAAAAGAAAATTATAGACCAATATCACTAATGAATATAGATGCAAAAATATTCAACAAGATCCTAACAAACAGAATCCAACAACACATCAAACAAATTATACATCATGACCAAGTTGGTTTTATCCCAGGGTCTCAAGGCTGGTTCAATATACGTAAATCTATAAATGTAATTCAGCACATAAACAAATTAAAAAACAAAGACCATATGATTCTCTAAATTAATGCAGAAAAGGCTTTTGATAATATACAGCATCCCTTCATGATCAGAACATTTAAGAAATTGGTATAGAAGGGACATTTCTTAAACTGATAGAGGCCATCTACAGCAAACCCACAGCCAATATCGTATTGAATGGAGTTAAACTGAAATCATTTCAACTCAGATCAGGAACTAGACAAAGCTGCCCATTGTCTCCACTGCTCTTTAACATCGTGATGGAAGTTTTAGCCATCGCAATTAGGGAAGAAAAGGCGATCAAGGGTATCCATGTAGGGTCAGAAGAGACCAAACTTTCACTCTTCACAGATGATATGATTCTATATCTGGAAAAAACAGGGATTATACTACAAAACTTTTAGAAATGATCAAGGAATACAGCAGCGTGTCGGCTTACAAATTCAACATTCATAAATCCGTAGCCTTTATATATATCAACAATAGTTAAACTGAAGAAACAGTTAAGGACTCTATTCTGTTCACAGTAGTGCCAAAGAAGATGAAATATTTGGGAGTTTATCTAACAAAAGATGTGAAAGATCTCTATAAAGAGAACTATGAAACTCTAAGGAAAGAAATAGCTGAAAACATTAACAAATGGAAAAACATACCATGCTCATGGCTGGGAAGAATCAACATTGTTAAAATGTCCATACTACCCAAAGCAATATACAATTTTAATGCAATCCCTATTAAAGCCCCACTGTCATACTTTAAAGATCTTGAAAAAAATAATACTTAGTTGTATATGGAATCAAAAAGAACCTCGAATAGCCACGACATTACTCAGAAGTAAAAACAAAGCAGGAGGAATTACGCTACCAGACCTCAGACTATACTATAAATCGATAGTGATCAAAACAGCATGGTACTGGCACAAAAACAGAGAAGTAGATGTCTGGAACAGAATAGAGAACCAAGAGATGAATCCAGCTACTTACTGTTATCTGATCTTTGACAAGCCAATTAAAAACATTCAGTGGGGAAAAGATTCCCTATTTAACAAATGGTGCTGGGTGAACTTGCTGGCAACCTGTAGAAGACTAAAACTGGACCCACACCTTTCACCATTAACTAAGATAGATTCTCACTGGATTAAAGATTTAAGCTTAAGACATGAGACTATAAAAATACTAGAAGAGAGTGCAGGGAAATCTCTTGAAGAAATTGGTCTGGGGAGTATTTTATTAAGAGGAGCCCCCGGGCAATTGAAGCAGCTTCAAAAATACACTACTGGGACCTGATCAAACTAAAAAGCGTCTGCACAGCCAAGAACACAGTAAGTAAAGCAAGCAAACAGCGCTTCAGAATGGGAGAAGATATTTGCTGGCTATGTATCCGACAAAGGTTTAATAACCATAATCCACAGAGAACTCAAATGTATAAGCAAGAGAAGAACAAGTGATCCCATCACAGGCTTGGGCAAGGGACTTAAAGAGAAACTTCTCTAAAGAAGACAGGCGCACGGCCTACAGACACATGAAAAAATGCTTATCATCTTTAATCATCAGAGAAATGCAAATCAAAACTACCTTGAGATACCATCTAACTCCAGTAAGTTTAGCGCATATCACAAAATCCCAAGACCAGAGATGTTGGCATGGATGTGGAGAAAAGGGAACACTTCTACACTGCTGGTGGGAATGCAAATTAATACATTCCTTTTGGAAAGATGTTTGGAGAACACTTAGAGATCTAAAAATAGACCTGCCATTCAATCCTATAATTCCTCTACTAGGTATGTACCCAGAAGACCAAAAATCACATTATAACAAAGATATTTGCACCAGAATGTTTATTGCAGCCCAATTCACAATTGCTAAGTCATGGGAGAAGCCCAAGTGCCCATCGATCCACGAATGGATTAATAAACTGTGGTATATGTACACCATGGAATATTATGCAGCCTTAAAGAAAGATGGAGACTTTGCCTCTTTCATGTTTACATGGATGGAGCTGGAACATATTCTTCTTAGTAAAGTATCGCAAGAATGGAAGAAAGGGTATCCAATGTACTCAGCCCTACTATGAAACTAATTTTTGGCTTTCATATGAAAGCTATAACCCAGTTATAATCTCAGAATATGGGGAATGGGGAAAGGGAGGGGAGAGGATGCGCGGAGGGAGGGTGATTGGTGGGATTACACCTGCGGTGCATCTTACAAGGGTACATGTGAAACTTAGTAAATGTAGAATATAATTGTCTTAACACAATAACTAAGAAAATGCCAGGAAGGCTGTGTTAACCAGTGTGATGAAAATGTGTCAGACGGTCTATAAAACCAGTGTATGGTGCCTCATGATTGCATTAATGTACACAACTATGATATAATATTAATAAAAAAAAGAAAATGAAAACACAACATACCAATATTTATGTGGTACAGCTAAAACAGTGCTGAAAGGGAAATACCTAACTGTAAACACCTATACTAAAGAGCTTCTCCAAATCAGTAACCTAACCTTCCACTTTAAGAAATCAGAAAAAGAAGAGCAAATGCAAGAAAACATATAAAAAAGATTAGTATTGAGAAATGAAAAAGAATATAAAAACAGTAGAGAAACCACACGAAACTATCTTAGTCTGTTCAATCTATAATAATAAAATGCCATAGGGTGGTGCCTGTTACTCAAGGAGTAGGGCACCAGCCCCATATGCCGGAGGTGGCGGGTTCAAACCTGGCCCTGGCCAAAAAAAAAATGCCATAGTCTGGGATGCATACAAACAATAGATAATATTTCTCACACTCTAGAGCAGTAGTTCTCAATCTTCCTAATGCCTCAATGTATTTTCATTGTTACAAAGGGGTCACGACCCACAGGTTGAGAACTATTGCTCTAGAGGTCAAGAAATTCAAGACTCAGGCTTCAGTAGATTCAGGGTTTGGGCAGGTCCTGCTTCCTAGTATACAGATAGATGACCATCTTCCCTCTGTGTCCTCACATCATAGAAGGAACAAGAGATCTTTCTTCGATCTGTTTTTAAAGGTTCTAATCCCATTCATGAGGGCTTCAACCACATGACCTAATTACCTACCAAAAGCTCCACATCCAAGCACTATCAGTTTGGGGACGAGGGTTTCAACATACAAATTTGGAGACACCCACATGTGTAGTCTACACCAGAAACCAAAAGTCAGTTTTTAGAGAAGATCCACAAAATTGACAAATCTTTTGTCAAACTAATCAAGAAAAAAAGAGGAAATGTTCAACTTATTAAAATCAGTAATCAAATATGGGACATTACTACCCTGTTTCCCCAAAAATAAGACAGTGTCTTAGATTAAGATTTGCTCCCAAAGATGCACTAGGTCTTATTTTCAGGGGACGTCTTATCTTTCCTGTAAGTAGGTCTTATTTTCGGAGGATGTCTTATTTTCAGGGAATCAGGGTACCAATGTTATGGAAGTGAAAGAGATTTTGAGCGAATTTTACAAACAATTGTATGCCAAAAAATTATGTAACTAAGATGAAATGAACAAATTCCTAAAGACGCAAACTACGAAAACAACTAAAGAAGAAGTAGAATATCTGAATTACACCCATAGCAAGTAACGCGATTGAATTAGTAATTTAAAACTCCTACTAAGAGAAGTCCAGGCCCCAGTGTCTTTATTAGTAAATTCTACCAATCATTCCAAGAATTAATACCAATTCTATAAAAATTATTTTAAAAATATAAGAGAACACTTTCCAACTCATTTTACGAGGCCAGTATTACTCTAACACCAAAATCAGTTAAGATTTTTCACAAGAAAACTATAAATTTAAAAAAAACCTATAAATTAATGTCTCTTGTGAATATAGTCACAAAAATCCTAAACAAAACACTAGCAAACCAAATGCAGCAGCATAGTAAAGGGTTATACAGCCTGATCAAGTGGGATCTATCCCAGGTTTGCAAGGTTGATTCATCATTTTAAAAGCAATTGATATAATTAACATATTAATAGAATAAAGGACAGAAACTGGAGAATTACTCAATATATACAGAAAAAAAATTTGACAAAACCTAACATCCTTAAATGATTAAAATTTAAAATATTCAACAAAGTGGGAATAGAAGGGAACTTCTATAGCCTGACCATGGGCTGAAAAATTCACAGTTAATATCATGCTAAAGATGAAAGATTGTCAAGACAAGGATATCTGTTCTCATCATTTCTGTCATTTCTATCCAATATTGTACTGGATGACCTAGCTAGAGCAACAATGGAAGAAAACAATTGGAAAATCCAAATTGGAAACAAAGAAATAAGTTACTATATTTCCATTTGCAGATGGCGTTATCTTGTGTATAGAAAACCCTGAAGAGGCTCCGTGTCTGTAGCTCAAGCAGCTAAGGCTCCAGCCACATACACCAGAGCTGGCAGGTTCGAATCCAGCCCAGGCCTGCCAAACAACAATGACAACTACAACCAAAAAATAGCCAGGCGTTGTGGTGGGTGCCTGTGGTTCCAGCTACTTAGGAGGCTGAGGCAAGAGAATCGCTTAAGCCCAGGAGTTGGAGGTTACTATGAGCCATGATGCAACAGCACTCTACCCAGGGCAACAGCTTGAGGCTCTGTCTCAAAAAAAAAAAAGAAAGAAAGAAAAGAAAAGAAAAAACCCTGAAGAATCACTAAAGTACTAGAGTTAATAAACGAGTTTAGTACAGTTGCAGATTATAAAATAATATAGAAATATAGTTATCTTGCAATACACTAGTAATGAACAATCTGAAATAAAATTGAGAAAAATAATTCTGTTTACAGTTGGGTCAAAAAGAATAAATATGTAGGGTTAAATTTAATTAAAGAAGTATAATACTTGGACACTGTCAACCATAAAACATTGTTTAAAAAAATTAAAGACGATCTAAAATCAATGGTAAAATATTCCAAGTCCATGGTTCAGAAGACAATATTGTTAAGATAGCAATGCTTTTCATCTATAGGCTTAACACAATTCCTGTCAAAATAGATTGCAGAAATTAAGATCCTGAAAATAAAAGAGCACATTTGGAGAACACACACTTCCTGACTTCAGCATTTACTACAAAGCTATAGCAATCAAAACAATGAGATAGTGGCATAAGGGTAGACATATAGATCAATGAAATGGATTGACAGCACAGAAATAGACCTTTAGAGCTATAGTCAATTGATTTTAGACAAGTACCCAGACAACAAAATGTATCTTTCCAACAAATATTACAAATATAGCTGGATATATATGTATACACAAAAAAATAAAGTTAAGAACCATTTCTCACACTATACACAAGAATTAACTCTAAATTGACCATAGGCTTAAATGTATGAGCTCAAACTATTATACTCTTAGAAGTATTCATAGAAGAAAACAGGTGTATGGCCAGGTGGGGTAGCTCATGCCTATAATCCCAGTACTCTGAGAGGCTGAGGTCAGAGTATCACTTGAGCTCAGGAGTTTGAGACCAGCCTGAGCAAGAATAAGACCTCATCTCCACTAAAAATAAAAATAAAAATAATAACTTGTGGACTAGAGTGCCCAGGGGCAGCAGAGTAAGACTTTTATCTCAAAGAAAAACAAAAATAGTAGGTATAAATTTTCATCAGCCTGGGTTAGGCAGTAACTTTTTTAGTCATAACACCAAAAGCATAAGCAACAAAAATAATAAATACATTAGCCTTTATAAAAATCAAAAGCTCTTGTGCTGCAAATAACATTAAGAAAGTGAAAACGTAACCCAGGGGGTAGAAAAAAAGACTTGCAAATCATACATCTGATAAAAACTTGTACCAGAAGATATATATATAAAACTTTTATATCTCTATAATCAAAGATAACTCAGGTTAAAAATGGACAAAAGACATGAATACTCATTTCTCCAAAGAAATATAAATGGCCAACTAGCACATTTTTAAAAGTCCAATATTATTTACTACTTCACAGCCACTAGGACTAGGATTATTCTTCACAGCAATAATCAAGAAGGCAGAAACAGCACGTGTGGAGGAAGATGTGAAGTTGGAACCCTCGTCCGTTCCTGGTGGGAATGTAAATGGTGCAGCCACTTTGGAAAATAGTGTGGCTGTTCCTCAGAATGTTAAACGAAATTATCATATGACATACCACTTTCACTCCTGGATATATGTTCAAAGAGACTGAAATGTGTTGAGATAAAAACATACACAAATTTTCATAGCAGATTAATTATTAATAACCAAAGTCCAAATATCCATCAACTAATGAATAAATAAAGTGTAATATACTTATAAAATGGATATTAACAATTGGTTCTCACAATCTGTCTCTAATACTTCATGGGTTCTCCACCTTATAAATCTTTTGTTATAGAATTTTCTTAGTAGCTTTCTTGATATTGTTTCTTATAAGCTTTACAATAACTTTTTAAATCAAAAAAGAGTACTCTGGCTGTGCCCATAGCTCAGTCGGCAAGGCACTGGCCACATACACCTAGGGTGGTGGGTTTAAACCTTCCCCGAGCCTGCTAAGCAACAGTAACAACTGCAACCCAAAAATAGCCGGGCGTTGTGGTGGGCACCTGTAGTCCCAGCTATTGGGAGGCTGAGACAAGAGAATCTCTTAAGACCAAGAGTTTGAAGTTGCTGTGAGCTATGATGCCATGGCACTCTACCAAGGGCGACAGCTTGAGACTCTGTCTCAAAGAAGAAAAGTGTACTTTCAAGCATATATGTCACCTCTAATTTGGGAAGAAAAAATCTCTTTATTTGATTTTATCATCCTCCTCAACTTACTATCTTATTTCATTTTTTCCATTCACTGCCAAAATAAAAAATAAATGAAATCTCACTTCACTGTTTTTATTTTTTTCCATCCATTTTTCTGTATTCTGTTACAAATGTCCAAAATTTTCAGAAAGTAATTACTGTCCCCTTAATTATCAATGCTATAGTCTTGTCTTAGTGCTCTTTCTTTTTGATCTTATTATAGTATTTGACATTGGTTCCTCCTTGATACCTTTTGTCCCTAAAAATGTGCTGTCATATTCTATCCCGCTTTTTCCCCTACGCTTTGCTGTTGGCTCCTCTTCCTGCCCTACCTCTAGTGATTCTCCAGACCCTGTTTCTTGGTTATCTGCTTTGTCCAGGTCACACTACAATTATTATAGTTTAAAATATTGCCTTTAAATATGGATCAGAGAGCACAGTCACCTGTCCTGACCTCTCTTGAGAACTACAGTTCGGCACTTCTGTCTGCTTATTAGACATTCCCACTTCTTTCTTTCTCTGGGAGTCAAACTCAGAATGTCTGTGATCTTGTTCTGTATCATACCCAGAAGGCTGGAGATTCCTGTCATCATTTTATCTGTCTGTTGTATTCATAATCTTTCAAACCTCCAAGATGATTTTTTTGGAGTGATTGTTGATTCCTCCTTCTCCTTTCCCAATTCTGCATATTAAACCAATGGTCAAATTCATTTGGTCCTTCCTTTATATTTTTTTCTCAAATCTCTGTTTAAAAAAAAAAAAATGGTTCACTTTTTAGCTCCTGTCTGGTTTTTCATCACCCCATTCCTAAACTGTGCTAAGCAGTCTGCTGATTCAGAAACTTTAGTTTTTCTCTCCTCTTTAATCCCCCCACTAACCCCTGCCAACTGATATGTTTTAAAGCACAATTTGCATGATTTCTTCCCTCCACAATCTTAAATTATGTACATAATAAAGCATTATTTTCTTAACCTGGCTGTCGAGGCCCTCTACAGTCATACTCTTTTACCTGTACCTTCCATTAAACGCTTACAAATTGCTTCCTCTCCTTTCTCCTGATTAACCTTCTCACCCTCACCTTTAAACGTGGTGTGTATATATTCGACTTCACCTTTGCTTATGATTCCCATCTGGGCAATGTATCTGACATTGATCCTTCTACTTTAACTTGACTCCCTCTTAAAACTTTCCTTAATTCAGCCTCAGTGAGCATTAACTTTTTCTAAATTCCTAACACTAGTGTTTCTTTCATTCATTTGGCGATTGTCCTTGTATCATCTTATGATATTTCTTGTATATTGGCCTGTTTTTATACTTCACTTTTACATTTATTTAACTTTTTGTATATATATTTCTTAACTCTTAGAACAAGAATATTAAGCAAATATTAAGTAGATTAGAAGTATTTCAGTGGTGTGCCTTAATCTTTTCCACTTTGGGCTTTTAATTTTTTCTTTGTTTTATTTTTGGTATATCTTCACAGCCTATAGATAGGCAGTTGTAAAGTCACCTCTAAAAAAATTTATGTTAAGTTTTTAAAGGCAGAAGCAAGATGATAAGAAGGAAGTTTGTTTAGCTTTTGTAGATAGATTACAGAGCATGACATTGAACCTTACACAATTACTATATATTGCAGTTAATCTCAGTGTCCCTTTTTAGAACTCAAACCTGATTGCCTCAGGATTTTTATTTCTTAACAGGACAATATCTAAACATTGTTAAGTTATCAGGCATTTTTATTATATCCTTGAAAACTGAGGAATTTTTTTCAAGTTTCATCAAAGAGCAATTTTTTAAGGACTTAGCTATAAATCCTAGGAAATAGAAGTTCCTGATGGAATTCTTACCACTGAAATTATTTTAAGTGCAACAGACCTGCTGGTACCCACTATTGTAAGATCCCTTAAAATCCAGCTGTCAACCAGGTGGTCCTTCTTCAATGGTAAGAATAAAGTATTGTCTCTTGTTCATATTTATTTTTGCCAAATGATTCTGAACTTGCCCTAATTGGTTAAAGGCCAAACATATGTCCATAAATTTAAGATGCTGATACAAATCAGACACATGTACTTACATAAGCCTTGAAAGGAACGAACATAGATTTTATGAGAAATTATAGTTTTATCTGTCAACATTTACATTTTTCCATTTGCATATAATAAAACTAATTTGATACTTTGTTATAGTATAATAAATTATGTGCACATTGGAAAAAATAATCATTGTTTAATTAACTAGATCTTAGATTTATCATTTTCTAATAAATGTTTTCTAACCTCGGATCCCTTTTATTACTTTTATCTTTAACCTGGAATGTTAATTTCATTCTGAATAGTATACCATACACTAAATTCTGTGATCATTATAAATACTATGTAGGTCCAGTTTATAACAGCCTTTTATTTTAACAAAAGTTTATCTTGTTTGATATAATGCTATATGATTTATTCATTTTTAACAGATAATTTAAATAAACGTACAGATCATAAATATTAGAAACAATACTAATACATTTGATATAGTAAAAAATTATATTACACTTAGTAATCAGTAGATTAATGATCAAATAAAAGTCAATCTGAAGTAATAAAGATAAAAATAGGAGGCATATTTTCCTTAACTCTTGATACATCTGGACCTGCCTTTGTAAATGGCAGTTATTTTTCAAATATTATTATAAAATGCATAACACTCAATTAATTTAATACTTCAGAAAGGCACAGAAATTAAACAGGGCTCCTATTAGGGAAATTTACTAAAATGTTTTCTCTAAAGCTTCAGTGACCAAAAGACAGCACTGGAATGTGAGAAACTAATTTTGGTTTGTTTTAACACCTCAGAATGTTACAAATTAATCAAGTGCTACTTAAAGTCTAGAACTCATTAACTTTATAAGTTTTACTTTTCCCATGATAGAGATTAAGTTACAGCATAGAGCTTTTTGGTCTCTCACATGAGGCAGCTGCCATCCCCGTGTACAAGTGCCCTCTTATCTGCTGTGTGACTGAGTTCAGAGTAGGCAGTGATGTGTGTAGTGACAGGGAAGTGCTATTACTATTGCAGCAGGACTATTACTGTAGCTTACTGTTACGTAATGTTCACACCAGACCAAGCAGGAAGCCGTTCTGGTTGTGTCTTTCCTCTCCTGCAGGAAATCTGCTGGGGCAAAACAGAATCTTAAAGTTACTCTACCTGGAAGAAAAGGAACAGATAAATGTGTATAAATGCACACACACTGAAACAACTTTCATTTGTTCACACACTTTGAGGTTAAAGAAAAAAATTGTCGAAGTAGATTTCCTGTATTTAATCATTAGTTTCTTATTACAGCACATCTGAAAATGTAAAGATGCACAGTCAACATATTTAAGGTATTTTCAAGTATATGTAAAATTTGCATATTGAGTAAAACTAATGGAGCCCAGACTAAACCCAAGTGCCAGCTAATTGTTGAAAGACATATGTCAACAGTATAGATTTGCCAGATTGTTCTTTGGAGAACAAGCAAGTTATGTGACATGACGGTGTGAATAAACCATTGTGTAAGAATGCCTGTCCCTAGTAAACTAAAAGTCAGTGTAAATATGCAAGCATATATATATATGTATTTTTTTTTTTTTTTTACTTTATATGGAGTAGCTGAGTTTATGGCATTTGTAGAACAGATTGAGGTTTGTAATGAAAAGGGAAACAAAATGAAAAGTATTGAGTGAACAGCAGGGACCATTTGATGTGATTATGAAAGATGTTTCCTTATTCTGTTTTTATTTTGCAATCTAAAAACAGTAGCAGGGGGTTACAAGCAGAGTTCATCATAGGTTGTCAATCACTGTCATTTAACATTTGCAGGGGACGATGTCTTTATTCAAGGACAGCTGGGCAAATCAGAGACACAGATTTGCAGTTAGTAGTCTGGCCAGCCTACACTAAATAAACAAGGACAGGGCGGACAGACCAGCCTCTCACATAAAAATATAATGGACTCCACTGACCTCTCTGCCCTCCATTCAGCTTCAATCCCAGTTGCATAAAAGCTTCACTACCCACTTTCAATTTCCTTTAATTACCGACATGATGTAGATAAGAAAATGAACCTCACTTATAGTCAGTGATCACACACAGGAAATTAACTGGACAAGTTGTTTAAAATTAGAGGAGTAATTTGCAGGTAAATAGAGTGTCCTACCAAAGAAGCAGTGGCTAGAAAAGGTTTTTGCTTGCTTGCTTGTTTTTAACCAGAGATGTTGATTATTTCACTCTCACTCTATGCTGATCCTAGGATTGCTGCTTCTCTAATCAATCTAAACTAAGTAAAAAATCTCCTTTGTAAGTATTCTGGAACATCCAGAATAAAATACTTGAGAGACATAAGAGCTAAGTAAAGTGGTGAAGTAGCCTGTCACATTCTAAAGAGCTTAGAAAAACTGTGAACTGGAATTCCAAGAATCAATGACCATGGTGCTCATAGGAGGGTCAGGCAGAGTGAGTGAGTATTAAGCAGCAGTTGGCTTCAGTCAGTCTTCATTTTAAATCTGCTTCTTGAGACCATAACCAAACCAACACCACCACCAAAAAATAAAAAACAACCACCAATGATATTTTTTTATGTATTCTAGTTGATCTAAAATAAATTATATTTTCTGGTATATTTTTGTGGTTCATAGCACTAGAGTTTTAATTAGAAAACACAATAGGATTTCAAAGTAATATAACTATCCACTGTAGCTTTCCTTCAGAAAAGTTGCATTAGCGGTATAGCGAGCCATTCTTTCTCCCTGTCTTTCTGGTATTTTGAGTTAGTTCCACTGTGGTGCCCTGAGAAGAACCTGTTTTCTTATCACACACTGATGTACTTTTGTGAACATTTAATTAATTTGGATTTAAAAGAAACATAATTGGAGATTGGAGACTAAAGCTCATAGTGTATCAAATCTGCAGTTCAAAAGGATATAATTCCTGAATATTTTATCTTTAATTTGACTGTCTTATGAGCACATTGTCTTTCAAAGAACCAGTATCATTTTTATTGACACAATTACATACAAATTGTGTAGTTATGTGAATGAAATGAATATACAACTACTAGTAAAGCATAAATTTAAAAAATTCCTTGTTTCTTTGAATAATATTTTAAGAATCATGGGGTTTTTTTAAGTGATATCTCATTATAGTGTTTTGTTTTGTTTTTTTGTCTTTACAGCAGATTTCTTAACAGAAACAACAAATGCCAGAGAGAAATCAAATGACATTTTGGTTAATTAAATTTTATTTTAGAGTGAAAAGTGCTTATATAATTGTAAACTGAGATTTATATCTGAAAACTGTAGAATAGAACTCAAATAATTAAATCTTAAAACTGAGTTAATATCCTGTATGATATCAGATGTGGGTATTATAATTTCTAACATTCATAGCAAGTCTTAACATGTTTAAATGTTTTATAAGCACCATCACATTGAATCCTCACACCACAACCCTATTTAAGACAGGAATTTTAGACTTAAAGTGATACAGTTACTCTCAGAAGGTCACATAGCTTGTAAATGGCAGAGCTGAAGATCCAGCTGTTATGTGACTTCCCAGATCCCGTGTTCTCTCCCTCACCTCACGCTACACCATACCCACCCTCGGAGTCTGTAACACCTCGAAGGAGACAAATCACTTATTGTCACATTCTCTGGATTCCCTTCAATTCAAACACTGGAATCACAGAAAGAAGAATCTTTAAAGAAGTAATAGCTTTTGATGAGACCCATTCATTATGGATAATTTTTAACCAGAACTAATACCAGTTTAATATTTTATAAACATTCATAAACCAAATGTTACCTCCATTGAAGATCTCAAAAGTGTTATCTGTGTCAAATTTGATAATGAAAAAAGGGCTTCCTTACCTAAAGCATATTTTAATAGTAAAATCAAAATAAGCACTTTTGCATATGTGTCACTATACTATCAAGTATATGTATAGACATAACTTAAATTTGAAAAGTAGTATTAAGATTTCTTAAGAGAATTCCCCCCAACAGTCTCCATTTTCAAGTCAAATTTGAACCTTAACTTATCTCCCCTTCCATCCTTATCTTTTAACAAAATAATTCTTTCTTTCAGCTGTCATAACTTCCTCAGATACACCTTTGAAGCCCATCGTTATTATGTGTACCTCTCCCTCTCTCCAGTTGCCATTTTATGATTTGTGGTTAATTTTGATTTTGGTCTGGTTCCTTCTCTAGACTATAGAGCTTCTTAGGACAGGAGGTCATGTCACTTTATGTTCACCATTTTGTATGCCCAGCAATAATACGTGCTGAATCAATATTTGATAAACAAATTGCTCAGCATGGTAAGACCTTACTAAGACCTCATAGTTATTAAAATACTTCTAATTCTTACTACAGTTTTTTGCAAAGAAATTAAGACTTCAGAAAGATTGCTTCATACACTTGTAAAAGGCATCAATTAATTGAATTTTTTAGGAAGGTTACTGTCTTTGGGTTATCTACATTATAAATCTGATAGTCTCCTTATTAAACTTAAGGAAACTTAAGGAAAGATGCCTCCACCACAGAGGATTTTTTTCCAACCTAAAATGTTCTCAACTCTCAGCATCCTCATCTGATACTGATACTGCTGGCAGTGAGTATATTCACAATCTCAGTGAAGAAGGGGATTTAAAGCAATAAATCAGATCATTCAAACAGAATTGGCATGGTTTGGAGAATAATGGAGTCACATCTTGTGTGGAATTGAGATTCAAAAGTATGGAAATATAACAAAAAGCAACTGTGATCAAAGTTACGTGAGAGTAACTCTACAAGTACAGTAAGCATGGTTGTATGTAGTCATTTGTATTCAAATACGCTGCTTCTCAGCGCCTTCAACTCCACTAGCTTTTCCTTCAGCATTACAGTAAATCGTTGCTTCTCTTTGCTTACAAGTCTTGCCTTATGAAAAATTAAAGGTGCATCTTTTTGAATAATAGAATCATACTCAATGTCAGAAAAACGTTCCCACTTTCAGGAACATTCCTTCTCTCTCCCCCACCCCCTCCCTCCCTCTCTTCTCCTACCTCTCTCCCTCTCTCTTTTTCCCTCCCTACTTCTCATTGGGGGTCAGGGGTATATAGTGTATAGAATTAAATTAGAACAAGTCATAATGAGGGAGGAGGATTACTTAAACTGTTAGTGTTTTCAGTAAAATTGTTTACTTTCTGTGTTTCATTTTAACTGAACTAATCATAAAATTTCTAAGTCTTACCTTGTTTCCTACATATTTAAAATCTGGAGAATCAGTTCAGATTTCAGGATTATTAAAATAGCTATGGAATTATCTTCAGAAAAAGTTGGATTGTATGAACAGTAGAAAAAAAGACAGATTTAAAGCTGATTTCTTCTCCTTCCACCCAACAGTCTGTATTATTGCCCTCCAAGTATATTTTACTGGCTTGACAGAAAGCTTCGGCTCCCTGAGTGTTCCCAACTTCTCTATTAAGAGGATCCTCATTCTTCTCATCTCCAAAGCTTAAATTAAATCTTGGGCACTCTTTGTCTGTTTTTATGGATCTGCTCTTCCTCCCTTCCTCCCTTTCTTTCTCTCTTCCCTCCCCTCCCCTCTACTCCCCTTCCCATCCCTTCCCTTTCTTTCACCTGGAATTCAGAGAATCCCTCTCTTTTTCTACAAATTGTTCTAAGCTTAAAGCAAATACTGTCTCTTCTAAGAAACTTTATAAAACATCTAATTTTCTTTTTTTTTTTTTTTGTAGAGACAGAGTCTCACTTTATGGCCCTCGGTAGAGTGCCGTGGCCTCACACAGCTCACAGCAACCTCCAACTCCTGGTCTTAAGTGATTCTCTTGCCTCAGCCTCCCGAGTAGCTGGGACTACAGGCGCCCGCCACAACGCCCGGCTATTTTTTGGTTGCAGTTTGGCCGGGGCCGGGTTTGAACCCACCACCCTCGGTATATGGGGCTGGCACCTTACCGACTGAGCCACAGGCGCCACCCGAAAACATCTAATTTTCTTTAATAGTACTTTAGTCTACACTTAAAATAATTATTCACTTATTATAATGTTTACCCTACATATGATTTTAATTTCCTTGAAGGAAAATATCATGTTTTTAATTTCTGAGTCCTCTTGTTTCTTATCTGCTATTTAGTCTTAAACCAGTTGGCAAGGCTGGGAAGACATGCTGATGGAGATTTAGATGAAGCTCAAACAAGTTGAGATGAGTCAGTGCTGCGATCCTGATTCACCTGAAATCCAAAAATAAAAGCACTGTCATGAATAGATGGTTACTCTTTCTTGGCAGATGACTTAAAAGAAGAAAGGAAAGAACTAAAATGACATACAAAAATAAAACCAAGATGATGCATAGGGTCACAACATTACCAACTGCTAATGTGTCCACATAACATTTCTTACATGAAGCAGTACAAAGGGTGAAGGGCTACTGAAGTCATCATGGATGCTGAACTCTTACTTGGGGCATAAATATTTCAGATTATGATGTCCTTCTAATTGATCAATTCCTTTATCATTATGAAACAATCAAATATAAACATTTGTCTATTTATGGGATATACACCATATGTGTGCATGTTTATATTTACTAGTATATGTTTAATTAGGTAGTACATACAGTCACCCTTTGTACCTGTGGGTTCTTCATTCATGATTTCAACCAATTATGGATCAGAAATATTTGAGAAAAAAAGGATGGTTATGTTTGTACTGAGTATACATAGTCTTTGTGTGTCATTATTCCTCAAACAATATAGCATAACAACTGTTTACATAGCCTTTACATTATATTGGACATTGTAAGCAATCTAGAAATGATTTAGTATACAGAAGGATGTACATAAGTTATATGAAAATATTATGCCATTTTATATAAAGGACTTGAGCATCTGTGAATTTTGATATTCACAAGGGGTCCTGGAACCAATCACCCATGGATATGTAGGGAACACTGTAGTTGAGTCATGCTTTATTATGTAAGTAATGTGACTTCAGTTGGGGTTGTTTAAACCATTTACTTTTAATGTGATTGTTGATATGCTTAGGTTTAAGTATATAATGTTGCTGCTTTCCAGAGATCGTTGTTATTAATTTCTGATTAACTGCATTATGGTATGACAACATACGTTAGAGGCCCCATCTGTTCTTTATTCTTTTTTTTTGTTTTTTTCTTATTTTTACCTTCTTTGGGATTAATTCTTTCTTTTCTTCTATAACTCTTGTGTTTTGATATTTAGTGATTGCTTCAGGAATCACTGCCTTTTTAATGTATCACAGTCTATCTTAAAATGATATTATACAACTTCATGTACCAGATATCATGTGAGGTTCATGTAAGAGAACCTCATAATATTATACCTCCATTTCTCTCCCACTAGGAGTGATGCCATTGTGTTATGATATAATAACTTACTTTTACATATGTAATAAACTCCATAATACATTCCTTTTATTTTTGTTTAAACAGAAATTTATCATTCAATAACATTAAAGTAATAAGAAAAATTTTTATATGCTTATCTATGCAATTGTCACATCCAGTTGTATTCATTTCTTTGTGTAGATTCATATTTTCATCTAACTTGTCTTATCACTGAACAATGACTAGCATTGACCAGACCGACCAAATTACTTAAACTTTTCTATATCTAAAAATTCTTCATTTTTGAACTTTTTTTTTTACTTGATGTAGCACTGACAGTGTTTTCTTTCGGTACATTAAATATACTGCTCCACTATTGCCTCACTGGGTTGTTTCTGATGAGAAATCTGCTGTAACCCTTATCTTTATTTTTCTGCACATAATGAGGTTTTTCCTCTGGACATTATTCTTGTTTTCTCTTTATCAGGGTTTTGTTTTTCTGTTTGGTTTTGTTTTTTGAAATGGAAATCTTGGTGCATTACCCAAGCTGGTCTCAAACCCCTGTGCCCAAATGATCCTCTCATCTCCACCGCCTAAGTAGCTGGGATGATAAGCATGTACTGTCAGGGATTTTGAACAATTTATTTTTTAATTTAATTTTTATTAGATCATAACTGTGTACATTTATGGGGTACAATGTGATGGTTTGATATACAACATGGAATGCTTAAATCAAACTGATAAACGTAACTATAACCTCATTTACTTATGTTTTGTGGTCAGACATTCATAATATACTCTTAGTTGTTTTGCAATGTACCCTTGCATTGTGCACGTTAGGTGAGATCTCACCAAATACCCTCCCTCCACTCGCCCTGCCCTCACCTCTCCCCTCCTTTCTGGATTGTATTTGTGTTTTATCATTCACATGAATGTGTAAGTGATTATATATTGGTTTCATGATAGTTTTGAGTACATTAGATACTTTTTTTTCTACTCTTGAAATACTTTACTAAGAAGAACATGTTCCATCTCCATCCAGTTAAACAAAAATGAAGTAAAGTCTCCATCATTTTATGGCTTCATAGTCTTCCGTGGTATGCATATACCACAGTTTTTAATTGATTCATGGGCTGACGGGCATGTGAGCTGCCTCCAGAACTTGGCAGTTATGAATTGGGCTGCAATAAACATTCTGGCGCAAATATGTTTTGTTTTGTTTTGTTTTTGTAAAACGATTTTTGTTCATCTGAGTAGAGACCTAGTAATGGAATTGCAGGATCAAACAAAGATCGACTTTTAGATCCTTTAGAATTCTCTATACTTCTTCATCCCAGGGTTCCAAGGCTGGTTTAACATACACAAGTCCATAAACGTTATCCACCATATTAACAGAGGCAAAAATAAAGATCACAGATCCTCTCAATAGATGAAGAAAAAGCATTTGATAAAATCCAGCATCCTTTTCTAATTAGAACACTGAAGAGTATAGGCATAGGTGGCACATTTCTAAAACTGACTGAAGCTATCTATGACAAACCCACAGCCAATATTTTACTGAATGGAGTAAAACTGAAAGCTTTTCCTCTTAGAACTGGAACCAGACAAGGTTGTCCTCTGTCACCTTTACTATTCAACATAGTGCTGGAAGTTCTAGCCAATACAATTCAGCAAGACAAGGAAATAAAGGGAATCCAAATGGGAGCAGAGGAGGTCAAACTCTCCCTCTTTGCTGACGACATGATCTTATACTTAGAGAACCCCAAAGACTCAACCACAAGACTCCTAGAAGTCATCAAAAAATACAGTAATGTTTCAGGATATAAAATCAACGTCCACAAGTCAGTAGTCTTTGTATACACCAATAACAGTCAAGATGAGAAGCTAATTAAGGACACAACTCCCTTCACCATAGTTTCAAAGGAAATGAAATACCTAGGAATATACCTAATGAAGGAGGTGAAGGACCTCTATAAAGAAAATTATGAAATCCTCAGAAAGAAAATAGCAGAGATATTAACAAATGGAAGAACATACCATGCTCATGGATGGGAAGAATCAACATTGTTAAAATGTCTATACTTCCCAAAGCAATCTACCTGTTCAATGCCATTCCTATCAAAATACCAACATCGTAATTTCAAGATTTAGAGAAAATGATTCTGTGTTTTGTATGGAACCAGAAAAAAACCCAAATAGCTAAGGCAGTTCTTAGTAATAAAAATAAAGCTGAGGGCATCAGCATACCAGATTTTAGTCTGTACTACAAAGCCATAGTGCTCAAGACAGCATGGTACTGGCACAAAAACAGAGACATAGACACTTGGAATCGAATTGAAAACCAAGAAATGAAACTAACATCTTACAACCACCTAATCTTCGATAAACCAGACAAGAACATACCTTGGGGGAAAGACTCCCTATTCAATAAATGGTGTTGGGAGAACTGGATGTCTACATGTAAAAGACTGAAACTGGACCCACACCTTTCCCCACTCACAAAAATTGATTCAAGATGGATAAAGGACTTAAATTTAAGGCATGAAACAATAAAAATCCTCCAAGAAAGCATAGGAAAAACACTGGAAGATATTGGCCTGGGGAAAGACTTCATGAAGAAGACTGCCATCGCAATTGCAACAACAACAAAAATAAACAAATGGGACTTCATTAAACTGAAAAGCTTCTGTACAGCTAAGGAGACAATAACCAAAGCAAAGAGACAACCTACACAATGGGAAAGGATATTTGCATATTTTCAATCAGACAAAAGCTTGATAACTAGGATCTATAGAGAACTCAAATTAATCCACATGAAAAAAGCCAACAATCCCATATATCAATGGGCAAGAGACATGAATAGAACCTTCTCTAAAGATGACAGACGAATGGTTAACAAAGACATGAAAAAATGTTCATCATCTCTTTATATTAGAGAAATGCAAATCAAAACAACCCTGATATATCATCTAACCCCAGTGAGAATGGCCCACATCACAAAATCTCAAAACTGCAGATGCTGGCGTGGATGTGGAGAGAAGGGAACACTTTTACACTGCTGGTGGGACTGCAAACTAGTACAACCTTTCTGGAAGGAAGTATGGAGAAACCTCAAAGCACTCAAACTAGACCTCACATTTGATCCTGCATCCCATTACTGAGCATCTACCCAGAGGAAAAAAATCCTTTTATCATAAGGACACTTGTACTAGACTGTTTATTGCAGCTCAATTTACAATCACCAAAATGTGGAAAGAGCCTAAATGCCCACCAACCCAGAAATGGATTAACAAGCTGTGGTATATGTATACCATGGAATACTATTCAGCTATTAAAAAAAATGGAGACTTTACATCCTTCGTGTTAACCTGGATGGAAGTGGAAGACATTATTCTTAGTAAAGCATCACAAGAATGGAGAAGCATGAATCCTATGTACTCAATTTTGATATGAGGACAATTAATGACAATTATGCTTATGGTGGGGGGGAGGAAAAGCAGAAAGAGGGACGGAGGGAGGCGGGTAGGGCCTTGGTGTGTGTCACACTTTATGGGGGCAAGACATGATTGCAAGAGGGACTTTACCTAACAATTGCAATCAGTGTAACCTGGCTTATTGTACCCTCAATGAATCCCCAACAATAAAAAATAATAATAATAATAATAAGTTTGCCTCTAAGAATTCTCTATACTTCTTTTCAAAAGAGCTATATTAGTTTGCAGTCCTACCAGAAGTGTAGAAGTTTTACCTTCTCTCCACATTCGTAACATATGTAGTTTTGGGATTTTGTAATGTGGCCTAATCTTACTGGAGTTGGGTGATATCTCAAAGTGGTTTTGATTTGCATTTCTCTGATGATTAAAGATGATGAGCATTTTTCCGTGTGTTTTTGGCCATTCGCCTGTCATCTTCAGAGAATTTTCTGCTCAAGTCTCTTGCCTATAAGGAAATGGGGTTGGCTCAGCTGGTGCCCATAGCACAGCGGTTACCGCCAGTATTGCCAGCCACAATACTAGCGGGATAGAACCCAGCCCAGGCCAGCTAAACAATGACAGCTACAACAGAAAATAGCTGGGCACCTGTAGTGGCGGGCACCTGTAGTCCCAGCTAATTGGGAGGCCGAGACAAGAGAATCGCTTAAGCCCAAGAGTTTGAGATTGCTATCAGATGTGATGCAACAGCACTCTACTGAGGGTGGCATAGTGAGACTCTGTCTCAAAAAACAAAGAAAGACCCCACTGAAGAGACACAGATTGGCTGCCTGGATTAAAAAAGACAAGCCATCCATTTGCTGTCTGCAAGAAACACATCTGGCTTCAAAAGACAAATTAAAGCTCCAAGTCAAGGGTTGGAAGACAATTTTTCAGGCAAATGGAATTCAGAAGAAAAGAGGAGTTGCAATCTTATTTTCAGATACATGTGGATTTCAAGCAACTAAAGTCAAAAAAGACAAAGATGGTCACTTTATATTGGTCAAGGGAAAACTACAACAAGAAGACATTTCAATTCTAAATATTTATGCACCCAATTTAAATGCTCCCAGATTCTTGAAGCAGACCTTACTCAGTCTGAGCAATATGATATCTGATAATACCATCATAACAGGGGACTTTAACACTCCTCTTACAGAGCTGGACAGATCCTCTAAACAGAGATTAAACAAAGATATAAGAGATTTAAATGAGACCCTAGAACAACTGTGCTTGATAGACGCATATAGAACACTTCACCCCAAAGATAAAGAATATACATTCTTCTCATCACCCCATGGAACATTCTCCAAAATTGATCATATCCTGGGACACAAAACAAATATCAACAGAATCAAAAGAATTGAAATTTTACCTTGTATCTTCTCAGACCATAAAGCACTAAAGGTGGAACTCAACTCTAACAAAAATGCTTAACCCCACCCAAAGGCATGGAAATTAAATAATCTTCTGTTGAATAACAGATGGGTGCAGGAAGAAATAAAACAGGAAATCATTAACTTCCTTGAGCATAACAACAATGAAGACACAAGGTACCAAAACCTGTGGGATACTGCAAAAGCAGTCTTGAGAGGAAAATTCATCGCTTCAGATGCCTACATTCGAAAAACAGAAAGAGAGCACAACAACAATCTCACAAGAGATCTTATGGAATTGGAAAAAGAAGAACAATCTAAGCCTAAACTCAGTAGAATAAAAGAAATATCCAAAATCAAATCAGAGATCAATCAAATTGAAAACAAAAGAATCATTCAGAAAATTAATGAAAAAAGGAGTTGGTTTTTTGAAAAAATAAATAAAATAGATAAACCATTGGCCAGACTAACTAGAAATAGAAAAGTAAAATCTCTAGTAACCTCAATCAGAAACGATAAAGGGGAAATAACAACTGATCCCACAGAGATACAAGAGATTATCTCTGAACACTACCAGAAACTCTATGCCCAGAAATTTGACAATGTGAAGGAAATGGATCAATATTTGGAATCACACCCTCTCCCTAGACTCAGCCAGGAAGAAATAGACCTCCTGAACAGACCAATTTCAAGCACTGAGATCAAAGAAACAATAAAAAAGCTTCCAACCAAAAAATGCCCTGGTCCAGATGGCTTCACTCCAGAATTCTCTCAAACCTTCAAGGAAGAGCTAATTCCTGTACTGCAGAAATTATTCCAAAAAATTGAGGAAGAAGGAATCTTCCCCAACACATTCTATGAATCAAACATCACCCTGATACCAAAACCAGGAAACGACCCAAACAAAAAGGAGAATTTCAGACCAATCTCACTCATGAACATAGATGCAAAAATTCTCAACAAAATCTTAGCCAATAGATTACAGCTTATCATCAAAAAAGCCATTCATCATGATCAAGTAGGCTTCATCCCAGGGATGCAAGGCTGGTTTAACATACGCAAGTCCATAAACGTTATCCACCATATTAACAGAGGCAAAAATAAAGATCACATGATCCTCTCAATAGATGCAGAAAAAGCATTTGATAAAATCCAGCATCTTTTTCTAATTAGAACTCTGAAGAGTATAGGCAGAGGTGGCACATTTCTAAAACTGATTGAAGCTATCTATGACAAACCCACAGCCAATATTTTACTGAATGGAGTAAAACTGAAAGCTTTTCCTCTTAGAACTGGAACCAGACAAGGTTGTCCTCTGTCACCTTTACTATTCAACATAGTGTTGGAAGTTCTAGCCAATACAATTCGGCAAGACAAGGAAATAAAGGGAATCCAAATGGGAGCAGAGGAGGTCAAACTCTTCCTCTTTGCTGACGACATGATCTTATACTTAGAGAACCCCAAAGACTCAACCACAAGACTCCTAGAAGTCATCAAAAAATACAGTAATGTTTCAGGATATAAAATCAATGTCCACAAGTCAGTAGCCTTTGTATACACCAATAACAGTCAAGATGAGAAGCTAATTAAGGACACAACTCCCTTCAGCATAGTTTCAAAGAAAATGAAATACCTAGGAATATACCTAACGAAGGAGGTGAAGGACCTCTATAAAGAAAACTATGAAATCCTCAGAAAGGAAATAGCAGAGGATATTAACAAATGGAAGAACATACCATGCTCATGGATGGGACGAATCAACATTGTTAAAATGTCTATACTTCCCAAAGCAATCTACCGATTGAATACCATTCCTATCAAAGTACCTACATCGTACTTTCAAGATTTGGAAAAAATGATTCTGCGTTTTGTATGGAACCGGAAAAAACCCCATATAGCTAAGGCAGTTCTTAGTAATAAAGATAAAGCTGGGGGCATCAGCATACCAGATTTTAGTCTGTACTACAAAGCCATAGTGCTCAAGACAGCATGGTACTGGCACAAAAACAGAGACATAGACACTTGGAATCGAATTGAAAACCAAGAAATGAAACTAACATCTTACAACCACCTAATCTTCGATAAACCAAACAAGAACTTACCTTGGGGGAAAGACTCCCTATTCAATAAATGGTGTTGGGAGAACTGGATGTCTACATGTAAAAGACTGAAACTGGACCCACACCTTTCCCCACTCACAAAAATTGATTCAAGATGGATAAAGGACTTAAATTTAAGGCATGAAACAATAAAAATCCTCCAAGAAAGCATAGGAAAAACACTGGAAGATATTGGCCTGGGGGAAGACTTCATGAAGAAGACTGCCATCGCAATTGCAACAACAACAAAAATAAACAAATGGGACTTCATTAAACTGAAAAGCTTCTGTACAGCTAAGGAGACAATAACCAAAGCAAAGAGACAACCTATACAATGGGAAAGGATATTTGCATATTTTCAATCAGACAAAAGCTTGATAACTAGGATCTATAGAGAACTCAAATTAATCCACATGAAAAAAGCCAACAATCCCATATATCAATGGGCAAGAGACATGAATAGAACCTTCTCTAAAGATGACAGACGAATGGTTAACAAAGACATGAAAAAATGTTCATCATCTCTTTATATTAGAGAAATGCAAATCAAAACAACCCTGATATATCATCTAACCCCAGTGAGAATGGCCCACATCACAAAATCTCAAAACTGCAGATGCTGGCGTGGATGTGGAGAGAAGGGAACACTTTTACACTGCTGGTGGGACTGCAAACTAGTACAACCTTTCTGGAAGGAAGTATGGAGAAACCTCCAAGCACTCAAACTAGACCTCCCATTTGATCCGGCAATCCCATTACTGGGCATCTACCCAGAAGGAAAAAAATCCTTTTATCATAAGGACACTTGTATTAGACTGTTTATTGCAGCTCAATTTACAATTGCCAAAATGTGGAAAGAGCCTAAATGCCCACCAACCCAGGAATGGATTAACAAGCTGTGGTATATGTATACCATGGAATACTATTCAGCCATTAAAAAAAAATGGAGACTTTACATCCTTCGTATTAACCTGGATGGAAGTGGAAGACATTATTCTTAGTAAAGCATCACAAGAATGGAGAAGCATGAATCCTATGTACTCAATCTTGATATGAGGACAATTAATGACAATTAAGTTTATGGGGGTGGAAGAAGAAAGAGGGATTGAGGGATGGGGGTGGGGCCTTAGTTCGTGTCACACTTTATGGGGGCAAGACATGATTGCAAGAGGGACTTTACCTAACAATTACAATCAGTGTAACTGACTTATTGTACCCTCAATGAATCCCCAACAATAAAAAAAAAAAAGAAAGAAAAGAAAAGAAATGGGGTCGTTTGTTCTTTTTTTATCAATTAATTTGAAATTCTAGTTATCAGACCTTTGTCGGAATCATAACCTACAAAAATCTTTTTCATTCTAAAGGCTGTCTGTTTGCTTTACTTGCAGTTCCCTTAGCTGTGGAGAAGCTTTTAAGCTTGATCAGATTCCAGTATTATATTTTTGGTGTTGCTTAAATTGACGTGGGGAGTCCTCCTCATAAAATATTTTCCCAGGCCAATATCTTCAAGCATTTCCCCTGCACTCTCTTCTATTATTTTTACAGTTTTGTGTCTTAAATTTAAATCTTTTTATCCAGTGAGAATCAATTTTTATTAGTGGTGAAAGGTGAAGGTCCAGTTTCGGTCTTCCACAGGTCGCCAGCCAGTTCACGCAGCACTATTTGTTAAATAGGGAATCTTTTCCCCAATGTATGTTTTTGTTAGGCTTCTCAAAGATCAAATGACAATATGTGGCTAGGTTCATCTCTAGATTCTCCCATTCTGTTCCATGTAGCTACATCTCTTTTTTTGTGCTGTGTTGATCACTATAGATTTGTGGCATAACCTATAGTCTGGTAATGTGATACCTCCTAATTCATTTTTATTTCTAAGTAACATATTGGCTATTTGAGGTTTTTTCTGATTCCATAGAAAATGAAGTACTATTTTTTAAAGTTCTTTAAAGCATGAGATTGGTGCTTTCATGGTGATTGCATTAAATCTATAGATTGCTTTGGGTAGTATGGACATTTTAACAATGTTGATTCTTCCCAGCCATGAGCATACTATCTTTTTCCATTTGTTAACATCTTCAGCTCTTTCTTTTTTCAGGGTTTCATAATTCTCATTATAGAAATCTTTCACTTCTTTTGTTAGATAAATTCCCAGTTATTTTATCTTGTTTGGTACTGCTGTAAAAGGAATAGAGTCCTTGACTATATTTTTTGCTTGACTGTTGCTGGCATATATAAAAAGCATAGATTTTGAATCCTGAGACACTGCTGTATTCCTTTGTCACTTGTAAAAGCTTTGTAGTTGAGTTCCTGGGGTTTTCCAGGTATAAAAGCATATCATCAGTGAAGAGTGAGAGTTTGACCTCCTCTGACCCCATTTGATACCTTGATCTCTTTCTCTTGCCTGAGCGATGGCTAGGACTTCCATTACTATGTTGTATAGCAGTGGTGACAATAGGCATCCTTGTCTAGTTCCAGATCAAGTAGAAATGTTTTCAATTTTACTCCATTCAATATGATATTAGCTGTGGGTTTGCTGTAGATGGCCTCTATCAGTTTAAGAAAATCCCATCTAAGCCTATTTTTTTAAGTGTGCTAATCATGAAAGGAAGCTGGATGTTATCAAAAGCTTTCTCTTCATCAATTGATAGAATCATATGGTCTTTGTTTTTTATTTTATTTATGTGGTGTATTATACTTATTATATTATACTTATAGATTTATGTATGTTGAACCAACCTTGTAACCCTGGGATAAAACCAACTTGATCATGGTGTATAATTTTTCTGATGTGTCGTTGAATTCTATTGGCTAAGATCTTATTGAATATTTTGCATTGATATTAATATTGGTATAGTTTTCAATCTTAAAGATGTTTTTCAATTTGGGGATCAAGGTGATTTTACTTCATAGAGTGTGTTGGGGAGGATTCCTTCTTTTTCTGTTTTGGAAAAGGTTATATAATATAGGTACTAGTTCCTCTTTGAAGGTTTAGTAGAATTCTAATGTAAAGCCACCTGGTCCCAGACTTTTCTTTTTTGGGAGATTTTATATTGTTGGTGCTATTTCAGTGCTTGATATAGGTCTATTCAAAATTTCTTATTCTTTCTGGTCAACTCTAGGAAGGTGGTGTGCTTCCAGGTATTGGTCCATTTCCTTCAGATTTTCATATTTCTGAGAACAGAGTTTTTTTGTAGTAATCATTGAGGATTTTTTTGAATTTCTGTGGTATCTGTTGCTATTTCTCCTTTATTGTTTCTGATTGACATTATTAGAGATTTTACTTTTCTGTTTCTGGTTAGCCTACCCAAGGGTTTATCAATTTTATTGACCTTTTCAAAGAAACAACTTTTCGTTTCATTGATCTTTTGAATGATTTTTTTGTTTTCAATTTCATTTAATTCTTCTCTCATTTTAGTTATTTCTTTTCTTCTACTGGGTTTTGGGTTGGATTGTTCTTTCCTTTTCAGTTGCTTGAGATGACTTATTAGGTTGTTGACTTTCTCTCTTTCTGTTTTCTTGATGAAGGCTTCTAATGCTGTAAATTCCCCTCTTAGGACTGTAAATTTCCCTCTTAGGACTGCCTTTGCAGTATCCCACAGGTTTTGATAATTTGTGTCTTCATTTTCATTTTATTCCAAAAATTTGATGATTTCCTTCTTAATGTCATCTTTGGCCCAGCTATCATTGGTATCATTCAGCCTAAGTTTATTTAGTTTCTATGACTTTGTTTGAATATGAACATTTCTATTGCTATTGAGTTCAACTTTTATTCCATGATGGTCCAAGAAGATACAAGGAATAATTTCTGCTCATATAAATTTGTTGAGGTTAGACCTGTGTCCTAAGATCAATTTTGGAGATAATCCATGGGCTGATGAGAAGAATGTGTATTCAGTGTTATTAGGATGAAATGTTCTGTAGCTGTCTGTTAAGTCTGTTTGTTCTAGGATCAAGTTTAAGTCCATTATTTCTTTGTTTAGTTTTTTCTTGGAGGATCTATCCAGAACTGACAAAGGGGTGTTAAAATTTCCAACTATTATAGTGCAAGAAGATATCAAATTGTTAATATCTGGTAGGATTTGCTTTATAAATTGAGGAGCATTCAAGTAGGACACATAAATATTAATTATTGAAATCTCTTCATGTTGAGTGTTTCCCTTGACAAATATGTAGTATCCATCCTTGTCTTTCCTTATCTTTGTTGGTTTAAATCCTATTGTATCTGCAAATAAGATTGCAACACCTATTTTTCTCTGATTTCCATTTGCCTATATTATAGATGTCCATCCCTTCACCCTTAGTCTTATTTTATCCTTTGAGGTAAGATGAATCTCATGTATTCAACAGAAACCTGGCCTGAGTTTTTATATCCAGTCAGCCAACCTGTGCCTCTTTAGAGGACAATTTAAGCCATTCACATTAGTTGAGAGAAATGACAGGTATGGTAGTGTTTTGGACATCATGTTTTCCAAAGGTCCAGTGCATATTTTTAATCCTTTCACCATTGTGGATGTTAATTTTTGTTCAATAAATTCTGGGTGAGTTTACTTTGGTCTCAGACCATTGTGCCAGTCATTATGGAAAACAGACCTGAGTATTTCCTGGAGAGCTGGTTTAGTTGTGGCAAATTTCCTCAACATGTTTATGTCAGTAAAGTATTTGATTTCTCCATCACAAATGAAATTCAGTTTAGCTAGATACAGGATCCTGGGCTGTTGGGGTTGGGGCATGTCCACCCCCGGGGCATGGTTCATTAACACCTGTGGATCTGATGCAACCAACTGAAGAAAAATAGAAATGATGAGAGATAAAGAGACAAGACACAGAGAATTTTCAAAGGTGGGAACACAGGGGACCACCGCCCTTGTGTGGGGTTCTGGCAAGTGGCCCCAACTGTCAATTCCATTCAGCTTTTATTGAAAGCTATTTGCTCATTAGCCCAGAGGGTAAGCTGAGGAAGGTAACAAGACATCAGCAGTTTCTTTGAGTGAGTGTATTGGCTCCTATTGTTTCTATAATCGTTAACCTTAAGGGTGAGCAGCCTTGAGAAATCTAGAACCTGAGCCTTGTGTGGGGGCAGCCTCCTGTCTGTGGTCACACACAGATTCCTAATCTCTGCTAGTTCACTGTGGATTAAATGCCACTGGCATCAGTCTCCTCTGAAGAATCAGTAGGAGAGGAGAATTTTCCTCTCATCATCACCACAGAGGATCTTCCTCTGCAATAAGGGACATGAGCTCTGTTACCCATATTTCAGGGCTCAAGTTGTTCCTTAGATCTCTACTCCAGCCAAATACATATCTCCACAAGGCATATTTGCTTTGGCTGTTTCTTAGGGTACTTATGGCCTAGTTAATGTTTCAAGCCAGGCCTTGCACACAGTGTCCTCTGTGGCCATTATTTCTTCAGAGTGTTTACAGACCCAGCAGGGGTGTTAGTAAGCTGTGTCCCCCAACAGACCTGGCTTCTAGGAAAAGCAGGAAACCTGCTCAGATAAGCAATTTAACAGTGGGTGGTTTAAAGGTAAACTAGCCGACTTTTCTTTGTTCCACTTTACTCACCTTATTTTTTTATTTTCCCCTTTTTCTGGGGATTGTTTTCCCTTGCCAAGAATGGGGTCTTCGGTCCTCATTCTGCCTGAACTGGGCTGAAAGTTGTTTTGTTTTAGAATATTGAAGGTTGATAACCATCCTCTTCTGTTTTGAAAAGTTTCAGCTGAAAGATCTCCAGTAATTCTAATATTTCTACCTTTGTAAGTAATGCTTTTCTTACGTTTGATTGCTTGCAGGATCTTCTCCTTCATATTAACTTCGGCAAAGTTAATTATCATGTGTCAGGAGATGCTTTATTTGGATTGAGTCTTGTGCGGGTTCTGAAACTATCTAGCATCTGAATTTCTGTATCTCTTGCAATGCTTGGGAAATTCTCCATAGTATCTTCGAGTATAGTATCTTTGCCTTTAGGACCATCCTCTTCTCCCTCAGGAATTTCTGTAAGTCATATGTTTATTCTTTTGGAATGATCCCACAGCTCTCTCAGAGAATGATCAGTTTTTATTTTCCATTTCTCTGCCTCTTTGAGCACGTGGGATCGTTCAAAGACCTTGTCTTCAATTTCTAATATTCTTTCTTGTACCTGATCAACTCTATTAACTGAGGGATTCAACTTGTTTCAAAGCTCCTCAAATAACTTTTTTCACTTCCTTTAGCTCCACTGTATCTTTTTCATTATGTCCATATCTTTGGTGACTTTGTCTTTGAATTTATTAATTTCTTGAGACAACTTTTGAACTACTCTTTGGATTTCTATTCCATCTTTTCCTCCATTCTATTCATCTTATTTGCCATCCATATTCTGAATTCTATTTCTGACAATTCAGCCATTTTTTCTATGAAAGGCATCTTCTGTTTTATCTCCTTTGTCGTTCCTCAGAGGAGTTGATCTACTCTGATGATTCATATTGCCAGAGTTCTTCTGCTGGTTCTGAGTATTATCTGCAATTTGGCAATTAAAACTGATAGGGTGAGATTGGATTGGAGGCCCCAGGAAGAATTAACTATCATTTTACCAATGAGCTGGGGCTTGAGATTGTCGCTTATGAAGGTCTTACAGAGGTCCCTTTCAGAGCTGCAGCCAGAGACTCTGAGGACCTACTTGGTGATATATCACAAGCTAGCTGTCTTGAAGTCACCCAGACTCTATACAATCGTAAAGAATTGCGGTATTAGGCTAAAATCTCAGCTAGGAAGAGATACAAGCAACTGTAGTGCCCTGTCCCTCACCAGTGACATCTGGAAGAAGAAAATCAGTCCTTTCCCCACTACAAAACAACTACCGTTCAACCTCCGAGGGTGGACAGCCCAGGTCAAGGGTTCTAATCAGATTATCCCAGGCAGTACAATCACTGTTCAACAGAGGAAGTTCAAAGAGTCTCCAGCGACTTGGTAGTAGAAATCGGGTTCTATCCTGCAAACCCAAGGGGATGGAGCCTGGTCCCTCTGGTGAGCTACCACTTCAAAAAAATTCACCCACCAATATCAGAACAGCGCCTCTGCCCATGCACCACCCTGCCACATCCCTCTTCTCCTGTGAGTCCCTCTCTCCTTGCACACACACACACACACACAAACACACACTTCCACTCAAGTCACTGTTTTTGAGCTGTTCCCCAGTGGCCCACACAATGTCCAGGCTTCTCAGGGAATTAGCAAACACTCTGGGCTCTGCAGGGGGCAGACCTTCAGACTGCCAGGTGAGAAGGGAAGGGTGGACTAGGATTCAGAATTGCAAGGAAAATATTTATTGTATTTTATGCTCGACAGGATGATGCCTAGGCTCACAAGTGGGACCTCCCTAGAGAAAAAGGCCAGGTGTTTAGCAGCTCTCTCCCGTGTGGTAAAATGAGACGTCTTTTGTTCCCTCCTCACTTGGGGAGAGCCCACAGCAAGCCTCCCACTTGGTGGTGGGGTCTCTCCTCTTGGTGATGGGCTTTGTACCTGGAATGTATTTTCTTGGATCCTCTTTCTTAGAGTTGTAGCTTGCCTCAGAGAGATGATATGCACTTGTCTATCTTCTCTCTTAGCTCAGATTCCCCACCTTCAGCTTCACTTCATAGATGTCTGTCCAGCATCTCTCCCTCTGGACAGGTGCCTCTGGCAATAGCTGTCTCTAGTTGGCCATCTTCCTTCCTCTTCCAGAATTTGAACAATTTAATTATGATAAGTTATAATGGTGTAGTTTTCTTCATTTGCTTTGGGTTCATTGAACATCATAAATTTATATATCAAATTGGAAATTTTCTAGCTATTATTTTTTCAAATTTTTTCTGCCCTTCTTCCCGCAATGTACAGTAGGCCACTTATAATCTCACAGCTCACTGATGCTTTATTCACTCTTTAAATTATTTTTTATCTTTGTGATTAATTTTTAATAGTTTCTGGGATTGTCTCTAAATTCACTAATCTCCTCTACTTCAATGTATATTGTTTCATTAATAAAATTCAGTATATTTTTTATCTCAGAGATTGTAGTCTTAATATCTAGAAATCTGAACTGAGTACTTGTCTTGGATTTTTTAAACATATAAACAAGAATTGCAGCAACTGTTTTATTGTCCTTATCTGCTGATTCTAAGACCTGTGTCAGTTGTAGGTCAGTGCCTATTGATTGGATATTCTGCTCATTACAAATTCTGTTTTCCTGCTTTTTTTTTTTTTTTTTGCATAGGTGGTACTCATTAATTGGATGCCATACATTGTGAATTTTCTCTTTTCTAATGTTCTTATGTTTTTATATTCTTATAAATCTTGAGCTTTGTTGATTTACTTGGAAGTGATTTTATCTTTTCAAGTACGGCTTCTATGATTTGTTAGGCAGGTCTAGAGTAGTATTTAGTATAAAGCTGATTATTCCCCAGTATTTAAGCAAAACCTTTTTCTCTACTCTATGCACTGTGAATGATGAATGGAAGACCAGACACTATTCTGGGAACTGGTCTGTGTGGTGGGAACAGGTACTATTCAAGGCACTGGTTAAGTGCTGGACAATCGTCACCGCAATCCTTTTCAGTGATTCTTTCCCCAGCTCTCTTGACATGCATGCACTATTCGGTACTCTACTGAAAATTCAAGGAGGACTCACTGCAAATCGGAGTGCACTCTCTCACTATCTCCTTTAGTACTCTGTTGTGCACACTTAGCTACCTTCGTGTCCCTGGACTTTCATCTTCATCTCAACACAGGGAGTCTTCGAGGTCCAACTGGATTCTCCCTCTCTGTACACAGCATAGAAACTCTCCATGGAGTAAGCTGAGGTGATGGCAGAGCTAACCTAATTTCTTTTCTGCATCTCAGGGACTACTGTCTTTCACAGCATTATATTCAGCATCTTGAAGACCACTATTTCATGTGTTTTATTTCTTTTTTTTGGGGGGTGGGGCAGTTATAGTCCATATTTGAATATTAACATATCCAAAATATTATGGCTGATATAGGACTCCCATACCAACAGCAGTGGGCTGAATCTCAAATAACTATGTTTTTTAAAAAACAATAAAATTTTTCTTTCACAACAAACACTAATAAGTAGATCAGTCTATTATTTAATGGAACACTCTAGTTCAATTTAGTAGTTCAGCTAGTACTTAATTGACTGATAATCAAGGAGGCTGATTTTCACTACTGAACTCTGTACGCCCTAAGGTGAAAAATCAAAACATAACATTTATTCCAGAGCAATATAATTGTGATCTAACTGATTATAATGAATTTTAAGTTCAAGGTCCTGCTCTTCAGCCCTTTCTCACCTCACCAATCCTAACCTTAACTCTGTCTTTTATCTTCCATTCATTCTCCAGATAGTCAGTTAAACATCACTTTTTCCAAAACGTTTTCCTTGACCCTGTGAAATAAGTAGATCTCCCAAACTGAATGTCTCTGCAGCACTCTGCACTTACCACATCATAAGATTCATTACATTTTATAGAATTTGTCTCTTTCCTCATGGGCTCTCGGTTTCTGCTTCACTGCTGTGGTCCCCTGTCATGTGATGCCTAATGAGTCCTCTGTTATTTTTCTTAACTGTGTAAATATAAAAGAATAGTCATGAATTTTAGATATATGTTACCAGCTTTTGCTGGTGCATTAATGATACTGTTGAACAAAGTGAAATCTAAGCGATATGGTTATCTTATGATTTTTCTAATCCATGTTTTACATGTCAGTAGTTAAAGCTAAGAAGTGCACTATTTGTTATACTTTTGATCCATCAGATTAACATATATATGGATTTTTTTTTTTTTTTTTTTTTTTTTTTTAGGATGCAGAAGAATATACAGATTTGCCAGTAAGACACAATGAAGATCACATGAATAGTGAACTGGCCAAATGTCTTCCCATTGAACCAAATCCTCACTCCTTCGACAGCCCTCACACCAAAGCACATCTCCTGCTGCAGGCACATCTCAGCCGAGCCATGCTGCCCTGCCCAGATTACGACACTGACACCAAAACAGTCTTGGACCAAGCTCTCAGAGTATGTCAGGTATGAAAGCCATTTGTAATACCTACATAGTCTGCTTCTGTTTCCGTCATTCCCTTTTTGTACTGTTTTAGGGTAAAGTTTATTTGCATTTAACAATTTATTGTAGTGTTATTGAAAAACACCTAGTTAATGACATCAAGAATTTCCAAAGGAAAAGCAAATATCAAAGCAATAAAATGATAGTTTCAGTTTCCCATTCAACCAAATTTTATTAAAGGAAAACTGTGCCAGATACTTTTCTAGACACTGAGCATCCAGTAATAACAAGACAGAGAAGTCCCTGCTGCTGCAGACTTTCACTTAAGATAAGGAAGACTGACAATTAAAAACAGAAGTCAAGAGATAATAACTGTGGGTTTTTAAGGGACAGGGCACAGTGAAGGAGGAAGATGGACAGTACTGTTGTGTGCTATTCTTTATATGGCATTCAGGGACTATCACTGATAAAGTGACATTTTGAAAAGAATTAAGAGGGAGCACCAGAGTTTCTACAGGGATGTATTCCAAACACTAGGAAAAGTAAATGCCAGGGTTCATATGCAGGCACTTACTTGGTATATTCAAGGGATACCAAAGAGGCCACTGTAAAAAAGACAGAAAGGGATGGTTAGAATTGAGATCAGAGAAATGGAAGAGAAGATTGTAGAGAAAGTGGGTCAGATCATATGAGGAGTCTGTAAACCATGGTAAGAATTTTGGATTTTACTCTGAAAGGGAAGCCACTAGAACACTGGTTCACTAGGGGTCATATCAGTTATATCTGTTAGTATTTTCTATAGTAATTAAAACTGAGAAATTCTCAAATACATATTTCTGCATTTAAAGATAACCACAATAGGCTCATATATTAACATAAAGAATATGATTTTTCATTAAAAATAACAATTTTCTAAAACAGTAAAAAATTACTTTTAAGTATATCATTGTTTTAAATTTTGCAAATGTCCTTAATATCCAGCTTAATAGAAGTCAGCTAGATTTATATATCTCTTCTTACAATCAACACAAAATATCTGTTGTAATATATGATGTTTTAGTTGAAGTATATGGGGAAAGTCCAGCTGAAAAGAGAGGTGTTTTTAAAGGGAAGAGTATTTATATAGCTTTTCAGATATTTGTGGATATTCTTCTTTGATTGTATACCAAAACTTAACTAGTCTTTTTTCAAATGTGAAATTGGAATCCATGTCAATGAGCTTTTCATATTGTGCATGCTTTAGGTCTGGCTAAGCAAAACATGATGGTGGTTAGTCTAGGTTAGTATGGGTAAGATTGATGAGAATTGGTTGGTTCCTGAATATTTTTCTAAGGCATACTAACAGAATCTGCTACTGGATTGGACAAGGGCTTGTAGAAAAAGCAAAGAGCCAAAGATGATTTTACGGCTTTTCTCCAGAGGAGGATGGATGTAGCTAATATATACTGGAAGATGATTGTGAGAGCAACAGGTTTTGGCGGGGGAAAAACACTTAAGTGATTGAGATTATGAGGATTTTGATTTTCTACATTATACCTTTTTTTTGATATTTCTGAAATATAAAATAAGTCTTAAAATTTTCAAAGGATGTAAGGTGTTTTTGAAGGTGGAGTAAATTAGGCTATGAAGATATATGTACAAGAATATACATTATAGCCTTACTTGCACAATTAAAAATATAGAAATAACCCAACTATCTTTCAGGTTATACAACACTCCAAAACATTACAATTCCGTTTTTGAATTCTGTCTATGTACAATGTCTATATATGTGAACATATACCTAGGGAGAAGATCCAGAATAGCATCCATCAAAAGATTAGTGGTACCCGCATCTCTACATAGCAGAATTTAGGGTGATTTTTAATTTCTTCTTTATTCTTTTCTAAAGTGTTGAATGTTTTAAAATAAACCTCCAACATTTTTATTATTAAAAAATAATAATTTTACTACTTTTAAAAACAGAAATGTTTTATAAAATTGAATAAGCTCAAGCCATCAGAAATTAGAAAGGAAGTAAGGTTATAATAGACACATAAATTTTTTTGGCACCCTTTTGTTACTAACACATGGTTTACTTCTCTAGGAAGATGATTTGCCACTCCTTATTAGTCACACCTCACAAACTTTAGGTTAAAGGTCCTAAAGTTTAGGCTGTGGCCCTGAATGCTCATTTGTGCTTCCTATAACTCTTTTTTCTTTCTCAAATACTGACTTATTAATGAACTCTGGAGTCAAAAAGGTTGGAGAGAAGTTGTGGAAAAATTATATTTTTATTGTGGATTGTTTTTCAGCACTTAGTCAATGATAATCCCATAGATGTATAACAATATAAATAAGAAACTTCTAAGGGAATCTGTTTCTAAATTTACTATAAGGGAAAAGGATTCAGTCCGGTACTTTTAGCTTCTATTAGATATTTTATTGGAAGGCTACATTTTTTCTTTTTACTGCTTTTGATCTTTGTAAATACACTCTGAGGAGAAATAGTTTCCTCTTTAATTATAAAAGTAGTATAGTTTGTTATAGATAATTTAGAAAAGCAACACACTAAAGTTATTCATAGTCATTACATCAATACCCACATATTAGGCTGTTTTCTTTTTTCAGTTAATTTTTAATTTTTTAAATTCAAACCTTGAAACAATTTCAGAGTCATAAGAAGTGTGTAAAATCCATATACCCCTTTCCCAGCCTTCCCTAATTTAACATCCTACCTCAGGATTGATCCAATCCTATTATCTACAGACCTCATTCAAATTTTGTCAATATGAATTTTATCTCTTTCTCAGTTTTAATATCCAAGTCTAGTATCCCACGTTGCCTTTAGCTGTCATATCTTCTTATTCCGTTGTCTTTCCTGGCACTTTGGAAGAGTATTGCTAGGCATTTATTTGGTAGAGTTGTCCCCCAGTTTGGATTTAGCTGAAGTTTCCTCATAATTACAGTCAAGTTACCTGTTTTCGGCAAGAATACTACAGCAGTGAAGGCTTACAATGTAGATGTGTGGCATTTTTGATGA